>NC_052514.1:14759320-15091820 GCF_014356525.2 Nilaparvata lugens
AAATCTTGTGGTTCATCTTGCGTAGAATATCAGCTACGGTATTAGGGGAAACAGCTCATTGATATTTATTTTACTTTTTGAATTTCAATTTCAAATATTTCAAGTTGAATTTCATTCGATCACCATTTAATATCTTTGCAGCAAGCCGAACATCTGAGCCAGCGGCAAGTTGAATACTTGGCTGCTATTCCTATCGAGGAAGGTGATACCGTTGCAGGCGAAGGCGACCTAGCCTGCATCACCTGCGGAGTCCACAAGCGCTCCTACATTACAGAGCCTTGTGGACATTTTGTCATGTGTGGAAGGTGCGTGACTGTACATCGGCACTCGGTGAACGAGAATGACGTGCCATTACCAATAGTGTGCCCCGTCTGTAGAAGCACCTTGTCAGGGTACCGACGGGTATATCAATAAAGTTATTTTACCGAGAATGAGTTTGTTTTGCTTGAGTAATCTTTCACCTATGTATTTCAAAGCCGCCAGACGGGTCGCCGCCAACCTGTCTCCCCGACAACTAGTCTCCTCGCTATTTTGATCGCAGGCGTCAGTAAATCCCCTGGTAAAATATACCATTGCCGTCAACTAGTCTCCCCGACAGTAAATCCCCTACTGGTTCAGAGGGGACTGGTTGTCGGGACCGTAGACGACAACTAGTCTCACCGTCAGTAAAGCTCCTCTCTCAGGAGCTCAGTTGACGCCGTCAGTAAATCCCCTCGAATGTGGTTTTAAAAGGAGCTTTACTGTCGGGGAGACCAGTTCCCCGCCAGACGCTGACTAAAAATGCCTAAAAACGTATTCCTGAAATATCCTGTTGTGATCCAATCCCACCAAATTAATGATGAGTTAAAAATAATAGAGAGAATAATAGTTCATTTGAATGCAAAATGTTTTTTATCTCTCATAGTTTTCAACTATTACATGAATTTTAGTAAAGTACTCTCACTTTGGGAATATTTCAAGTCTATATTTTCCGTTGATGAACAATATTCAATTGTTAATGTAGCTTTTTGAATATTGACACAGAAAAGAGATATTGATGGAGATTAGTTAGAAATATTGCCATATTGATGCACTACCTCCGTAAACAAAGCCACAGTGCATTCTGGTGAAGTCAGCACTGGTAGGGCTCAGGGCTCCTACACCAATAAAAACACTAGCTGATATAGATCAGCTGAAAACCACAGATTTTTATTGGTGTAGGAGCCCTACCTGTGCTGACGTTACCATCAACCACCTGTCATGCACTATGGCTCTGTTTACGGAGGTAGTGATTGATGCAGATTAATTGATAAAGTGCCAAGTGTATGAGGCATGAATTATGATGTTTTCCAATTTTTCTATGAAGTTGTGAAAGAAGAACTTGAGATTCACGAGAATAGTAATTGGTAAGCTTTGTGAAGTTCTGGAGAGCAGTAGGCTTATTTTATTATGTTCTACCATAGAAAAAGGTAACGCTATTGAATTAATTATCATTAGTTTATTTTATGTACAATCGCATCATTGGTCTCTGGTATTATTCACAAAGCGGACATCTCTTTCTAAAAAACACGAAAATATTCTAAGAAATTATAATTATTAAACTAAAATCCCGATTGAATGCTGTAAATCACTCCGAAGACTTCTGCTACTGCAAATATTGACAACAGGGTTATTTAATTGGGATCTTCGTTTAATAATAATTATTTATTTATTTGCATTTGAACAAATGCAACTTCCAGTTTATTTCCATCTGTATTCTATGTAATAGTCTCCATTCATTCAAATTATCATATTCTGAGTATGTAGTTTCCCAATGAATACCAGATAGAATATTGTATATGTTTTAATCTTGTAATACTTCAAATTTCTTCAGAAGAAACAAAACGTGACATTATTTCCAAAAAACGTATACTGATAAATAAAACAAAAGAAAAACTAATAAGAGCAATGAAAAGATTAGGAATAATTCAAAGCAGATAATTTTATTCATTTTCTAATGCAGCACCGATGATAAACTCTTCAAAATTTTTCCTCAGGCTCCTTATATTCATAAGTAGAAAGTTAATAAATTCATTTCCTATATTACAATTCGTATGATGCGAATTTTAATATAATCGTCCAAACTTCAATCTAATAAAAGAAGTTGAGACCTGGACAACTTATCCTCTTTGCCAAATTTGTGATTCTTCCATTCACTGTCTGACTTGTCGAATTTAATATTTTCAACCGTATGCTGGTCTTGCATGGTATTGCAATTTGGCAACGCAGATATTTTGACCGATTCTCGATTATCCAGATTATAAATTGGATCAGCTAGTAGTTAAGGGCTTATGGGTTCACCGTATGTCTCCGCTACCTTCTACCCTATATTGGTTGCTCCACTATGTTTTACCACTCTTGAATACATCATGCTTACTTGAACACCCTCTCAACTACTTTCTCTACTACACTCTACCTTCGCCCCTCAACTATGTTTCTACCCAAAGTGAGATGATTAAAACTATACCGGGTGATTACAAATGAAATAGACAGTTTGAATAGCTTGTAGAGAATTTATTATTTAAAAGTTTAGATCATTACTTACATGATTACATAGAAGAATTCTTGAAGTTTTTATTGAAAATTTACAGATGTTCAATGTGTGCACCATTTGCAACATGACAGATATCAACACGGTAGTCAAATTCTGACCACACACGACTAAGCATCTCACGGTTTACTGTAGCAAGAGAATTTGTGATTCGTTGTTTAAGATCATCGATATCAACAGGGAGCGGTGGTATGAAAACTCTGTCTTTTACATAGCCCCACAAGAAAAAGTCGCAGGGCATTAGGTCCGGACTACGAGGTGGCCACGGCTGAAACACAACGTTTTCCTCACTTGCACGGCCGATCCATCGTCTAGGAAGATGTTCATCCAGATACCCTCTGACGTCTGAGTAACAGTGAGGCGGAGCTCCATCTTGTACAAAAATGAAGTTACAACTATCTTCATGTTGTTGAGGCATTAACCATTCGGTTAACATGTCCAGATAAATTCTTCTGGTTACTGATGGTTCTTGGAAGAAGAAAGGCCCGTAAACCTTTTCACAAGATAAAGCGCAAAACACGTTCACTTTAGGAGAATCGCGTATATGCTGTACAGTCTCTCTTGGGTTTTCTGTTCCCCATACTGTACTCGTACATTATGTCTGTTAACTTTTCCACTAATGTGAAAAGTGCATTCATCACTGAAAATTAGGCGATTAAACAATGTGTCGTCATTTTCAAGACAATGTTGCATCTCTTGACAAAAATTTTTACGTACTTTATCATTGTCATTTAAACTTTGTACTAACTGCAATTTATAAGGTGTCATTTTCAAACGTTTCCGCAGAATTTTCCACACAGTAGGTTGAGGAATTTGCAATTCTAAACTCGCTGATCTAGTCGATTTTCCTGGACTTCGTACAAAAACATCACGAACACTATCAATTTTTTCTTCTGTAACAGAAGGTCTTCCAGTACTCTTCTCCATAAACACACATCCACTGCTTTCAAAACGTTCATACCAGTCATAAATTGATTGCATTGTTGGTGGTGGTTTACCGTATTTTGTTCTGAAATGACGCTGCCCAACAGTAACAGAGTTTGTTTTGGCTAATTCAAGAACACAATAAGCTTTCTCCACTTGAGTAGCGGCCATATTGCTAAACTAAACTGGCTGTTGACCTGTTGTAACACGGAGCAGCCAACAATAGCCAGCAACAGTTCTACCAACATAAACTTTAAGAAATTCCCTACAAACCTATATCACTTACTATGTTGAAATACACCAGTTTAATTTTGTACAGGCTATTGAAGTTGTCTATTTCATTTGTAATCACCCGGTATTATCATACCTAATACTGTAATATGTTGGCTGTATATCAGCGTGTGGCTGATGATATTTGAGGAGGTCAGGAGCAAAACCGGACATATCCACTTTTGGTCAAAATGGAGTATTATATATCTATTTAAACTGTGTTTCGAACTACATCATAATAATATTATGGAGTATCAGTTGCAAAACTTGACGTTTAGCCTACATATATTTTCTTGTATCAAAAATCAGTGTTGGATGCAAAATCGGACATTTTTAAGTGAATCTAAGGCCCAATCCACACTGAAGTGGCACAGTGGTGTGGCACAGAATTAGTGACACAGAAGTGGCTTATTTTCACTTCCACGCCACTCCAATATGAACATAAATGGTCCAAAGCAAACTTAAGTGCTTCCATGCCACTTCTGTTTGCATTGAACCATATGTTTATATGAGAGTTAAAAACTCTCACTGCCACGCGACTTCAGTGTGAATTGGGCTTAAGTATCTCACGTAAGGCAATCAATTCGTTCATAAGTTAAGGTCGTTCATAAGTATGTTCGTTCATAAATACGGAATTCAGATAGGATTTAATTATAATTTATTGGTAAGAATTTTTTATAAATTCGAGGTGGTACTGAATGAGCTCACTATTCTCAAACAATTACTTGAGATCAGTATTCTATTTACCCAATATCAGCTTGTCATTTTTGTAAAGCGTAATTCAATTAGTAGTTATTGATGCTTATGGGAGCATGAATAATAAAATATGGTCTTCCATATTTGACCGAGCGAAGTGAGTTCTAAAATTCAAGTCGACGGTTTGGCATTTCTCTTAATGTTTAAATGTTTATATGTTGCGAATTTACGGCGAAGCGCGGTAATAGATTTTCATGAAATTTGACAGGTATGTTCCTTTTTTAATTGCGCGTCGACGTGTATACAAGGTTTTTGGAAATTTTGCATTTCAAGGATAATATTTTTTTTTATTATTACCTCCATTAAAACTAGTCACTAGGACTAACCATTAATTTTGTTCTCTTATTTCTTATCCTAAAATATTAATTTTTATTGCTAAAGTCTTCCAGTGAAGCCTACAGTTCTAATCTATAATTTATTCTTCTACTTTAAATTCTTTCGCTACACATTTATTTAATTTATACTTTTTTCACTTCACTAGCACTACACCAACTCGAAGGGCTTTGTTCTCTTCAACCTCCTTGTGAGTTCAGTGCTGTCTAGGAGTTGGATGACTTCGGTGTTGTCGTGTTGATGAAGACGTGACTCATGATGGGCTGCCAATCGTCTTATTTCACTGGTCACATAGGGGATGTGTAGATCTCGGTGCAAATCGCTGTTCCTTATGTACCAGGGCGCATTCACCATGTTCCGCAGTACTTTGTTTTGGAATGTTTGAATCTGATTGATGTTAGATGTTCTAGAGCAGCCCCAAAGCTGAACTCCATACGTCCAGACAGGTTTTAGAATTTGTTTATAGATCAATATTTTGTTGTCCAATGAGAGTTGTGATTGTCTGCCCAACAGCCAATAGATTTTACTGTATTTGAGTCCCAGCTCACTCCTTTTCATCTTGATATGCTCTTTCCATTTCAACTTGGCGTCAAGAGTCATTCCAAGGTATTTTGCTGTGTTGCTGTGTGGTACTACATTCCCATTTAGATTTATACGAATCGGATCATTGATATTTTTGTTTGTGAAGTTGATATGAATGGACCTCATCTCATTCAATCGGATTCTCCATTTCTTTGTCCAGTCACTGAATTTGTTGCTAGCATTCTGTAGTTTTGTGGCTGCTTCTTGTTTCCCCTTCTGCCAGTATTGCAGTATCATCAGCAAAAGTAGCAATTGTCACTGCATCCAATTCAGGAAGATCGCTTGTGTACAGCACATAAAGAACTGGTCCAAGAACACTACCTTGTGAAACTCCAGCCCTTATTTCCTTTAATTCAGAGACGTCATCACCTTGTTTTACTCTGAACAATCTGTTAGTGATGTATGATTTTAAAAGTTTTACAAGTGGAGTGGGAAGAATTTTATGAAGTTTATTGATCAGTCCTTCATGCCACACTTTGTCAAATGCCTGTGCCACATCAAGGAAGATTGCTGAGCATATATATTTTTTCTCTAATGAATTCTCTATTACATTAGTGATTCTATGTACTTGGTCCAGGGTTAATTGCTTCTGCCTGAAACCAAATTGATGGGCTGGTATCAGATTCCTGCTACTTATGATGGGAGCCAATCTCTTCATTAGCAATTTCTCAAAAAGCTTTGAAATTACAGGTAGAAGAGATATTGGGCGGTACGATTTTGCTTCTTGAGGACATTTCCCAGGCTTTTGCAGCATAATGACTTCTGCCACCTTCCAAATTGAAGGAAAATGCTGTAATCGGAGTGATGCATTGAATAAATATGTTAGCATGATAATACCTTTCCTTGGAAGTTTCTTCAAGATTTCACCTGTAATCAGATCAAACCCAGGTGCTTTTTTGGTATTCAGATTATTTTTTATTTCTTCTTGAACCTCATTTGTAGAAACTAGATCAATCTCTGTATCTAAATCATCTATTATATCTTCTTCAGGATCAATTTCAGATTGAATGTTGTTTGGCTGAAAGATTTCTTCTAGATGATTAGCAAATATATCTGCCTTTTCTCTGTTATTTCTTGCCCAAGTACCATCTGGTTTTCTGATTGGAGGGGATTGTGATATTGGTCGCTTAATTCTTTTTGTTGCTTTCCATAATGAATAATCTGTACTGGCATCAGCTGTCAAATTTTGAAGGTAGTTATAATTGGACTCCTCAGTTAGTTTCCTTATCTCTCTTCTCAATTGTTGTGTTTTGTTATTCAATATATTTTTGTCAGCAGGATCACGAGTTTGTTGCCATCTTCTTCTTGCCCTTTGTTTCTCTAAAACAAGTTGTCGAATCTCCAGTGGGTAATTGCATCCTTTTGTTTTCCTGGTGTATTGTCTAGTGTTTTTCCAGGCTGATTTCTGGATTAGCCACATGAAATTTTCTGCGGCTTCATCTAACTGCTCAGCTGTTCTAAGTGAAATATTCAAGTCGATTTCATTCTCCAAATCCACTTTGAAAGCTTCCCAGTCTGTTGTTCTGTTGACTAACATTGGTCTGTCTTCTTTCTTTATTATTCGTTCACTGAGTGTGAGAATTCAAGGATAATATAAAGGGAAAAAGGAGCCTCCTTCATACACCAATATTAGAGTCAAAATCAGACTATAGAATTATTCATCATAAATCAGCTGACAACTGTCAAGTTTCTTCAATTATGGAAAAGATTCACAACATCAATATTCACTCTACAAACTTACTCCAATTTAAGGTTAAACAAATATTTAAATACTTAATATATGTTTAAATATGCTATAATATATGTTAAAATATGAAATATATGTTAAAATAATCCAACACAGGTAATTTAGGAAAGAAAAAACTATTACAAAATGCATCTAATAAGGTTGATAACAATTTATCATCCAATATTTTATACAAATACAACACAACTTTAACAGATAATTTCTTCAAAATACTATAACAGTTTTGTCCAGAGATAATTTATACACATAAAAATTTATTTAAATAATATAAAATTACAAGTCTTTCAATAGTATAAGAATGCCGCATAGTAGAATGACGAGAAGTCTAGTCTACCCCATAACTAAATTTACAAGATTTTGTGGTTTTCTCTGACCATCTGTCCATCTCAATAGTTAATGCTGCAATAATTACAGGTTGGAATTTTGAATTGAATAAATTGAACAAGGTATGCTACAGAATGGATCTAGGGGTAAAAGGTTTTTGATAATGATGAACTCATACAATTTTTCAAACCTAGAAAGCATTAATCTAAATTTAAAATTTCCATATCAATGAAAGATGGAGGCGATTCATAGTTTTTCTTTTTGTTCAATAAATTATCGTACACAACTTAATCAGTCAAGATTAAAATATAATAAATAAGAGTAATTTTCAACAATAATTGAAAACAGTTTCTGAATTACAAGTGATAGTATCACTTTAAATTCAAATTATTTACTACCGTATGCATAAAGTTCATGTTTTATTTTTATGAGTTTCTTTTCAATAGCAAGCGGATTCCAGAAAGTATGAGTTAGAAAGACTTTTGAAAAGCTAGAGCTGCCTGTTCCATAAAAGTTAATGATTCTTTAAATGCGGGAGTATCAATTCAATATTTTCACAGAAATTTACAATTTTGAACATTCGAATAACGTCAAACAGCGATTTTAATAAAAGCGGTTCGTGTGCTTGGTGCTGGCTATGAGTAAAATTATTAGATATTCAACTGATAAATCAGCTTGAAATCAATATGAACATTGATCTGACTAGACGTAGGTTGGAAGCCTTTTTCCATACTAAAAGACTTGTAGTTTTTTCAAACTGGCCCATGCAGATTTTTCAATGATTGGTGATTGATTAGACAATAACATGAAGCAATATTTCAGCTAGTAGTTCTCCTACACATAAGATCATAGAAAAAATTTACGTTTAAAATTATAATAATTTTCCATTACATAATTCTAAAATAAACGTTCTAATTCGAATAAGTTATGACTGAAATAATTTAAAATCACAAAAATACCAAATATAGTTCTATGTTAACAAATCCAAGGACAGATCAATGTTGACAATACGGCCTATAACATACAACCACTTTCGTTGACAAAGTTTTTGCAAAATAGGAGGTAATGTTAATTTCCTATGATAATATAGTCAGAGGATATGGTTTTCTTGTATCATTCCCAAAACATTATCAAATATATTTCCTTCTGCAAAGAAAAAAGAGCTAGTAAAAACTATGGTCCTGAACTTTAATTTCTATATAGTGAAAGCAACAACACCTTCAATCCGTTCCAGTAAATTCCATAATATAACTTGATATGAATTCCATAAAAGTGTAGGTTTCAAAAAAATCAACAATCATTTTTACGTACAATACTTGATTTCAACAATAGTAGGCCTACCTTGTCGAACTGACGTTTCCTAACAATAATCTTCATTCTTAAATAAATACTGGTTCCCTATATAAGTAAAATATCTTTGAACTGAAATTCTCAAATACTTATAGCTCCATGTATTCAATAAGAATGGATGATCATGAAATAAAGAAGGCAAAAGGTATTCAGTCTGCTGCATTGGAGAAGTACATCAAGTTTGATGACTACCTTGATTGCCTTAATTTGAAGGAAGAGAGTAGGCTAATAAATACTTGTATCAGATCCAAAGAACACCATGTGTACACAGTGGACATTAATAAAACAGCTTTATCATCAAGTGATGATAAGGGAATCATATTGAATGATGCTGTGTCAACAGTACCAATTGGTTATAACCCTTGAAGAGTTATGCATATTATGTATCTTCTCGAACATAATTGTATACATTTAAATATTTTGTGAATTGAAAAAAATTATTCTTCCATTCCAACCCTTTACTACTCACATCCAGGAGCGCTCCAGTGGTGGATTGAGTAGTCACTGTCTCTCAATTCCCCCCTTTTCCATGATGTCCCCTTATTTTTCACAAAAAAGTTTATTATAATTTCCAAGTTTTCTTTTTATTTATATGGAGGCAATTCTGAATTACTATTATTTTATTCATAATTTGAATTTGAAACATTTATTATAAAAGTTATTTGAGTTTTTAAAAATATTTGTTTATATTATTAGTCTTTATTCTCGTCTCAATTGAAAAAATTATGTTATTTAGAAGTATTGTTTTGTTTTGAAAGCAGAGTAAATTTTTATTTTTGTAAAAAAAGGGATATTCTTAATGAGAAAATGTTACAGTAAGTCATATTTTGAAATTATCCTAGCAGGATAGCTAGATATTAATGGATTTCCTTGTTTATTGTAACTATTAATATTTGAATACTCAGTTATTATGCTGATTCATTTTGTTTTAAAGAGTTTTTTTTATTCATCTCATATTCTCATTAGGGATATCTCCTTTTAAACCCCTTTGATGTTTCCCCGCTTTGATGAAATAAAGGGGCTTGAACCATTTTTACAATGGTGACCAAGAGGGAAACATGTTGTAATCAATTCAATTATGAATCAATAAATATAGTCTTGAAATTTATTTGAGATATTTATGTGTTAATAAAACATATACTATAGTAAGTGAATGGTTGATTATTTCACCTTACTTACCTTATACACAAATAGTGAACATTCAAAATGGAACATAATATATTCGATTAATTCATACATATTTTGACACTATTATAAAAAGGTGGTATTGAACAAAATACTGTATTCTATTTGGTATAGTAGGTATCTATAAAGTGGAGAGGTGTGATAATTTTTCCATCATATTGCTATATTATTAAAAATAGACAGTTTAATAGTTGATGTAGTATACTTACAATTGGAGATAGAGAGTTCCGAATGATCTCATTTCATTCAGAATTTTAATATCTAAAAAAAGGCAAGTGCAATTTTGTCAATCCGATTACGGGATTTGGCAGAAATAGCTGAAACTGGAAAATGAGCCGAATATACGAGGTTGTTGGGCCACTCTGTATCTAGCACAAGGAAATTTTGCATGAAGAAATTGGTTCTGGACTTCTCTTATGTACCCAAATAATATATTAAAAAATCAGAACTACAATATAAATTGCAAGCACATCCCCTTTTTTATGTCTATATTGACTGGACTACTAGTCGTAATATTTTAAATAATAAAGGGTACTTCAAGTTTCAATATTGTTTCATTAACTATTGCAAAATATAACATTCTCAGCCCAGCTTCATTTAGTACTCACCTTTTCTTAAATAATTTGAAGAATATGAATTTTATTTTTTTATTTTGTTGTGAATTTTGTTTCATTATTTTCTATTTCGTTTATATATTTGCTTCTGTGCTAAACCAATTTAAATCAGGTTAAGCGTATTATAATTTTATCTCCTACCCCCACTGGCGAACAAGAGTCATCTTATGCCAGTGATTTTTTTACTTACCGTTTATTATTATTACATTTTGGTTGGATTTTGTTGTCATGTTGAGCTTTGTTTGATTCATGTATATGTATTTATGAGTGTGGAATAAATAAATTTGTAAAAAATTGGAATTTGAAACCTATTAAAAAGGTAATTTATGTTCCTTCCACTTAAAGCCCTTTCCGATTATGACACCGAGATAATTATTTTATGTGCTTGTTTTCTCAATCTCAGGACAATTATATACCGTTTTTGAACTATTTCGAACAACACTACAGCCTAATTTTTGAATATTAGTTATTAAAGCTAGTAGGCCTACTCACTTGTGGAGCGCTTTAGAATTTTTGAAATTCTTTTTCAACACTTTAACTTTTCAGATTAGACTGTAGTGTCGTTGAAAATAGTTCAAAAACTGATTATTACTTGCAGTTCGTCATGGATAATGAAATAGATGAGTAAAATTATATAAGTTATTAACCATGCAATTCATATAAGAAATAAGTTTTGAAATGTATAAGATTTTCGATGAATTTCAGTAATTTATCACCGTTATTATTGCTTTCTGGTTGTGTTCAATTAAAAAAATAAATTACAAAAGCTCACTATATAGTTATTCTATATAATCCATTGATTAATATTCTCAGCTATTGTTTATATGAAGAAATGAAATCAATATAAAGATGGATAATTCTTCAAATAAATAAATCTCATCTATAAAAAGGCTAGTCTTTCGAGTATTGGAGCATAACTATATCTGCACAGAACTTTCTGAAGTGAAAATATTAAATTCAACAATAATTGAACCCATTCCTTTCTCTGTAATAAAAAATTTATCTTTTCCACATACGATGCTCACAAAATGCTGAACAATAGATCCAATATTATCTGAGCAATGGTAACCTACACATTTCATACAATTAAATCATTGTATCATTTTCCTGTAAAATTAGTATTGCATTTTTTTAATTAATG
Source organism: Nilaparvata lugens (assembly GCF_014356525.2). Taxonomy (NCBI): domain Eukaryota; kingdom Metazoa; phylum Arthropoda; class Insecta; order Hemiptera; family Delphacidae; genus Nilaparvata; species Nilaparvata lugens. The sequence goes on from NC_052514.1 coordinate 14,771,116, forward strand.
CATCCTGTCTTAGATTACCTCAAGTGGGATTTCTATTCAATTGTTCAGAAAATTATAGCTGCGAATTTTTGGTGGGCCATTTCTTCCTTATACAAAATATCAGACATTTCTCGGCGTCTGATGATTAATGACACCAGAAATTGAATAATAAATCTATCTTGCACGTACATCATAATCGTATGTGAATTGGAGAATGAAATAGGTTCTAATTTTTATAGCGAGTTATCACGAATTAACAATTCCTATGTTCAATAATTATCCATTGTGTCCTTCAGCGTTCTAATCTCAGTGCATTTAATATGCATAAATGAATATTGTCTTTTTTCTTTAGGGCTATTTGTAATATAAATAGAAATACAAATCTGAGATTTGTATTTCTATTTATTTTTGCATATGAATATATGCATATTTGAGAAAACCAAATTCTTATTAAGACACCTCATATTCAGAATTGCTCAATTCATCAATCTAATTCCATCTTAATGCAAAAAATAATACTGATTTCATCATCGCAAGCTATTTTAATAGATTTGCAATAAAATCCACAGTATCAAATTAATAAGCCTTGTATTTATTGGAATTGTAACTTGTAAAATAGAATGACTGAATTAGGCTATATTAAAATATTTATGAAGGGATGTGGGTATGTGAGTTTATGAGAGGGATATATTATTTATGTGAATAAAATACAACCATTAAAAAAACGTATAAATTTATTGACTGGTCATTACAAATACATATTTAAATTTTAAATAGTTATACACATTCATTATAATACTCATCACACAATTGAGAAATAAATAATACTATGGATAGTGTTACGAGCTATTTTACAGTCTCTGTTTTCTCTAGAAATTTTTGACTAGTTTTACTTTCAATCCACTTCCTCGACAGTGGGTCCACTTCTAGGGAATGACTGGCCTTGGTTGAACTGTTGTCCACAAGATGTCGGTCCATTCGCTGCCCCACTCGAGTAGATCTTGGCCATGATTGGTGAGCAGAGCTGCTGCAGCTCCTTCAACTTGTGCTCGAACTCCTCCTTCTCGGCGAGTGTGTTGTTGTCCAGCCACTGCAAGCACTCGTCGCATCTCTGTCTGGCTGCCGACTTGTCACCGTCGCTCAGCTTACTTCCTGCTTCTTCAAGAGCTTGTTTCACACTGAAGATGTAGTTCTCCAACTGATTTCTAGCGCTCACTTTCTGTCTTTGCTTTTCGTCCTCCTCCTTGAACTGTTCAGCTTCATTCACCATCCTGTCAATATCAGCTTTAGACAGACGTCCTTTATCGTTCTTAATGACAATGTTCTTTGTAATTCCAGTTCCAGTCTCCTTAGCTGACACATTCAGAATGCCGTTTGCATCCAGATCGAATGTGACTTCAATTTTGGGAACTCCTCTGGGTGCTGGTGGTATTCCTGTCAGATCGAACGTTCCCAGCAGATTGTTGTCCTTGGTCATTGCCCTCTCACCTTCAAATACTTGGATTGTCACAGCTGGCTGATTATCTGAATAGGTGCTGAAGGTCTGCGACTGTTTGCATGGAATCCTGCAGTTGCGTTCAATTATTTTCGCCATCACTCCTCCTGCAGTTTCAATGCCCAGTGAGAGAGGTGTCACATCAACTAGTAGGACGTCCTGGATTTGTGAGCTCTGATCTCCACTGAGTATGGCTGCCTGAACTGCTGCTCCATATGCTACTGCTTCATCTGGGTTGATTGACAGGTTGAGAGACTTTCCATTGAAGAAGTTCTGTAGCAGTGACTGTATCTTCGGAATGCGAGTGGATCCTCCAACAAGTACAACATCATGGATTGATGATTTGTCCATCTTGGCGTCGTTCAGGGCCTTCTCAACTGGATGTAGTGTAGAACGGAATAGATCAGCACACAGCTCTTCAAACCTCGCTCGTGATACTTTTGTGTAGAAGTCTACTCCCTCACACAGTGCATCTATCTCAATGCTGGCCTCTGTACTAGAAGAGAGTGTCCTCTTTGCTCTTTCAGCTGCAGTCCTCAATCTCCTCAGTGCTCGTGGGTTGGACTTGATGTCTTTGCGGTATTTCCTCTTGAACTCCTCACTCAGGTGATCCACAAGCCTGTTGTCAAAGTCCTCACCTCCAAGATGAGTGTCTCCAGCTGTAGATCTCACCTCAAATAAAGATCCCTCATCGATGGTGAGGATTGAGACATCGAACGTACCACCTCCCAGGTCGAAGATGAGGACGTTGCGCTCTCCTTTGAGGTTCTTGTCCAATCCATAGGCGAGGGCAGCAGCTGTTGGCTCGTTGATGATTCGAAGCACATTGAGTCCTGCAATAGCTCCTGCATCCTTGGTCGCCTGCCTCTGTGAGTCATTGAAGTAGGCTGGAACTGTGATGACTGCATCCTTCACTGGTGCACCCAAGTACGTTTCTGCCGTCTCCTTCATTTTTGTGAGCACCATTGCACTGATTTCCTCAGGAGAAAACTTCTTCACTTCACCCTTGAACTCAACTTGAAGCTTTGGTTTTCCGCAATCGTTGAATACGCTGAAGGGCCAATGCTTCATGTCCTGCGTGATTTTCGGATCGTCGAAACGGCGGCCGATGAGACGTTTGGCGTCGAAGATGGTGTTTTTCGGGTTCATTGCGACCTGATTTTTGGCCGCATCGCCGATCAGCCGCTCCGAGTCCGTGAACGCAACATAGCTGGGTGTCGTCCTGTTTCCTTGGTCGTTGGCTATAATTTCCACTTTCCCCTGTTGAAACACTCCGACACACGAGTACGTTGTTCCGAGATCGATTCCAATAGCTGGTGTTTTCACTGGCATGATGATAGAGTTTGTAAAAGTGAAATTTCAAATAACGTATAGACGTGTACTCGCACAATTCTCGATTTCAAATGATGGTGAGAAAACGCGCGGCTTGCTTATATAGGTCTCCCATTGGCCGAGAAGCTTGTAGAAAAATCTCGAAGCAGACGATTCTAGAACTGGACGCTGATTGGCTAAGAGCATATCGATTTTCTAGACTATTCGATACTTGTTTGTTTACGCTTCAAAATTTTCTACTTTGTAACGGAATGTTCTCGAATTTTCGGCATTGTTAAAATCTAAATAAGTAACCTACATATTTTTTAGGTAAAAATTCTTAGATAATATAGACCTACGTGTTTTATTTCAACACTTCTCAAATGTAAGTAATTTGTAAAGATGTGATAAATCTAAAATACGTAAATATTTTGAGGTTAAGTTATTTATCTTTGGAATGGGGAACTACTATAATTTATGAAATGTATTCATTATTTTGAAATTTCATCTATATAATTATTATACTACTCATCAAGAAACTCTTCTATTTTTCCTTTAATGCATAGATAACCTCATTGATCTAATCTAAAGGTTATCAGGAAACTTGTTTTTAGACTATATATATTGTAGGTTCAGTAATCTTTATTGCTCTTTAAAAAAGCAATAAAATCTTTATTTCATAATTTGTTATTATTTTATTGTTTCCCAGAATAATTTCTCCCTTTTTCACTCTTCCTTTCAGGGCTACTGATTATTTAAACTATTAAAAAAATCATTCAAGTAGGCCTACTGTATTATTTTTTTGCAACACTACTAGTTTCAACTCTACATGAGCAATTTAAATGTGTAAATAAACATTTTTTATTTGTGTTTTAATAGTATATTTCTATCGTAGCAATCATATACCGAATTGCAACAAATTTCAAACGTTAACAAAATATAGGGTCTATCACAGCAACAATAAGAATTATCCAGATTTTATGCATTTCAAAAGGATATTGTGTTGTCAAAATATCCTTTTTCTTTTGCCAAAGAACTACATTTTAGGTCTACTTGAAATTTTGTTATTCTATTTAATATTAGCCCACAAGAAATCAGTTTAGTAGGCTAGTCCTACTAATTAATAACATCTGTTCTGTATGTGAAAATCAATAATTACTCATTTATTTTTATTTCACAGGAGATTGAAGAAGCAAATAATATTTCTTTCCATGGAGGTTGAATTATGCTACAAGTCGCGCTCATTGCAAATTAAAGATAATGATGAAGGAGGCTGACCTTATAAACTGTGAAAAATTAAGTTAGCCTAGACCTCGAAAACAAGGTAATTTGAATTTTTCAATATTCCTTGTTAGATCTGTAAAAAGCTAGTGAATCGATTGATTAAACTTAAGTTACCGCTAGTGATTTTTAATTTTTTGTTGATAAACTTTGCATTAGCTTTGAACTCACTTGGAACTTAGTCTATAAACTCTATTCATTTTAAATTATGAATTGAATCAAATTTTACACATATTTTCCAGATTCCAGTGTTTATTCATGACATAGAAATCTGTACCTTTAATACCTTCTGCTTCATCTATTACCTACACTTGTGGGATTGATGGCGTCATAGAATTCGATTTTAATATAGGCTACATAATAACACAACAACTATTCAGATGGCAGATAAAACAGAGACCACTTTCAAAAAAAAATATGCCTCATCACAAAGCAGCTTCCTGACGGCTCTCTTGAAGGCGGCCTCATCCAACTGCTTCACACTAGGAGGCAGCTTGTTATAGAAAATTTCAGCGCAGAAACTCTTTAGCTGGCTTGTGAACGGTGGAGACGTTATACCTGTGGTCGTTATACCAGAAATGGAATTCATCTTACAAATCTTTGAAAATGTTAAATTTTAATACTAGAATATTCAAAACTTGAATATTCAAATACGGATTCAGCTTTCAATAATAAATAATAATATTGATGCTTGTAATGAAATATATACCTATGTTTGCTATCTAATCCATGAAACTATTAAAATTCGTTTTCGATTAAGTAGTAAACTGTATCTCCAATTAAAATCTTTTATGATTCATTTACAAATCTTCATTTATTTCATTGGCAATTACAGATCATAATTATAATATGATTGGGAGAAGACAACAGGCATAGCCCAAAACTGTCTTCTCCCAAATTTTTACAAATGAAAGTTTCAAAAAAGAATAAGGTTAAGATTTCACTTTCACTTTAAAAAGTCCAATTTCCACTTCAAAACTAATGACTAAACTAAAAACATTTATTACTTTTTTCAACAAAAAATGTGATCTATGGAATGGTCAAAAATTATTAGGGTGTGTGTAGTGTACACAGAGAGCAGTATGTCTTTCCAAACTCCAGCGGTCTCTTTAGCGACGAGACGCCTGGCTAGAGCTGCCGCTGCTAAAGCACATACCGTAACGTATAAATTCATAAGATTAGACGATTCATTGGATCTTTATGTGGTATGATCGTTATGGGGCAGATGAACTGAAAGTTTTGGCTACTGTATTGTTTTTATGATCCATGTCCAATGAATCATCGAATCTAATTGAAATTGAAATGAAATTGCTTTATTTTCTCTTCAAAATAGATACATAATTTACATACACTATATTATTATTGACAATAAAGTTTAATAACAACCTGCAAAGGAGATCCTGATTGCTGGTGTGAATCAATTGTAATTACATGATACAAAATAAAATCACAATAGTAATAAAGAAAAGAAAGAATACAAAACAAAAGCAAAAATATTAAATCATATCCTCAACATCCTAAAATTTAGACATACACGAATGTATCTCAAACTCTTATTTATTAGATTAATTTAATTAATTTAATGTTCCTGTCAATCTATTCCTGTATAATTCTATTTAAATTCCCAGTTATATTCCTGTTAACAAAATCTAGTGGTATTTTATTGATTAAATAATTGCAATTGTATTGAAGTTGATGTCTGCATATTGTAAACTTTATGAGATGTATGGTAAATGTATTTGTGAATTTGTGTAATGTTTTTTTGTATTTTAATGAATTTATAGGTTATATTTAGCCTCGGCGGCTCTAGCCGTGAGGCTCGAATCGTCGCTAAGGAATTTTCCCTTTAGAAGAATATAGTAGATTATAAATTCTATATGAATATCTATATTCCTATCCTCCTGAGACAGCTCTGACCGCTCTCTGTGTGCACAATCTCTCAACTGGCAATTGTAACTGCTCGAAAGTTTTTTGGACTTCCACCAAGAAAGCTATAAAAATATAGTTAATGTAAATCTCAGTAATATCATATCGCTAAAATTCTATATTTTATTTCTAGTCCAATGAACGATGGAAAATCAACAGATGAATTTCCATGATTCAACAAGGATGACAATGGCGGGAGCCCCCTATCAACAGTTGAATGCATTTGGAGATTCAGGAGGCATTATGATTGGAGGTGAGTGCATTGTGCTCGGTCATTACTTCTATTGTGGGGTTCACTTCTAACTGTCAGCATTCTGTATACCTAAATTGGGCTACTTTCTGTCAATGCTTACAGTCAAGGTGAATCTCACCATAATGTACAGATGTTCAATATGGCGGTCAATTATCCAAATTGAAAATTATCAGAAATGACGTCAATGGCACAGCCAACATGAACCTGATTTGATAGGATTACAAGAATGTTGGAAATGTAGAAATTGTTTGGTCAAGTAACTTATTTTTGGTGTGATTTCAAAATGTCAGCTTTCCCTGAAACAACATCAATGTGTACGTTCTGGGAACACGGTAAATTGTTCCAAGTGGTAAATTGTTTCAATCACAATTCACTGGTGAAAAGTTCCTTGTGTCATGAGAACAATTTCGACTGTAAGGCTATACTTACACTACCACGACTCAAATCGTACGACTCGAGATGCGAGTACCTGTATTTTGGACCTTTTGACTTGACTCATTTGAAATGGTATGATTATAGGCTTGTTCTCAAAAAACTTTTTTTAAAAAGGTGTAAAATGTAAAATTTTACCCATTTTTCAACAAATTTGATCGTGTTTGCGCTAGTTTAATTCAAATCCTAACCTCACTTTTTGATCATCCAATAATCTCAAGTCGCACGGCTCTAAGATAGGAATAAGCCTATCATTACACAATTTAAAAAAAGTCGAGTTAAAAAGTATGAAAAACTGCTACTCGCGACTGGAGTCTTACAATTTGATTAGCGGTAGTGTGGGTAGTGTCTGAATGTTTCAAAATCCAGTTCCGGTAAATAAATCCTGCCTTGCACTGTGACCGCAGTGCATTTACAATGAACCATATCGAAGAGCTCTCATTGGTCGACAGGATGAACCGTCTGCCCATGCGCAGATACCTTGTTGGTCACATATGGATACATAACCAAAAAATCAACAAAATAATGATTGATAACCATTTGTTGAATGATTTCTTCTATTATTTGACTATTTGAAAGTGATGAAGTGCACACTTTTCTAGAAGGTAAGTTTGTACAGCAGCCTTTGTTAATAATATTCATTAAGCTAGTAAACGACCCATTTTGGTGGAAATAACTTCAAAAGTGAGCGTCAAAAGCTTGAACCAAAGATTCTGAAGTAGCGTTCATGAGAACAAGTAGTTTTGCACCAGTCACGTGGCATGGAACAATCTATCACTGGAATTGGAACAATTTGCTACTTACCGTTTTCCCAGAACGTACCCAATGTTTCCCATTCAACCAATTCTGAAACCTTTGGTCGGGTGAACACTCGAGACAAGCACAATAGAGAGTTTTGTCGTGATTTTCAAGGAATTCTGACAGTTCGGGAATTACACTATTGAATTACGAGATTTGGAGTTTTTATAAGAATTTATTCATTATAATTATTTAGTAACCTTTATTCTCTTTCGAATATTTATGCCGTTTTCATTCTATTCTGACCTTTCGTGTCTTATTCTCGCTTTTGAATTATTTATCAATATTCAATATTTTCCTTGCATTGTCGCATGCATAGCCTAATGAATAGTTTGTAAATTTTTCATAAATTTAGGGTGCGTTTCAAATAGTGGGTTCCATCTTCGATGTATAGAGATACTTTCAGTAGCTAGAGATGTGTCCCAGAATCTTCAAGGCGTTTTTAATTCAAAAAAGATATAAATTTGATTCTCCATCATCAAATAGTTAGTAAACACTTCGATACAGATGAAACCCTGAGCAAAAGCTTCTGGTCATATATTATATTTTGAAAGTCTATTATATTCGTTCTGTATTTTTTAAAACTTTCTTTTCATAATAGGCTAATATTTATCCTTTCTCTGTTATAAAAAAGAATTTAACTTTGAATTATCCATTATAACCTTGCTCGACTCAGTGACTCAATTGATTTTATAACTCTTGAATATTTCTATCTCTCTTCAACCTGTAATACAGGAGGATAATGAGTGGTTTTTCTGTTTTTCTTGCAGTACAAACGACTGGAATTGGAGAGAAAATTGGAAATGCATCGTGGATTTCTGAACAATATTGTCTATTCCATCATTTTTACAAGTAATTATTTCTACTTACTAGTGGTGTGGCTCATCCCGGAACGGAAATAATTTTTATTTAATATTATATTCGTTTTATTCACTAAAGTACGGTATGTTGTGGTTCAGTATGATTTCATCTAATTTTTCAACTCATTGATTTCAGAAAAAAACATTTTTAACAATATATATTTTGGTGAATTTTGATTTCAAAGCACTTGCTGTTGTCCACACTTACTCGAATAACAGTTGTTGAGACCTGGACAACATATCTTCTTTGCCAAATTTGTGATCCTTTCATTTACCGTCTGACTTGTCGAATTTAATATTTTCAACCGTATGCTGGTCTTGCATGGGATTGCAATTAGGCAACGAACAATTTGGCAACGCAGATATTTTGACCAATTCTCAACTTGTTTTATCCAGAGTATAAATTGGATCAGCTATTAGTTAAGGGCTTATGGGTTTACCGTATGTCTCCGCTTCCTTCTACCCTATATTGGTTGCTCCACTATGTTTTACCACTCTTGAATACATCATGCATTACTTGAACACCCTCTCAACTACCTTCTCTACTACACTCTACCTTCGCCCTTAACTATGTTTTTACCCATAGTGAGATGATTAAAACTACATTATCATTCCTAATACTGTAATATGTTGGCTGTATATCAGTATGTATGGCTGATGATATTTATTAGTAATGCATCTATGTTTTATTTATTTATTTACAGACAATAGCATTTATTTTTAAGTGAATCTAAGGCCCAATCCACACTGAAGTGACGTGGTGGTGGCGTGGCATTGACTTTTTCCACTTCCACGCCACTCCTATATGAACATAAATTGTCCAAAGCAAACTTAAGTGCTTCCATGTCACTTCTGTTTGCATTGAACCATATGTTTATATGAGAGTTAAAAACGCTATCGCCACGTCAGTGCCACGCGACTTCAGTGTGAATTGTGCTTGACTATCTCACGTAAGGCAATCAATTCGTTCATAAGTAAGTTCGTTCATAAATACGGAATACAGAGATGATTTAATTATAATTTATTGGGAAGAATTTTTATTAATTCGAGGTGGTGCTGAATGAGCTCACAATTTTCATACAATTTTTTTGAGATCAGTATTCTATTTACCCAATATCAGCTTGTCATTTTTGTAAAGCGTAATTCAATTAGTAGTATTGATTGCTATGGGAGCATGAATAATAAAATATGGTCTTTCGTATTATATGACTTTGAAAGTTATTTCATTCCCCGTCATTTTGCATTACGTTATTCTTAATTGTTTTAGTCCAAATTTAAGTGGAAAAAGGGTTGGAAAATGAAAGCTTAGAAACAAGCAAGTTATTTTCCCAGACCAGACTATACATTCTGTTCCAATGTAGAAGCAACCTGAAGAAGAAGATGTAGAATCACCTTCAATACAGGGTGATATAGGAGGGAAAAAACTCCCTCCAATTCAGAATTAAAGAGACTTGAGAAACTGTCTAAAATTTCATGTTATTTTAATAAAAATTTTATTTCACAGGAGCATGTTTTGGTGTGTGCTCACACATCATCTGATGATTTTGCACAGCAAATAAAGTGGATTTTTTGACAATTTCTCAAGTTTCTTCAATTACGGAAAAGTTTCTCAACATCAATATTCACTCTACAAACTTACTCCAATTTAAGGTTAAACATATTTTTAAATACTTAATATATGTTTAAATATGCCATAATATATGTTAAAATACTCCAACACAGGGTAATTTAGGAGAGAAAAAACTTTTACAAAATGCATCTAATAAGGTTGAGAACAATTTATCATGCAATATTTTATACAAATACAACACAATTTCAACAGATAATTTCTTCAAAATACTATAACAGTTTTGTTCAGAGATAATTTATATAGACACAAAAATTATAAAAATAATATAAAATTACAAGTCATTCAATAGTATAAGAATGCATAGTAGAATGACGAGAAGTCTAGTATATATCTAAAATTACAAGATTTTGTGGTTTTCACTGACCATCTGCCCATCTCAATAGTTTATGTTGCAATTACAGGTTGGAATTGAATAAATTGAACAAAGAATGGATCTAGGGGTGAAAGATTTTTGATAATGTTGAATTCATACATTTTTTCAAACCTAGAAAAGCATTAATCTAAATTTAAAATTTCCATACCAATGAAAGAAGGAGGATTCATAGGATTTTCTTCAATAAATTATACAAAGGAAAAATAGTTGTGAATAACAATTTCTGCATTACAAGTGATAGTCTCACATTCATTCAGATTATGTTACAATACAAGGCATATTCATGTTTTATTTTATGAGGTTTTTCGATAGTAAGTGGACTCCAGAAAGTATGCATTAGAAAAGCTTTTGAAAAACTAAGGCTGCCTGTTTTGAAACAAATTATAAAATACGATTGTTAAACTCAACATAAAACAAATAAAATTTCTCATCATCCATTGAACAATCGCATAACATCAAACAGTGGTTTTAATAAAAATCGCGGTTGGTGTGCTAGGTGTTGGATATAAGTAAAATTATTAGATATTCAACTGATAAATTAGCTTGAAATCAATATGAACATTGATCTGACTAGACGGAGGATGGGATTTTCCATAGTAAAAGACTTGTATTTTTTTTTCAAACGTGTCCCTGCAAATGTTTCATTGTCAAATCCATCACCAATCAATGAACTGCGGAACTACAGATTTTTCATTGATTGGTGATTAATTTGACAATGAAAATAATATGAATCAATATTTCAGCTACGGTAGTAATTCTCCTACACATAGGCTTATAAAACAAATCTACGTTTACAATTATAATAATTTTCGATGACATAATTCTAAAATAAACATTTAAATTCGAATAAGTTATGACTTTTATAATTCACCATGAAGGTTATTGAATAATATAAACGGTAATGAAATACATACCGTACATGTTTTTACAATTATTTTACCGAAATAATTTGAAATCAAACGTTTTGTACTTGAATAAATTATAATGAGACTGAAATAATTTAAAATCACAAAAATATCAAATATAGTTCTATGTTTACAAATCCAAGGACAGATCAATGTTTACAATATACAACCACTTTCGTTGACAAAGTTTTTGCAATTAATTGGAGGTAATGTTAATTTCCTATGATAATATAGTCAAAGGATGTGGTTTTCATATATCACTACCAAAACATCATCAAATATTTTTCCTTCTGCAAAGAAAAAAAAGCTAGTATTCACATAAAACTATGGTCCTGAACTTTAATTTTTATAATATAGTGAAAGCATCAATACCTTCAATCCGTTCCAATAAATTCCATAATTGTAGGTTCCAAAAATTTTAAAAAACATTTCTACGTACAGTACTTGATCTCAACAATATTAGGTACCTAAAAATATGTCGATCTGACGTTTTCTAGCAATAATCTCCATACTCAAATAAATACTGGTTCCCAATATAAGTTGAATATCTTTGAACTGACGTTCTCTAATACTTATAGCTCCATATTCAAGTAAATACTGTTTCCAAAATAAGCCAATAGACCAACAGACATTTTCCACTTATTGTTGGCAAACCATCGAGCTTCAGTTGCCTGCTAGTGTGCCAGGGTGGTGTTGATGTCTCATAGATTTCACCTGCTGTTCAGTTAACTCAGTTGCTCCAATGTGTCTCTCTACCAATAGCAACATAGTTGCTGCAGTTTGTCCACACCCCAACTGCCATTTTCTACCGTTAGCAACTTAATTGCTTCAGTATGCTCACACCCCAATTCACTGCCGTTATCTACCGATAGCAACTTAGTTGCTCAGTGTGTCCACACCCTAACTGCCTTTCTCTACCGATAACTCCTGACACCATAAACCGTCTGCGCGATAATTGGTGCGTTCCTATTTGCCGCGTTTTTTCTTAAAAGTTCCTGCGACAGTATGGCATTGAGCACGGTCTGCTCGCCGGCGAGGTCACGTGACGGCCGCAATCCGGGCAGCAGATTACTGACGACGCCACTGACGCCGGACGGCTGCACTGGCCGCAACTGCACTATGGTGCGGTACTTGGGCGGTTGCGGTTGCGGCTGCGGTGCGGGTGATGCTTGCGGCTGATCGAACACCTGGTAGGAGAACGACGACCCTTCCGAACTGGCTGATTTTTCTGGTGAGGGTGGCTTCAGCACGTACATGCTGGTGGGAACCTGAAATGCGAGCATAATACTGTAGTTGTCTTTTTCTTTGGGGTTACTTTCAATATAAATAGAATAGTTAGTACACTTTATAAATATATCTTAGTACACTTTTAAATTATTCTATCACAACATGTTTCGGACATTAAAATGGCATTTAAATGGCCAAATAAAATGGCATGTCCGAAAAATTTGTGATAAAATAATTTAAAAGTGTATTAGATTCATGTTATATTATTATATTACTGTAGTTATATGTAAAATAAAAATTAATGTTGCTTTCCATGACGAAGCACTTTATAATAACTCTGTTGTAGTTCAGACACTGTGTTACATTTGTATATATTTGAAAACCACTTACTTTTCTTGGCGTATTGAGGAATGCATTTCACTCCTGAGGGGGAGCTTCAATGAGCATCATTCAATCTTCTCACACATTTTGTCCACACTGTCCAACCCATAGTCAACAAGCGCCCCTGGTGTCAGGCTGATGAAGCTCTTCCTCAGGAGTGAAATGCATTCCTCAATACGCCAATGAAAGTAATTGTGTTTTCAAATATTTACAAATGTAAACCAGTGTCTAAACTAAAAGTTAAAAATATATGAATGCGTAATATAGAAAAGTATAAAAATTTAAGACGTTATAATATGTACAACCGTACTATCAAAAGTACTATAATGTAAATTTATCAAGATGTTGCTTTCATAAATTGGACTGCTGAATGGCTAAACAGAAGAGTGTCTAGAGATGAGTAGGAGTACCTATAACTATAGAGTGGAGCAATGGATGAGCATCAGTTAAATAATTGTAAACAGAGAAATAAAAGTAATAGGTGTAGATTTGAAAGAAAATAGCTACTGAATAGCTTAACAGGAAGGGTTTATCTAATACCCCAACTAATAAGTATTTCAATGTCGATGTAATGATTGTTAGATAATTGGAATTAAAATATGCATAAAAGATGTAATTTTTGAACTAACTTTGAGTATCATTGAACTAGTTTTAGATTTTTCAATGCAATAATATTGACATTTATATTATAAAGTTCTTGTATGAAAACGAGAACAATTGGCATTCATTAATGTACTTAGGACCTTATATTTACAAAAAATCGACAATTGAATTCAGAAGGTGAGATTCCTGTATCATTTTCTGTGACAGGGCCAGGGCAAAGAGCTGGTTATTTACAATAAACGATATATGGATGGTTAGAGATGTTGTTAGATAATGGTGCATGTTGAGCAGGTATTGTTCAGCGGCACAATTCGGATAACAAGACTTCTTTTGATGTTTTATTGAATATATTGTTGGCAATATTTGTTAATGGTATTATTCATATATTTACAAAGCATACCGGTACCGGTACACTATTTTGTTTTTAGGGCTGTTTCTGTTTTTTATCATGCGCTACAGGCAGTTGTTTTTGTAATGTTTTGGTAATTCATTTAAAACCTTAGACTTGGCTCACATCTTTCAATTCTATTTTATACTAGTTTTTTCTTTCTATTATTTATTATATTTCATAATGTTTTTACCTTGTTAATTTTTTCGTCTATCTGATCACACTACTGGAAACGTGATCGGTAAAATTTCCAAAATACTATTCAACTTCTAATTATATGTTATGTAATTAATAATCCGCACAAAAAAACATAGTGGAGTAGGTAAATTTCCACACAGAAAAAACTAAACAAGTAGAGGACACATTATAAGAATTTTTGTAACTAACTATTGTATGTAATTGTAATTTATCTAATATTTGTGTAATTGATGTTGTAGTTTTAGTTGTTTTTGGGAAATAAACATTTATTTATTTAATTTGAGGAGGAAATAAATTCATTTCTTCATTTATTGTAGACGTTGTAACCAAACTTGTTACAGTTTCCCACCAATCATATTACTTCTGTGGTCTTCAATAATAGATTTTGGTTGCACTTTTTTTACTTTCCTTGCCCTACTACCATAGGTAAGGAAAGTATTGCTTTCCAAAAAAAATTAAGGTACCCCAATTTCAAGTTTTCTATACGTTTCAAGGTTCCCTGAGTCCAAAAACATGATTTTTGGGTATTGGTCTGTGTGTGTGTATGTGTGTGTGTGTGTATGTGTGTGTGTGTGTATGTCTGTGAACACGATAACTCCATTCCTAATCAACCGATTGACTTGAAATTTTAAACTTAAGGTCCTTATACCATGAGGACCTGACAATAAGAAATTCAATAAAATTCAATTCAAGATGGCGGAAAAAATGGCGGATAATTACTAAAAAACCATGTTTTTCACGTTTTTCTCGAAAATGGCTCTAACGATTTTCTTCAAATTTATACCATGGATAGCTATTTATAAGCCCTATCAACTGGCATGAGTCTCATTTCAGGGAAAATTTCAGGAGCTCCTTAATATTCTTGAGAAAAATGGCGGATGATGACTAAAATACCATGTTTATTACGGTTTTCTCGAAAACGGCTCCAACGATTTCCTTCAAATTTATACCATGGATAGCTATTTATAAGCCCTATCAACTGGCATAAGTCTCATTTCAGGGAAAATTCCAGGAGCTCCGTAATATTCTTGAGAAAAATGGCGGATAATGACTAAAAACCATGTTTTTCACGGTTTTCTCGAAAACGGCTCCAACGAATTCCTTCAAATTTATACCATGGATAGCTATTCATAAGCCCTATCAACTGGCATGAGTCTCATTTCTGGGAAAATTCCAGGAGCTCCGTAATATTCTTGAGAAAAATGGCGGATAATGACTAAAAAGCCATGTTTTTCACGGCTTTCTCGAAAACGGCTCTAACGATTCTCTGCAAATTTATACCATGGATAGCTATTATAAGCCCTATCAACTGACATGAGTCTCATTTCTGAGAAAATTGCAGGAGCTCCGTAATATTCTTGAGAAAAATGACAGTTACTAAAAAACCATGTTTTTCACGATTTTCTCAAAACGGCTCTAACGATTTTTTTCAATCTATACCCTGTATAGTTATTTATTAGCTCTATCAACTGACATGAGTCTTTTTCCTAGGTACTAATGGGGGGTCTACCCATCCTTGAGAAATGGACTTTCTAACCTCCTTCTCGTGCATGAGATAGGTACACGGTTTTTACTTTTTCTTCTTCCATATACCGTGGGTACGGTAGGTAGAGCAGTTTATAAAAAGAACACAGTCATAGTCAAGAAATTTCATCTGTAGAACAGCTGTTTTGACGAATTTAAAAAAAAATCATCGAATTTCACAATTTACATAAAGGAAAAGTACTCTGAAAACAATTGTATATACACATATACAGTAGTCTGATCGTAGTTGCAATATGTTGCCGTCAATCGTCATTATGTTACTCACCTAAATTATTCTCGTTTGATAATGAGGCTTATAGTTCAATGAGCAAGGAAAGTTGTGTGAGTGTACCACACCAGATTTTTTTACAAAGGAGATTGATAAGATTGAGAATACAATTCCGTATTCATGAATTGCAACCAAACTAACCTGGCGCTGATCACTGGACTCGACCGCCTTGAACCCTCCACCTCCTCCTCCCTCACTGACGACACTCCTGGTCGCATAGGGCGGCCGCTGGCGGTGGTGCGTGTGCGCGTGATGTAGCGGTGCATGTGTGTGAGGGTTGCTAGATATGGTGAAGCCGTCCAAACCGAGTGGCTGCGACGGTCTGAAAGGTTTCAGGCGTTCAGGGTGGGGACTAGCAGCTGACGCCACCAAATTTCCAGAATGTTTCTGGTGGTGATTGTGGAAATTTGAATTTGAATTTTGATTGTGGTGGTGTGGTTCGTGCCTGTGGTGATCGTAGGCATCTCCTCTGGGAGGGTGTGAGGAGGAGGAGGAAGAGGATGGTCGGTGGTGGGGGAAGAATGAGTTGGGGTGGCGGGGAAGGGGTTGTGCTGCCCCCAATGCAGCCACCGGAATGAGATAGGCGGGAATCATCTGGCCGTCTGCCCCCGTCACCAACACATGTTGCATGGCTGGCAGTGTGAGACCGTCTGCTGTCTGTAGAGTGCCAGTCGCCTGGTGGAACATGTTTTCCTGTAAAAAGGAAACCACAGAATAATTATTCATCAATAACTGGTGTAGAGATTTGAGATATAGAGATACGAAGTTGTAGAAAAGTAGATACATCTAGAGATGTAGAGATACAACATATTGTTGTAGAGAAATTTATAATATAGAAATAATTAATAAATAATTCATACTGAATATCTAAAAATTAAAATAATGAAACTAAAAATTAGTTTTCGACTTGCAGTTTTTTATTGGTGGAAAATCCCTAGAAGAGAAAGCTACAATCTATAGTGAGGTCCACGTTATAATGGCAGTGGATAAAGATAGAAGAATAGCGATGCCGATTCTCTGCATTAATTAATGATATTTCTACATTGTCAAAACATAATTGGCATCGTTGTGGACCTAGAAAAGGATAGTACCACCGGCTTTGTCGAATGATAGACTAGGATAGCAAAACCAAAGTTGATCAAATACTGTCATTATAACGTGGACCTTACTATAGAAACTTTTAGGAAAATTAAAGAGAACAAAATTTGAATAGTGCTTCTAATGGTAGACACGACTTAAAAGCTCTGTATTAATTAAACTTATTACAAATACTGCAATCTGCCTGGAATCATAAAGAACATAATCAAGGGAATCATAAGGGAAAATCATAATCACAGCCAAAACTGTAATCTCCTATGGTACACTTGAATTAGGTACCTTGAGCGTCTTATCCTTTGACAGGTTTAATTTGTATTTGAACAATTATTAAGGTATGAGTGTCTTATTTCATATCATTATTGCCTATTAAGAATAGTTTTTCTACTCATCATCAAGAGTGAATGCTATAAATAATTTTAGTAATAATAAAAATCATAACATGTATGGAATTCAATAGATTTTTTGAGGAATTCAGATGGATTTAGTGGTTTTTCTATGATTAAAAGATTCATACAGAATAGAAAAACTAACCTTTTTTTCTAGAAAATTCCACTATAGGACCTTCAAACACAATAATGAAACTTTTTAAATATTACTACACTAATAAATTATTCATGTACTAATTCAATACAGAAAAATTCTTAATTTATGAATAATAAATATTATTGAATGTGTCAAGGGAACTTGATGAAATTTCAATTAAAATGTAGAATGGGTCTGTGAAAGACGATACACAAATAGTATCAATAAACTTGGATACAAACATTTTATGATTCCTCACAACAAATTTAATGTATGTGAGTGAAATTAGTGATATCAGGGAAAGAGAGAAATAAACATATCTAAAGTTTGACTTACTTTCGTACGGTATGTATATATGGTCCTATTGATGAGATGAATCTAAAAGCGAAATGGCACTCACTCACTGACTGACTGACTCACTCACTCACTCACTCGCATAACTAAACATCTACCGGACCAAAAACGTTCAAATTTGGTAGGTATGTTCAGTTGGCCCTTTAGAGGCGCACTAAGAAATCTTTTGGCAATATTTTAACTCTAAGGGTTGTTTTTAAGGGTTTGAAGTTCATCTTTTAGCATGTATATTCTTCTTCTCCCAATCTCTTAATTATAATTGAAATTTCCATACTATAGAACCTATAGAACTATAATCTAGATAGAGTACCTATTCGAAACAGTTGTTAACTGGCAACTAAATTAATAATTTTGTGAGGTTGGCATTAAGTTGAGTTGACTTTGTTAGGTTTGCACCAAGTTGAAGATTTAAATGCATTTATCGCGGAAAAATTGACTGGTCACTGCTACTTCAATCCTGGGAATATTATATTACTAGCCGTCAGGCTCGCTTCGCTCGCTATATCCGTTTAGCCAGACGTTTAGTCTGGACCCCCGACTGGATTGTCCTAAAATATGATAAAAATGCTCAAACGAAAAATGCAGGCGAGCGAAGCGAGCCTGCTGATCTCATTTTTGGACGATCCAGTCGGGGGTCCAGGGGGCGGAGCCCCCTGGCTAGACGGATATGGCGAGCGAAGCGAGCCTGACGGCTAGTTCTTTACTATGGGCATAAACTATATTTTATGTAAATGTGATATTTCACGAAAACCATGTAATGTGATATTGAACTGTGTTTACACTTTTATTGATTTTAACTTAGTCTTCTTATCTAAGTTAAGAAAGAGACAACTGATACAAGTACCTATCTTTTCTATCTATCTAGTAGCTTATCTTACGCTATCTTTTCTTTATGGTTAAGTATAGTTATCTTGCGATCTGTATCTTGTTATCTGCAATCGCTGTTGTATTTATAAATGATTTATTGTTGATGACGAAGCGAGACTTACATTTATTGTATTGTGGGCTGAATAACAAATTATTATGATTATGGGAAATAACATTATTCTCTGAAAAATGGAACTGAGATTCAGTAAAACGTACCTGAGGCAGAAGAGTATGAACACTGTGCAAACTGGCTAATGGCTTGGCATCGCTCGGACTATCGGTGGGCTTCAGTTGCAGGGAGTGACCAGTGCGAAACTGTCCCGGGGTGACGGCGACCGGCGGCAGGCCGGTCCTAAACTGTCCCGGCGTGACGGCGACCGCCTGCGGCAGCGGACGACTGACAGCGGCCGACTGCGGCGGAATGAACACATTGTCGAATGCCGCTAGCGGCAGCGGGAAGGTGAGCGGCATCGCTAGCGGCAGAAGCGGATCCTCTACCGCGTTGCTCGCGTCGAACACGTTGCTCTGGCCGAGTGCTTGGTCGTGGTCGAATGCGTAACGACCCTGGCTCAGTGCGGAGGATGCCGACGACATCTCAACGTTGGGGCTCAGCTGTTTCCACACAGAGTTCTTCCCTTCGACGCGCACACGCTGTTTCGGTTTGCCTGTTACTACCTGTTGCAAAACAGAATTATTTTTATTTCATTGGAAAATGTATTTGATAAATATATTTATTTTTATATTATTCAATTAATCCATTCTTTTCAATTTAATCCATTACCTGTAGTAGAAATAATTTATTATCGTACAAAAGTTTTGCCTGTAGAAGTAAACTATCTGTGTAAACTAAGATTCTGAATTGAATGTGTATTTTGTGGAATTGAATTACAGATTAATAATATAAGCTATTAATTGGTTTAATCAATAGGCGATTCTATTGGTGAGAGTTCCTTATCAAAATCAAATCAAATAATTTATTTCGCCATTTAAAAAAACAATCACAAATAAAGAGCAAATCAAATATGATGAACAATAAATTTAAACAAAAAGTGTTAACTTAAAAATAAGAAAATAATAATACAAAATCATAAATTCTCTTTACGTATGTATACATGGCATCACCAGCAAAAGAATAAACTTTGCCCGCTGGTGACCGTTGCAAATCGAAAAATATTATAATATTAAAAAATAAAATCATCATTGAGTCATTTCTGAGAATGAAGAAAAAGAGAAAAGTAAAATAAATTATAAGGGATATAATAAATTTTAATTTAAATAAGGTTTTCTATTGAAGTGAAATAGTTTGCAATTATCCAATTTTTTATATCATTACTGGTATCTCTTGTTATATGTGTTAAATTTAAAGGTAATTTAAAGTTTTTCAGTTATAAAAGCAGTATGGGGCTGCCACTTCAAGCATTCATCAATAATTATTCCTAAATACTTTAAATTACATACATTTACAATACTTGGACAACTGCAGAGGTCCTTGTTTGTGCACTTTAAGTGCAGTTTTATTTTTAAGTTTCTATCAGGCTTTCCAGCTGCATTTGCTGAAAATGAAATATATTTAGTTTTCTGTTCATTCAAGCTCAATGTATTTAGTTCAAGCCATTTTTGAATTTTAGACATTTCACCTTCAGCAATCCTTATGCTGTATACCACAGAACATTGCAAGTTGAACAATTCCAACAATATTTTGTTCCCCCGAAAAATTCTCCTCAGTTCATTTACTGTCTTACTGATTATTGTGAAGAAACTTGTGTTCAATGAGAGATGTGAAAACTGTGCCGGTGTGGCGGCGACCGGCGGCAGGCCGGTCCTAAACTGTCCCGGCGTGACGGCGACCGCCTGCGGCAGCGGACGACTGACAGCGGCCGATTGCGGCGGAATGAACACATTGTCGAATGCCGCTAGCGGCAGCGGGAAGGTGAGCGGCATCGCAAGCGGCAGAAGCGGATCCTCCACCGCGTTGCTCGCGTCGAACACGTTGCTCTGGCCGAGTGCTTGGTCGTGGTCGAATGCGTAACGACCCTGGCTCAGTGCGGAAGATGCGGACGACATCTCAACGTTGGGGCTCAGCTGTTTCCACACAGAGTTCTTCCCTTCGACGCGCACTCGCTGTTTCGGTTTGCCTGTCACTACCTATTGCAAAACAGAGTTATTTATTGAACAATTTATTTAACTTATTCATTTTTTAAATATTTTCAAATTATTTTATTCCATTAATTTATTTTACTGAACAGTTTTGACTGTCACTTGCTGTGGAAAAATAATTTATTATTATCAAACAAAAGTTCTATCTCTAGAGATAAACTACCTGTGGAAATTAAGTATCTGAATTAAATGATTAATTGATAGAATTAATTTATCAATTAATAATATAAATCAAAATTGATTGGTTGAATCCATATAAATTTCAACACTTCAAACAATTTTTCCTTCCCGAGAAATTTACCTCAGTTCGATTACTGTCTTTACTGATGATGATTAGAAAAAAACTTTGTGTTCAGTGAGAGTGATGCAAACACTGTGTAGTCTTAAGAGGCATTTACACACATCCTACTCATCTAAAGTAAGCCATGATTTACACCAAAGTTATAAACAACCTGTTAATAACTTAATCCTTATAGATTCTATTAGATTGAACGGACCTTGACAAACACATATGTTCACATGTGTATGATAAGTTATGCTCAATCCAATAGAATCTATAAGGATTAAGTTATTAACATTTTATTAACAAAATGTTAATAACTTTGGTGTAAACGCAGCTTAACTATCATTCACTTATATTGATAGGTTAACCCACTTTTTATTTATTCATTTATTTAAAAGGAAAATTGTGAATTAAGCTTACTTCGACTGTTTCAAAGAGAATAAAATATGATTTCTTCATGGATCACACTGTTGAGATACATCTATTTCTTAAATTGAGTTGAAGATCACCATATTTGTTTGGGAGATCGATTATAATGTTTTAAAGATTTGAGTTTGAATTCCTAAATTAATCATGGCTGGGGATCATTCAAAAGCGGATGATTTAAATCCTAATACTACCCAATTTGGGCCAGAAGTCAACTACTTGAGTTGGAAAACAGCAGTAGTAGGTACCGGTATGATTCTGAACACATTTGAAGTGTCCACTCTTCCCAAGCCCATTGACGCATTCCCCTGAATTTATAAAAATTCATCTCTCACCATTCAAGATTCTCTTTTGAGCTCATCCCCCAAGAATTTCAAGGACATCTACGTCCAAACCTCCCCCCTGTGGGCACCGCTGGTCTCTCTATATCTACTACATCTGTTACTCTCGCATCTAATCTATGATTGTAAAACTCATTTTGTTTCATACATTATCTCATTTCAATTCGATTCTTACAGTCATCCAATTACAACACTTTTATAGCATGAACAAATTTAATTATCATACATTTTCACATTACACATCCTCTACATAAAACTTCAAAGACAATCATCCACAAAGATAATCCTCTACAAAGACATCTTCTACCAACTCCACCAAACCGGTCCTATTCGCGGCAAGCCTATATTACAAACATCGACCTAATAACAAACCTAATATAACAACCAACCTAATAAACAAATCTAATCTAACAACCAACCTATTACAAAAAAAACCTAATATAACGCAAACCCGAAATAACAAACATCGACCTTGAGTCGTCCGTCCACTTGTAGCATCCCGCAGCGTGACACGTGACTACTGGCAACAATGTATCTAGGAAATTGAATCCTGGTCACGTGCGCTGACACATTTCATTGTTTTCTGCAATTCCGTGTTGCTCCTGTCTCCTGTCTGCCTCTGACTCTGTTGCAAGGAAAATCACTTTCTCCCTTCTGGTGACAGTGAAAGTGTAAATGGAATTATGATATTAATACGGATCCAACTACGCAGCCATCTAAAGTCTGATTGATAGACACATTCACAGTTGGCTACCTGTGATCCAGTTCATTTTTCATATGTAGGCCTACTGTTCTGAATGAGATAAGTTAACTGAATATCAAATTAATAATTATACTGAAAATTACACTGAAATTTAATAATTATACTTTACAACCGTTTCCGAATCAGGTTTAATACTGATTCTAGATATGGAAATTGTTTGCCATTTGTCATTTGATTCTATTTGAGCTGAGTTTCCCTTATTTGATATCAAATTCATCCGAGAAGCGGTTTTTATCTAGATTCCCACATACCGGTATCAGAATACGTTCCGGTTCCGTGAAAATTCCTTCCATGAGTTTCAATGCAAAGAATATTTTCACTGAACCGGGAACGTATTCTGTTACTGATGTGTGGGAACCCAGCTTTTTAAAGAACATCTGATAAAGAATCTGATTAAGGGATTTTGAGGAGATAAAATTTCATTCAAAAACATAAAGGATACCTGTCCTATCCTTATTGGACCAAAAAATTATAAATTCTTAAAAATGGGTTGACAATTACACCTGCTCTAGAACATGGGTTTCCCATAGTTGAGTAGGTTAATTTCCGTAAAAATGCAGTTTATTTATATTTGTAGTAAATTTCATATTATTGTATTTTTGAATATTATGTACATTTTATTAATTAGATTGTTTATTTTTATATTATTGGAAATGAAATTTATTTGTACTGTATTGTAATAATTTCAAACGGTAATACTGAAATTACAATATTTTTAATGTAAGATAGCGTGGTTGAACAATCGGAACAGTAGAATAAAACCAGTTTTTATTCACTCGAGAACCTTGCTTGTGAATATTTTACAAATTTAAATCCAATCTAATGAGAACTGAATGGCAATGAAACATGATAATATGATTCTTAGGATTGTAAAGTTCAGAGTGAATTTCATATCATGAAGTTGATTTTTATTTAATATGAATAATTACCAGAATATCAACTTCTCAACTACACAAAAAGTAATAAACAAATCTAATCTAACAACCATTAACCATTCTATTACAAAAAACCTAATATAACAACCAACCTAATAAACAAATCTAATCTAACAACCAACCTATTACAAAAAACCTAATATAACGCAAACCCGAAATAACAAACATCGACCTTGAGTCGTCCGTCCACTTGTAGCATCCCGCAGTGTGACACGTGACTACTGGCAACAATGTATCTAGGAAATTGAATCCTGGTCACGTGCGCTGACACATTTCATTGTTTTCTGCAATTCCGTGTTGCTCCTGTCTCCTGTCTGCCTCTGACTCTGCTGCAAGGAAAATCACTTTCTCCCTTCTGGTGACAGTGAAAGTGTAAATGGAATTATGATATTAATACGGATCCAACTACACAGCCATCTAAAGTCTGATTGAAAGACATTCACAGTAGGCTATCTGTGATCCAGTTCATTTTTCATTTTCATATGTAGGTACTGTACTGAATGAGATAACTGAATAGGTATCTAAATTTAATTATACTTTACAACCGTTTCCGAATCAGGTTTAATACTGATTCTAGATATGGAAATTGTTTGCCATTTGTCATTTGATTCTATTTGAGCTGAGTTTTCCTTATTTGATATCAAATTCATCCGAGAAGCGGTTTTTATCTAGATTCCCACATACCGGTATCAGAATACGTTTCCGGTTCCGTGAAAATTCCTTCCATGAGTTTCAATGCAAAGAATATTTTCACTGAACCGGGAACGTATTTTGATACTGATGTGTGGGAACCCAGCTTTTTAGAGAACATTTGATAAAAAATGTGATTAACGGATTTCAAGGAGATAAAATTTCATTCAAAAACATAAAGGATACCTGTCCTATCCTTAATGGCCCAAAAAATAATAAATTCTTAAAAATGGGTTGACAATTACACCTGCTCTAGAACATGGGTTTCCCATAGTTAAGTGGTAGTTTAATTTCCGAAAAAATGCAGTTTATTTATATTTGTAGTAAATTTCATATATTGTATCTTTGAATATTATGTACGGTACATTTTATTGATTAGATTGTTTATTTTTATATTATTGGAAATGAAATTTATTTGTACTGTATTGTAATTTCAAACGGTAATACTGAAATTACAATATTTTTAATGTAAGGTAGCGTGGTTGAACAATCGGAACAGTAGAATAAAACCAGTTTCTATTCACTCGAGAACCTTGCTTGTGAATATTTTACAAATTTAAATCCAATCTAATGAGAACTGAATGGGAATGAAACATGATAATATGATTCTTAGGATTGTAAAGTTCAGAGTGAATTTCATATCATGAAGTTGATTTTTTATGATAAATTGGTGGTGAATTCATATTAAATGAATCACTTATAACTTAGTTAGCTGGCTTGGCAAATATGCATTTTTAATTTCTATATTTTCTACGTTTACCAGAAACATGAATTTCTTATCATAATAGGTCGCCTCCAGTGCGACAGCAAAAATGTTTTGATCGATCTCAGCAGTTAGTATCAAATTGCTTTGACTGAAAGTGCGTCTATCATTACTTTTTTTGAAGATAATATTAGTTTTATCAAAGATATGAACAGCTAAATTTAATGAAAATTGCTTCCACCGACACTGCCCCTATTATTCTTCATTTTTTCAAAGCGAACATAAGTTTTATTAATGACATGAAAGCGCACTCAAAATCAGATTTCCTCGAGGCATTTGATTTTTTTGTCGTCGTACTTCTTGTTCAAATTCAAACTAGCCGTCACCGCAGAGCCACCGCAAGTACAACAAGATAATAGCGGCTAATAACAGCACCCATTATTCATTCATACATTTTCTGTAGTGAAAGTAAAAGTTTGAAATATTTTCGGCCATTCATTCATCCACGGCCACTTTCATCTTTACAATTTCCAAACGCAAAGAAAACAACAGGCAAGAACAAAAAGTACGGTACGCAAATTTGAGTGACTGCTGCCTTCATAATCGGAGCAAATAAAAGCTCTACGTAATTTATGCGCGTGCGGCGTGCACATGATGATGAGATTGAAAGCATTTAGTTCCACCTGCTACCGCCAGAGTGCACACGGACGTGAGGCGGGAAAGTTTAAATATATTCGGGGAAACGTGATGCGGCAAAAACGCGTCTAATTTGACGTTTACACGCGCGGTGCTGGCACTGAGTGACTTAATAATGCCTGGCTTTGTAACAGACAATATTCTAAATTGGCCATACAACTCTTACTTATGTCAGGAAACCGGCTACAGGAAGTAGTGGAAGTTTTAGTATGCAAATAGTGGAACGATTTCTACATAAAATTTCTTGCGAAATAGACAACATATAGCTTTGAACACCTTCTCTTAGACAACCGTGGGCCATTCGTCCAATATTCAAATTTACTCACAAAGGAATAGGAAAGATTCATCAAGGTACATACAACATTTTTTGTTTACTCAGTAGAGGGTTTCCTACCACAATAATACTGTATTGAATATATTACTTGTTCAAATATAAATTTAAGAAATTATTCACCAAGAAACCCACAAAAAGATAAATTGGGAGAACAGTTATCCACAAACTGGCAGAAAAAAGAAAGTGAGCTTACTTCAGCTTTTCCAAGTTTTCCAAGTTCAGTTAACAACTCTCAATTTCAATAAATTTTCAACTGGACTGGTCTTTTATTTTGATGAAGTTATAGATTTTCTATTATCCAATTAAAAAATAATTATGTTTCGTAGAATACTACATTGAGGCAAAAATCTTTCATTAAAAATCGAAATTCCTTTGATATTCTAACAAAGGATTTTCAATTTTAACGATAGGTCCTCCAGTAGGCTACTCTATTCGGAAAATTTAACACTACCTAGTTTAAATAGAACACAGTTTATCAGAGTTGATCGATCAATAAAGTCCTTCAAAATTGACTTCAAAATGGAACTTTTGAATCAAACCGCTATTTCCATTTTTCAATTATCAAAATATTTCAATCACCAAAGTAATAATTTTATTTTAAACAAATAATTTAATATATTTCTTCCAAAAACCTAACACATTCAATTCTATTCTTATAGAATAATTCACTTCCCATTCTATTCAATAATGCCTATTTTTGATTCAAAAAGTGGGTTGACAAGTCTGTGAAAACCTCAGATTGCAGCATTGCTTTTATGGAGTACAGTGCTGCCAGATATCAGAGAATCCGGAGAGCATGTGAGCTAATTGTGTGAGAGAAAGAGCGAAAAATATAGCTTAGGCCTTTTTGATAGAATTAGCATAAAAACGGCAACAGTGTCCTCCTATTGTATTGTAATTTAAATAAAATATCGGGGAACCGAGTTTCGCTCGTTATTTTTATTTCTTGATAAACACAACACAATTCCCTAAAATGATCGTCTTTATATTTTACAGCTGGCTATTCGTCAGCTTATGAATTTCGGGGATGCGATACTTTGATTTTCCACAGACTCACTCGCTCACTGACTTTTCTACTATCCACAGACGACGAAAGTCTCAGCTGTATCAGTCAAGGAGGAATTATCCTTCTAATGTCGTTCAACGAGTTTTCCCAAGGATGAGACCTAGTGCAATCAAAAACCTACTATGTTCCAAATTTCGTGAAAATCGTTAGAGCCGTTTTCGAGATCCGTTGGACATAAATAACCTTAAAAATAGTCTATATACAGAAATTATTGCTCGCTTAATATTATAGGATTTAATATTTCCTCAATGTTTATGTATGTATTTTAGTCAAGTGCAGTAGCATATACTTATTAATTTTTTGTATTTTGTTTTTTTTTTGGCAAATAAATTATTCATTCATTCATTGTTGTATTGAAATAACATTGGTCATAATAAAGCCCCATGCTGCAAAATAAGGTTTGCACTGTCTAGGTCTAGACTATACTATCATCCTTTACCAGGGAATACTTATATGATTGATACTAATAATAAGATTGTTTTATTCTATGCTTATACTAATCACATAGCACTTGAATAATATTGACTAACCTCTTCATGTCCGACAAGAGCCTGCGGATGGGGTTGTCTGCTTCCTCCCCCTCCTCCTCCTCCTCCTCCACCATCCGACCCTCCTCCTCCACCTCCACCAAACCCGATGCTATATCCGACATTGAAAGCGGTCTGCTGCGACCCCGGCACCACACTCTTGTACTTCTTGGGCGGATAGAGCAGCTTGGTGGCCGCTTGTGCCACTGGTCCAGCCTGGGCCACTGATCCACCCTGGGACACTGACTCACTTCCGCCCTCGAGCTTGCCAAACGTCTGCGGCTGCTGCTTCATCAGGCTCTGTACCAGCGAGGGGTTCATGTTGCTCATGTAGTCCTCTAGTTTGGGGTGGTACAGTCTGTCAAAAGACAAGAGTCGTAGAAAATAATATTCAAAGTTATTTGTGGAATACTGTTGGAATTAGTAAACTCATGCAGTCCAGTTTAGAGCAGTCTCTTGAAGGAAGATAATCTATAATACAGGGACCGGCATATTAATCTGACGATTTTGTAGTAATTGTTGTGTTGATACCACTGTCATTGAAAAGGTGGGAATGTTGTACATCGACAGGTCTATTCATGCCATTTCAGTAGCCAGTATGTCGTGGTAAAGTGAACATCGAGCGTTTGTGATTGAAGCTTATTTTAAAAGAAGCTCAATTATTTTAACATAGCGTTTATTTCGCAGGCTTTTCAATCGTCACGCCCCTGTTCCCAGTAGGAATACGATCTTGTTGTGGGTAAAGAATTTTAGGTACACGTCGTCTACTTTATAAACAAACCCAACAGGACGAAAACGGACTGTGAGAACGGCTGAAAACATCAAACACTAACACGGTAAGAATAGCTGTTACACGGTCTCCATGACGTTCAGAAGCGAAACATGCTGTTGCGCTAGCCATTTCTGATCGAAGTGTGCGATGAATTCCTCATTCCGACCTAAAATTCCATCCGTTTAAGATAATTTTAGTGCAACAACTCAATGGGGCACATCGCAAAGCCGCTTACGAGATAATTTTCGAAAATGTCCACCAGGATGCCATTAATTATTCTTTCAAGTGACGAGGCACATTTTCATTTGTCGGGATTTGTGGATAAACAACATTACCGTTATTGGGCAGTGGATAATCCACAGAGCTAGAAGAAGTCATTCAACGAGAAATTGAAGTAATTCCACAGGTGATGATTGAGTAAGCAATGGCAAATTTTAGAATTAGCTCAAGTGAGTGTGTGAAAAGTAACGGAAAACATTTGGATGACATAATCTTTAAATAGAAAAACTTTGTGAGTGATCTATCCAATTCACTGTAAATTGCAAAATTCGATCTTCAATTTGATACATAACATGTTTTAATTGTACGGATCACACTTTGATTATCATCCCTCAAAAATCGTTAGGCTTTTATGCCGGACCCGGTAGTAACCTATTAGTACGTAGGATAATACAGTACAGTCTCTTAAAAGAAGATGACAGTAATCTATTAGTAGAGTAATTTTTGTTGTTATTAGTAAGTTCATGTAGTCACCTATAGTGTGGTCCACGTTATAATGGCAGTAAAGAAAGATAGGAAAACAACGTTGCCGATCCTCGGTCTTGTCAATGCCTTCTATAGATGATAGCTGATACAGGTTTATTGATGTGATATTAACTGTTCATTCTGGTTTTAAATAATAAATTATATTTTTCAATAATTTCATAACTAGTAGTTCTGTGAGCAGTAGACCTCACGCAGTATTCTCATCCACAAGTACCTGATTTAAACTATAGACCTTATGGAAATACAGCAATAGACTGGCTTCTCCAAACATCTGTGTAATCACTTGTCAGCTGATTTATGATGAATAATTCTATAGTCTGATTTTTACTCTAATATTGGCGTATGAAGGAGGCTCCTTTTTCCTTTTATATCATCCTTGAAATGCAAAATTTCCAAAAATCTTGACGCGCAATTAAAAAAGGAACATACCTGTCAAATTTCATGAAAATCCATTACCGTGTTTCGCCGTAAATGCGCAACATATGAACATTTAAACATTAAGAAATGCCAAACCGTCGACTTGAATCTTAGACCTCACTTCGCTCGGTCAATAAGTAGAATAATTCTTGTTGTTATAAGTGAGTTCATGTAGTCATATTATGTGGGGTGGTACAGTCTGTCGAAAGACAAGAGTCATTGTAGAAAATAGCATTCAAAGTTATTGTGAAATACTGTTGAAATTAATGAGCTCATGCAGTCCTCCAGGTCAGAGCAGTATCAGAATTTTTGTTGTTGGGAGTTCATGTTCTCCTCTAGTTTGGAGTAGTTCAGTCTGTCAAAATACAAGAGTCGTAGAGATTTATGTAAATATTATATGCAATTATTATGAGAATCATGAATTGTATATTATTCAAAGTTATTTGTGGAATACTGTTGAAATTAGTGAACTCATGCAGTCCTCCAGATCAGAGCGGTACAATCTCTTGAAAGAAGATTATATTAACTTATTACTAGAATTATTGTTGTTGCTTTTAGTGACTCCATGTACTCAGCTAGTTTGAAGCGGTATAGTCTCTCTAAAAAGAATATAATAATTCTTGTTGTTATCGGTGAGTTTATCAGTTTATGTAGTTATATAGTTTCGGGTGGTAAAGTCTGCGGAAAACAACAATTTTTGTAGAAATAATATTCAGTTATTTGTGGAATACTGTTGCATAAGTATAGCCTACTCTTGTTGTTCTCCAAGATTACCAATTTTAACGTGCAAGTCATCTAAGATTATTGTTCTAGCTCTGTTTTCACGGTTACTTCCTCGTAAAATTTACTATCATAATCTGAGATGCTGAGTGTTATGTAATGTAAGTGTATGTTCAAGAATCACAGTAATTATGCATAGAATGAGGCTAATCCGAGCTGGAGTGTGAAATAGATTAGTAATGTTGAGCAGATATTGCAGCATTTAATTACAAAATAGCAAGCATAACCATAGAAATTTCAGTTCATTTCCGGCTGAAATCAACCATGACAAATGGTAATCAATCTTTCGAAGGAGAGGAGAAGATTTTCGAAATAGCAGAGATATAGTCTGTTCATCATTATGAAAGTAGAGAAAGGATTCTCTTTATATTTTATGTATCTAGCTTGAAGATTTGAAATTAGTTGAATACTTTTGAAGGAACGAGACTTAAGAGTGCATTATGAGTAAGCTACACTGATTTAGAGCCATGAAACTAAGTTGAAATAATTCAGACATAGACATACATAATAGTGAAAATTTCGTTAACAAAATGATTCTATGTTGTAATGAATGTAATGATACAACATGGTTCAGTATTTCCGTGTAATGATGGTAATCCGAGAATCAACATTAGTTAGAAATAAAGATAGACCTGCCAGTAATCGATTGGAAAGGTTCATATTGGTTTAAATACACGACGCTCCTTTAAAATAAGTGCAACAATCGCAAATTGCAAATGTATCATCCACTTTAAAATTTCCCATTGTGGAAATGCATTACTAAGAGGTGCAACCAAAGTGAGAAAATAATCATATTTTTCAGTGAAATAGTACATGCTTGTCATCTCTTTATAGTGGAATTTTGTGGAAAGTATTTCCTTATTACCTCAAAAATTAGAAACATCTCTTATAACATTGATACTTAGGGATTGCTCGAAATTGAAATAGAAATTTTCATCAAGCTAACAATTATTATTCCTCAGCTCAGTCTTCGCTTACCTATGGAATTGTAGGATGGAGAGGAACAAACTACGATCACCTCGACCCCCTTATAAAAGTGCAAAAACTATAATAATTAAAATCATCAAGCAGAAGCCACTTCGTTATTCGTCAGACCAGCTCTACAATGAGTTTGGTGTGATGGACGCAAGACAACTCTACTCCCTAGAAATTATTTGCAGACTACACAAAAACCCAGAAAGCTTTCAAAAAAGAAATCACTCTCACAACACAAGAAATAGAAGCCTTCTTATCACGAATGTGGCTAGGAAGGCAACATACCAACAACACTTCAACCACCTGCACCAAAACTCCATAATTTACTTCCTGTACACATCAAGATAAATATCTGGGACGGAGCTTCGCTCTGGAGTACAAAAGCATAAAAAAATTATTACGAAAGAAGAAATTATAATAACATTCATACATAAATATTCCATCTAATAACAGTAGATTAAGATTAATTCCCAGAGGAATGCAAAAATTTCCCTCACAAAGGCCCAGTTGCACAAAAGCCGTTCAAATTTTAATCCTGATTAACTTCACGTGAACCAAATCAGAGAAGACCATTTCAAAAAGATGGATCTACTGGAATTAATCAGGATTGAAAATAACCCGGCTTTTTTGCAACCGGCACTAAGTAGGCTACGTGATTGAATGATTACAAAAGTTCAACAGCTGAGTCATAATTTTGACACAGTCCCACACACATGAACTCGCTCACTCACTTCCATCACCAACAGACGACGAAATAATTATTATCAGATGTTTTTCCAAGGATGAATAATAATTATCCTTTTAATGTCCTTCATCGAGTTTTCTCAGGGATGAGACCTAGTGCAATCGAATCTTTATATTATAACCTATTATGTTCTGAATTTCGTGATAATCGTTAGAGCCGTCTTCGAGATCCGGTGAAATACAAACATATAAACATGTAAACAGAAGCTGCTCGTTTAATAGTATAGGATAGAAAACTCAAGAAAATAATTTACATGGGCCGTTAAAAACTGGATCACAACAGCTGGAAGGCATAAATATTATAGAAAACATATTCGAAAAATATGTAAGCTCATTTACCCAATGTATTTGCACCTCCCACTCTGAATTTAATGTGTTACTACCAAACCTGCTCTAGAACATGGGTTTCCCATAGTTGAGTAGGTTAATTTCCGAAAAAATTTATTTATATTTGTAGTAAATTCCATATATTGTTTTTTCGATTATTGTGTACATTATATCGATTAGATTGCTTATTTGTATATAAATGGAAATTAATAATTGATTAATTATTATATTATTTATCATACCATATATAGCACGGAGTAAAGAACCACTTAAGCCTACTCCTCATTCCTTTTTCCGTTACCATAGTAGCATGACTAGGATGTTCAGTAACATCATCCTTAACAAGACTAAGAGGATGTGTTTGGAGTAAGAAAGAAATATCGGTTCCTTTAAGCAAATTAGTTTGGTAGTGTAGAGAGCATCTCAATTGATTTCAATTATAGTGGAACTTATACAGCCATGTGACAAAAGTAGTCTTTGATGATACAGAAAAAAATTGAAATAGAGAAAATTGAACCACGAATATAGTGGGGCACGAAAATAGAGGAAATTCACAAAAATGCAGCTTTTACAACAGAACACAACAAATCCAAACGTTGCATGTTCTTCCAATAAGACAGTTAGAAAAATCGTAGTAAGTTGCACTAATAAGACAGATGGATTGCATGTCTGAAAGTGAAAAATGCGAGAAGGTGCTTTACCAGAGCGCAACGACAACAAATTAATGGACAGACGTCGCCTTAATTGGAATTTACTTTAACGCATGGAGGCCGACTGTGACTGTAAAAGCGTAAAATGGCTACCGTCACTGGATGGCTGATGCTAAAGCTGAAGCAGAGGCTATCGATAACTGTTAATTCTATTTGACTTTCTCCGGCAGTCAGTGTAATCCGCGGTGGCTCATCAGTTAAAGACGATTATCGAGGCTGCTTCTGTTGTAATTCTGAGGTCTGTAGTACTGTACTGGGGATGTTTCACAGAGACAAGTTCTCACAGAGACAAGTAGTGTTTTTGAACGATATTCGTGTCACAGAGACAAGTTTCACAGGAGCAAGTATTTCTATAAATGGCAGTCTCACAGGAACAAGTTCCCACAGAGACAAGCAGTTTCATAGAGACAAGGTCTCCGTCCAAAGTAGTAGCGCTATAAATGGCAGTCTCACGTTCCTATGAAACTTGTCTCTGTGACACTAATATCGTTCAAAAACACTACTTGTCTCTGTGAGAACTTGTCTCTGTGATACGGACCCGTATTAACAACAAAGGGATTATGAATGGACGGAGTATGATTGGGCCGCTGCTATTAAGTCTGTGTTGCTGTGTTGACTTTTCACTTCAATAGGATTATAGTAGCTGAACTGCCTACTAATGATCGAGATTTGGGAGTTTTGAAAAAACCAAATTAATTTATATAAACAGATTACAATAATTGTCTGATTATTGGACTAGAGGTGTGAAGAAAGTAATTAATTTTATGAGAATGGCTTGAAAATTTGGCTAGAGAAGGATAGGAGTAGCTGGAATAGAATGCTGAGAATAAAAAAATATAAAAACTTCTAGTACCCTTTTATTAAAAACTTTAAAATATTTTAAATAGTTCTTATATTGTTTTTATTTGAATCAAGTAGCCCATATAAGCGAATATAAGCGAAGTGATTTTATAGAATGCTGAGATAATCTTCTCTTCACACCTCACATTTTAGGTTGCCTACCCTTAAACTTCAAGAACATCAACCTCAAAGACTTAAACCTTGGATGACATTTTTCTTTTTCATGTTACTGTCCGCTTCCAGACGTCGGCTATGTCGGCTATCATGGTGGTTTGTTTCACCCTATCCATAGCTCCACGGAACGATTCCGTTGTGTTCATGGAGAACCAGGCTTTCAAAATTTTCAGTCATGATATTCATCTTCTGTCGACCCCTCTCCTTCCCATTACTCTTCCTTGTAATATGCACTGTAGGAGATCATAACGGTGTAAGTTTTTCCATAATATGCCCCAATGCAACTTTCTTGCTTTTATATAATTCAGCAGCTCTGTTATTTGCCGATTATTCTAAGAATTTCAGAATTTTTCACACGATCCATCCCTCAAACACCATGGATGACATTAAGACACCAAACTACCTCAGATAACCTTTTCCTCCACATCTCACACCTTAGTAACCCACAAACCTCTAAAAAAATCAACCTCAAAACCTTGATCCTTGGGTAACATTACACCTCTCAATTACCTCAAATAACTTTTCCTCCACACCAGCACATCCTTAGGTGCGTACAGACTTTCGCTCTGCTCCGCAACCGAACGTCACTCCAGCAGAGCGATTAATGATCGACCGGGGAGCAAGAGTGCAACGCGAGAAGAGCTAACATCTCCCGTAACGTTCATGATCGGTGCGAATGAAGAGTGGGGGCGGAGCTATTGCGGTGCGTTGGCGGAACGAGGGCGGAGCGTGCGCGGTGTGGGTTGGAGGTGTGTATATCTGTACGCAGCTTTACACTTCACATAACCTAAATCTTGGATGAAATTGAGGTTCTAAATCACCTCAGATAACCTTTTCCTCCACACCTTATACCTCAAGGTTCAATTCATAACAGGCGACTGAGTGACTCTAGTCGCGCTGTATATTAACGTCTATAGTCGACATAATAATAGACTATATGAATGATACACAGTAAGGGCCATGCCACACGATGCATTTTTACAGTCGGCACGATAGGATAGGAAGCTCTCCGATTGCCTGAAGCTCACTTCAAACGCAAACCCAATCAATCAGAGCGATTCCTGTCGAGTCGTATCGACTGGGAAAACGCCTCATGTGGCTTGGCTCAAATAGACAACAGCCGTTGAATTGAATCGAATTGAATTGGACAAATATTCTTTTATAAACATGTACAGGTACATCAGGAACAGCGTCAATATACAAGCCGTTGTTTCAATGAATAGCCGTTGAAACCGCGGCTGGAGTCGTTGTTTTGGAGTTGGATCTTGAGATATCCTTAAACCTTCAAAAAACATCAACCTCATAACCTTAAACCTTGAACAAGAATAACCTTGAGGCACTGACTTACCTGAAGCTAGCAGTGGACTCAGCTCCAGCAGCGGCGATGTCCCCTAGAGCAGCCGCCTTCGTCACCCTGGCAGAGTGACTCCCCTCGTTCCCCCCTCTACCACCCCCACCAACTCCGCCCTCATGCTGTGGTGGATCGTGGTAGACCACAGTGCTGTAACTGGTGGCCGGCTGAGCCACTGCATCACCACTGTGATGCTGGTCTGACTTGTCCTCAGCCGATTTCTGTTCTGTGGTCTGCTGCTGCTTGGATTGTGGTGAAGATGATGATGGTGACGATTCAGCCAGTACCAGGGCTAGCAGCACTCCCACAACCTGTCAACAGTAATCAAATGTTTTTTTAAATGTATGGATTCAGGGCTACTTTCTTGTATTTATAAAATAGAATTATAGTACCCTTTAAAATTAATAAAATATTAAAAAATACAATTTGTATTCTTGTTTTTTAATATTTTAGTAATTTTAAAAGTTACTATAATTCTATTTTATAAATAGAAAGAAATAAAAATGATTTTATTTTATCACATTTTTCAAATTTTTTGTTTGATTTATTTATCTTATTATATACTGGCAGGTAGCCTAACCCATGTTTTGTTTGCACTGGGGAAAATTTTGAATAGTGAATTTCTCTACCTCTACTACCATTGATGAGAAATCAGGTAGCAGTACTTTTCTCATTATGTCTTTGATTCAATGACTTAATCTAGAAATGACAATAGATTAACCTCTGTCTACCATGTGGTAGATAAAGTATGCATAAGTACTGTATGTTACTGCGGTTTGATGTTCGTAATCGATTGAAAATTTGACGTTTCATCATGAAAACTATGTCCCTTATGTCAAGGAAACATCAAACAAATGAAATAATTATTCATTATTTTGTCAACATGACAAGTGGATAATCTTCATCAGAGTTGGAAATTCTCGGCAAAACAAAAATTATTCTTAATCGGTCTCTAACCCATAACGTTACGTTTCATTCATATGTCACCCGTGGTACCAATTAATTCACGGACGGAATCACTTGGAGGAATAACTGTTATAATGGGCTTCTATTGTTGCTTAAACTTTAAATAACGAATTGAATAGATTTGCCTCAATTATTAAATCAATATTTATTGATATATGAGAATAAAAATAGACTTATCACGCACCTCTCCTCTGTAATTAGAAAAATACCCGTTGAATTGAAAAAAATCTGGTATGGCGCACTCACACAACATTCCTGCCGCTATGAAGATTTCCATTATTCTTCTACGTACATTATTATGCTATCATCTGTGAAATTCTCATGGAGGCTCAAATTCAGTAACTATGAATTGCTTGGACTAGAAGAAGCATGATGATACACAGTGACATAGCCTACTATAGATTACTTTATTTAAAGTAAGCCATGACAGTGATCAAAAAATAACATTTCATCAGTGTTCTTCAGAGTCGAGTTTTCGGAAATATTATTTTAAATAGTGATCAGCTGACGAGATCAATAATATTATTCTGCTATCTCTTCCAGTGAATGATTTAACCGAATCAACAGTTGAATCTCTCATTGAGTTTGCATTTGAATAATCAATTTTTTTTCGAATTTCGAGCTTATTTTAAATTTTAGGTGAAAATGTTATTGAAGATAAATTGTAGAGATTACCCCTCCCAGAAGATTTTCAAGGACGCAATTTGCATCCAAAACCCACCTCCTGTTGGTACCTCTGCCTTTACTATCCTAAATGAAAACTCCTGACATTCCACAGAGAACAAGCCGTGTTACTGTAATAATAAAATCACTTTTCATGAATTCACTTAAGTGAAGGTGTCCAGTTTCATCACGGAAATTAATCAAACGGAATGACGACTTCTAAAATATTCTACGTGACTAGAGAAGAATAGATTCCATTGTCAACCATCGTGATTAACTCAGCAGGCTCAGTCATTGATATAACATCTCAATATAATTTTCAGAGGCTGTAGGAAATGAAAAAGAACCTACCGCTGTGAATTACACTGAGTAAGATTCACTTCAAACTGTCAACATTGTTTGAATGTGGAGTACTGATTCTAATCATGAGGAATGCTGATAGTCTGTAGAGAATCTCACTTTACAGATAATTTCATCGTCTTTCTCCAGTTAAAAAGATTCTCAAGGACAGAGAAATGAATCACGATGGAAAAAGAGCGAGAGAGAGAAGTCAAAGGAGGTAAAGGAGTGAGAGGATAGTGGCTATGGAGCGTGAAAAGTGAAAAAAAAACTAGAAAATAAGGAGAATAATCTCATAACAAGACGTTACTCTATGGTCAACAGTCTAGACTGGTCCATTCATTTTCGATATCCAACTATTATCCTGTACATCGATCTTGCAATTGATCATCTTGTTTGAATAAAATCGATTTTCACCCGCGGTAACGAGATTGGTTCCACTTCACAACGAAATTTACTGATATCTTCCTGAATCGATTAGGATTGCAGTATTCTACTGTTTGTAAAGAGAGAGGAAATAAACGGTACCGATACGGGATTATCTTTAGTCATAATCTCCTGGAAGTAGGCAGGGAGCGGAAGAAAGTCGTTAAGAATATATAATAGTGGAATAAGAATGTACTATCAAGAAAGTGTACTTATGCATCACCATTAAAATCTTGCAGGGACCATTGTCTGTTAAGCGGCAAATATTCTCTCAATTGTATTTTGTTTTCAGATGGAAATAAATTATTGAATAATTGCAATATCTCATTAATTATTATTAAACGAAAATGCAAATTAAATGCTGTAATTCACCCCGAAGACTTCTGCTACTGCAAATATTGACAACAGGGTAAACAGCTAGATGGAAATTCGATGAGCGCTACTATTCAAAAACTATTTTACAGCCCGGGAATCGAACCCAGTACCTCCTAATTGCCGGTCAGGAATGCTTACCCTTACACCAAACTGACAATCTCTGGATAGCAGCACTCATTTTATACGAAGCCATAGTATGCTGGAATTCGTACTAGGTTTTATGTGAATCGAACTCAAAGGAAGAACAATTATAATTTATTTGAGATGTTATTACTGAATACACTACGGTTATCACTTATGATAAGACTGTAGCCAGTCTACAGATGGCGCGGAGAGCGGCTCATCGAATTTCCATCTAGCTGTTTACCCTGTTGTCAATATTTGCAGTAGCAGAAGTTTTCGGGGTGAATTACAGCATTTAATTTGGATTTTCGTTTAATAATAATTGGTATTTTGTTTTATTGATTTTGTATAGTACGTTCATCATTATAATTTATAGATGTATAATTTTGTGAGAAATAGGTGTTGGAATTCGTCCAGGTTTTATGTGAATCGCTCTTAGGGGAAGAAAAATTATAATTTATCTGAGATATTATTACTGAATACATTACGGTTATCACTTATGATAACATTTTTTTGGAATTACTAATTTTTTCAACTCTTCTCAATGCCTCCTCTTCAATTACTTATTCGGATTTTTCTTCATAATATATATTTCCTTCACCTTAATATTATACTCTCCTTTCCGAATACTAGAGTACTATTCCACTTTACTTACCTGTAACTTAAAGATTTCCCTATCATTGTCTTATTCTCTCATTTCACATCTTTTTCTAACCCTTCTTATAAGAAAGCTTTCTCGTCTCTCCTTTCACTTCTTCATATTCTGTCTCGTTCCCACTTATAACCTTTTTTCCATCATTCATCTGCTTTGTTATTTTCCTTTTCACTTCTATTCCTCCTTTGTCCACCTTCCCCATCTTCCTTTTACTCTCTTCTCTTCTTTCACTTCTCTCTTCAACCTAGTCTTCCTCCTCTTTTCCCGGTTTTGTAATTCTCCTGCATTCCCAATCTGTTTTCCTCAATTTTTTCCGATTTTCTCTTTGAACAGGTAGGTACTTCCTCCCGGAAAACTCAATACATCCATCACATACCAATCAATACTTTTCACACTCATTTACATGGTATTCTCCAATTCACCCTTTTCAACGGGCACAAAACAAATAGATCGGAACGACTCGGTTTCCATCAAATAGAAAACCGACATCAAACAATTAGAACCTGTACAATCTGATACGGATCAAACTATCTTTAAAAAAAACAGAACACGAAAACGCACTTCAGGATCAAAGGGCCTTGTTTTCACAGCTGAGAGACTCCATACAACATTGAACGCTCATTAGTAAAATATCACATAGTGTTGTTGTGTTTATCAACAATGAGTACCTACTCAAGATCGAAACTGAAATGATAGAAGTTCTTCGTAATATTTTCACCGGTACTTTCAATTAGATTGAATGACTCAGTAAGTGCTGCTGATCCATAGTATAACTGAATGCTATACTGATTTCACTCCGTCTGCCTAGTGCCCACTCTCTAAAGGTCTAAGCCGCAAAAACATTGATTAATATATTACTTTTTCTTGTCTGTCCCTTTTGGTGCAAAGTTTACGGACAAAACGATGCGATAATGATATACTTAACCGATCTATTATTATTTAGCTTTCACTATTTTTAATGAATGACAACTTGAATGTTGTTCCAATTAAGGCATCGCATTCTACACGCATCACTATCACTTATATAGATGATTTTTGTATACACATTCCAGAAGTATTTTTCCTGTACAAGATACGCGTTTCTCTTCTCTCTCTCTCTCTCCAAGCATATTCTTCCCTTCATAGAGAATTTCATTCTTAAGAAGAGATCTTGAGGTCAGATATAATCCGAGGCAGCAATCACAAGATCATTCATTATGAGAGTTGTAATGATGATTCGACCACAAGATTCTTGAATGAAAAATACCTCCATTTTATTTAATTTGTCATAGTAATATTCAGTGAAATTTAGTAGTGAATATAATTATTTTCATCTTTCAGGAAAAATGAATAATCTAACATTGAATTTCATGGATCCAGTTTGAAATAATTTGGTCTTGAATCAATTGAGAATGATTATGCAGAGCAATCTTTTACACGATCATTTCAACTTTCGTTAATGTGCCTATGATTGCATGGTTCCTCAGTGAAGTTTATTATAATTCCATAGCTTCAAATAATCTTTTTTTTTCAACAAATATTAGCTAAGATTATTCTAATTGATCATTTTTCAAAGTAATATTTAAATTTCAATGTGAAGTCAAGTTCAAAAATGTTTACAGGTATATGCGTAAACAAGTCAGAGTATAAGCAAATTTTTGTTCAGGGAAAATGTATAGGCGAACATCTTATATAGAATTGTACGAGGAGGAATTGTACTATTACTATACTTGTCAATTCGGCAAATTCCTCAACATGCTTCTTTAGCCTACAAGCCTGAACGTAGCTTAAGATCAAATTAGAAATAGTCGGATTTTTAAATATTCGTAGAATTTAGATAGATAAAACTCATAAATGAACAATTCGCTTTATTTATAAGAATCGATATTTCAATGAAAAAATGAATTTAGCAATAATTTCTGGACTAAAAACTCACACAGTACAAGGAAGTTAATAGCTGAGCTGAATGTGGAGAACGAATTTATAGAAATTGATAACTTCCATTATTATTTTGAAAGATATTGAATGAGAAACTCCAACATTATTGAATGATTTTCAAAGAAGTGGATACGTCCTATGCTAGGCTTTGCTAGCTTGATAACCAGCAATAATAATTATCATATTCATTTATTTATTAATACAGTCGTAAATCATTTAGTAAATATTCTGTTCAATTGAGAACTACGAAAACAATTTCAATTACTAAAGGACAAGTTATAAGAGATGTGGGTTAATCAAAAGCTGGATATAAATACACGCATCATCAGGGAGAGCTGTTGAGGTAGGCGCACACAGATCGTCATCGGACGGACGGCACGCATCGGACGGATCGGAGGATTAGATTTGATGCATTGTTTTCAATTGTTGTTTTCCGCATCGTAATAGGTATGAGCACTCCAATTGAAAACAATGCATCGAATCTAATCCATCCGATGCGTGCCGTCCGTCCGATGACGATCTGTGTTCGCCTAATTTTAAGCAGCGTTTACACCAAAGCTATTAACAAAATGTTAATAACTTAATCTTTATAAATTCTATTAGATTGAACGGAGCTTGACAAACATATATGTTCATCATGTGTATGATAAGTTATGTTCAATCTAATAGAATCTAAAAAGTTATTAACATTTTGTTAATTTTGTTAATAACTTCGGTGTGAACGCAGCATTACAAGAATTTTTACCGGCATCAAAATTTCTTTCCCTAAACAACCTTACAACTTTCTTCCAAGGATAGACAGCAGTTTCAATAGTATCTCATTTTCTCAATACTCCGGCTTCTTTCATGTCTTTGATGTGAACAAATTATTGCGACCACATCTGATCGGCGAATCGTTTATCGAAGCTCATGACTCTTTTTACAAAAACGGACAGATGTATGACACTTTTATGAGCTGCATCAGCCTCTATCAGCTGATGTCTCATTATTGTGTGTCTCCAGACACAAAGCAACATCTGTCAATCGCACAACGAACATCGAACAATGTCAATCGAACAACGAACATCCCTTCTTCTCAAATCTGCGCAATCGGATTCACTTAAGTCTGTCAGGATTGGTTGAATGGAAAGCGTCAGGGCTATTAATAAGGATTGCTGACAGTGAATCTCACTATGGCTGTTGAAGATGTCTCCTCCATTCAAAAACGACAGCCGACATCCTGGCTTTCTTTTTACACGTGGTATGATAATAATAAATTAGTCATTTTCTGTTGTCAATGGACGTCTGACTTTCGTTTTTCTTCAGTTGGTAGCCATTGTCATTGTCACTAATATTACCCTGCTCTTGCACGATTATCACCTATCTCTTCCGGAGCGAGGCGGCTATTTACATTCCGATGTGTCTGTAATCTCCGAATATCGTCTCAAAAAACGATTACAAGTACAAATTTCTCTCCTAATGCCCACGTACAATTCATTATAAATAAAAACATTAAAAATAGAGTAATTTGAATAAATTTCACTAAAAATAGAGTAATTTGAATGAATTGCTCTATTTATCTCCGAACATCAAGTTATCCCTTATAATCTATACTCCTTACTGTGCTTCTTTATATATTTTGTATTCAATTCTTCTATTATTTATATTTGATATCCACATATTTCAATGATATTTGTGCAATTATTTTGTTCCTATAGTAATTTTATTAGTAAAATCGGCGTTGTACCTTCGGAAGTTAAATTGATAAGAATAGATAAACTTGAATGAAATAAGTCTATTGGATCTACTAGTATTTTCATATCAACACCGTAGGATATGAGAAACAGATTGAAAAGAAATTAAAGAATTTTTTCAAATAATTTTTTGAACTGAAAAAATGGTTTAATGATCTTCAATGGAGCTGAAGGAATGGTTTATATTCATTATTAATTACTTGCGTATTTATTGAGGATGAGAGAGATGGACCATTATGAAATAGTTCCATTTCTCATGCTCATAGAAATTCTTCACGTTTCTTTTAGAGTACTGTACAATTCTGAATGTTGAATATTATTTTTTTTCGTCGGAGCTAACCGGTTCAAGAAATTGAAGAAATCAGACCGATATTATTTGTTTTCAGGACTATCAAAAATGATTGTATGATGTGTAAATCTGATGCAAAGTTACATGCAATTTATTAAGTTACATGAACAAATAGAGAAGAATGATAATAAAGAAGAAATTGGCTTGATAAAAATAAGTTAGAAAAACACTTCTAGAATACTATGATTTGGATTGTAATGATTATAAATAATAAAGATATCATATCACTGTTATATTACATTAATTGAGATCAGATTTATAGAGATAACTTCGGATGATGGATATAAATTTTAAATTGATGGAATGTATCAAGCAACTGACTTCAAGTGTGATATGGACAGACTACAGCAAACCCAAACTGATAGATTTCGTATTTTAGAGCTCACTTCCATCTAGAATTGCATTCCTTGCAGTTGAAACTTCCAGTTAATTTTTTCTAATAATTGATGAGATGAGTAAAGATCGAAAGTTTATTAGAAGCTGTCCTTCACTGGAATCTCAACAATCTCCGCACCGAATGAAATACCATCACAGCCCGCTGCAGTATCGCATCTCGAAAGCTAGGACACTCAAACTGGATGCCATATGGTTCCAACAACTCTCTATCTTGAGATCTATTTCTAATTAGCTTGCTCAATTCAATTATTTTTGTACAGGTTTCTACACAAATAATGGTTATTTTAATTTTTTAATTTGAAAATTAATTTTTCATTTGAGATGAAACATATCACAAAATATTAGTGAAGACTTGAGAGAACTGTTGCTAGATAATAGTTTGTTTTCCATTATTAATTTTTCATTTAAGATGAAACATCTCACAAAAAATTAGTGAAAACTTGAGAGAACTTGTGCTAGATAAAAAATGATAGAAGAGTTTTCCTCTAGGGCCCGGCTCCCGGCTACACAGAGAGCGTCTTGCGTTACTATAGGTTTACTGTATTGTCTATAGCATAATAAAGAGACGAATTGACTTATACATGTAGGGGATAGGTAATTCACGAATGACGCATCATCAAATCTAAACTACTGAACTGATCAACTTGAAATTTTACATATGGATTTTGATTTACGAAGGATGGTTCTAAGCCTATTTAAAATTATTCAAGATTCCATCATGTCAAGTTTTCAGTATGTTGAGTTTTCAATTCGTCCAGATTGTTACACGAAACCATAGAAGGCCAACAAAACAGGGCTTCCTCCAAGTGATTCCTTAGTTTAGTTGGTAGCGCGCGCGGTTCATGAATCAAAGGTTGTGGGTTCGAGACATAATAGAACTAATTTTTCTTGCTGGAAAATTTCAACTCTTCTGAGGATTTATCAACGTGATTTTAAACGAAATAATAATTAATAATAGTATTATTATTTTTCTGATGTTTTCCTAGACATAAGGAGATTGGATTTTACAATACCAAATTTCCCCCGGTACGAAGCACGGGTCACCTGCTAGTCTGCAATAAAATGAGGCTCAGTTTACACAGAACGGACGTCGGGCATGGACAAGGCGCGGACCTTCGGTCCTTCCAGGTCTCTTATTCCAGGTCTATTGGAGCTTCTCGCCAGCGCCGTCTCTCTTGTTTGCATTGAACAATAATATTGCATTTTTTCGCATTTTTAAAAAATCACTTGGAATTATCACCGGAACTAGTCGTGTTTGATATGGAATATAATTAGAGTACTAGTGATTTTCTGTAATTTAATATT
Organism: Nilaparvata lugens; assembly: GCF_014356525.2. NCBI lineage: Eukaryota > Metazoa > Arthropoda > Insecta > Hemiptera > Delphacidae > Nilaparvata > Nilaparvata lugens. The sequence continues at coordinate 14,815,833 of NC_052514.1, forward strand.
AGAGTAGTATCACTGAACTTGATAGTATATCGTATATTTATATTATTAATGATGATAATAGTATGAAACTTTCATTTATCTCTATAGAGCTACTTGATAGTTCTAGTAGTCTCTTTTCAAAGTTAAAATATAAAATAATCCAGCTGCCTATGAAACCGTTTTAATATTTGATTTTTTCCATTTTTTCAGCACTATAGCCCAATATGAGATTTGGCCGTCTTCACTACAGCTCTCCGGCTTCTCGATCCTATATTATTCTTATCCATTCTCTACATACAGTTTTTTGGAGATCGTCTCTCACTTTATCCTCCCATCCTATTCTTTGTTCCTTCCTCTCTTCCTTCTCAAATGCAGCCCCTCTTTGAATATTATTCTGCTTTCATTCATTCCACAGATATGTACAAACCACACGCTGTGCATTTAAAAATCTCACCAATTTAATATTTTTTGTTTAATTAAAAATAAATATCGGGGCACCGAGCTTCGCTCGTTATTTTTATTCATTGATAAACAGAGCACAATTCTCTAGAATGATCGTGTTTATATTTTACAGCTGGCTATACGTCAGCTTATGAATTTCGGGGATGCGATATTTTGATTTTCCACAGAATCACTCGCTCACTTTTAACTATCCACAGACGACGAAAGTCTCAGCTGTTTCAGCCAAGGATGAATTATCCCTTTAATGTCGTTCAGCGAGTTTTCCCAAGGATGAGACCTAGTGCAATCGAATTTTTATATCATAAACCTACTATGTTCCAAATTTCGTGAAAATCGATAGAGCCGTTTTCGAGATCCATTGAACATAAATAACCAGATAACCAGATATTAAAATATAATCAGATATACATAAATTGCTCGCTTAATATAAAACGATTATCAACTTAATAATGGGATGAATAGCTGAAGCCGGTTGTGTCATCAAAGGAAATGGAAAGGGTACAAGTGATTCTATATAATAAAAATATTCTATATAATAAACTTATCTTCCTGTCCAATAATGTAATTGCAATTTATGCTGTTCCTTATTGATTGAAGGCAGTAATATTTAAGTTCAGATGATGCATGATCAGGCAGCATAATAGTAAGGCAGGCACTGATAAGGCAGCATTATGATTGAATTTTTTGTAAAAATATAGGCTCCGATACGCATGTTTCTGGACCCGGTAGAACGGTGGTTCTGAGGGGTATTGAGATGTATTGGAGGAAGAATCATGAGTTCAGTTTCAAAAGTAAGTTTTCAAGCTATTTTGGAGCAAGGAAAATATTCGGAAAAAAGCTACAATTTATGTTTTTTTGCCTCAAGAGGGCATCAACTTCAGAAGAAATGCATCAGTGTTGAGTGCTGTATCGAACCAACATTGAAAGAGCAACCTCTACACTTCATGGTGTTATCCACTACTCTGAAAATTTCTCAGTGCAAAAGTGTTGACTAAATAGTTTATAGCTTATGAAATTTGATCACTGTATTCTATAAATTATTATGATTTTCCTAGCAGTAGAATATTATTCTCATGTCTCATTTGTGCTGAGGCTGATACGGAAATGAGGTTTAGTAATCAACTGCTGGTGAATCTAAAAAAATAATTAATTATATAATAGGGTGATATACATCTATAATGGCTTTGGACACAAAAATATAAGTTTGTTAGTTCTACTACCTATTATAAACATTAACGCAGATTCGGTTTCACAAGGTTCAACTTAAATCAACTATATTTTCATTATTCAAAAACTATTTATCAAATAAACTGGTAATCTTAATATACAACACTCTGCCATGATCACACAATCAGCACTAATTTAGCAAAGTGAAACACTATGTTTTCAAATAATATCTATCAGATGAACTGATAATCTTCAAAAAGTAACAGTGTTCTTATCATACTAAAAACTTTTCCGAGATTCTTATGATAGAGATAGCACAAATTCAGCAAAGTAAACACTCACAGAACATAACAGAGCAGTCCTCATACTGTGTGGAGATATCCCAAAGGTAAGCACTGACTGACCGCGCCATGCCCAAAGTACTTGCTTTTATCTCTTCACTCTTCACTTTCATCCGGCGGCCAACTCCCACTAAAGACAGCACAAAGCAGAGGCGCTCATGAATTTTCCACCGCACAAAAGATGCGTGCGGTTTACACGTTATGCAATCTTCTCACACATGAGATCATATTGAAATACTGGACCCGCAATGTCTTTACTCTTTAGTACTTTGACAATGGACTCAAGCAATGTATTAGAGTATGTAGGCCTAAGAATAAAAAAGGCACAGAATTCAAATGGAGTACCCACAATGCCCATCTTATTTTGACAAAGATATATCTATTCCAAACAAAGTTTCTACCCTATTAGAATATGATGAAACCATCACATGAAACCAAATTAGCATAATCAGCACATTTGACAGTGATTGATAAATTCCAAAAAAGTATCAAGACATTCATTATGTATGCTCATAAGACAAACCTGTAATCCAGATGTCTACAGTATTTCAACGATTCCAAAGAAATGAAACAGCCATTGAGTAATTGTGTAATATTGCGAATGTGGTAATATTTTGCCTCCAAAATTATTCATACGTGTCAAACAGACAAAATATATTAGTAGGTAATTGAAATATTATGAATTTAATGAATTTATGGACCCATGGACACACTCCCACAGGAAAATTCAGCTCCTGCTCCCCCTCCCCAAAAAAGGTAGTCAGTAGTAATTTTAAACACTGCTTGATATTTTTTTGGAGGATCCATCAAGATTGATTCAAGATTGAAGAATTTCAAGGACCAAATTTCATGATGGCGTCATGATAGCACAACTATTATGACACAGTATTGATTTGTTCTATCGTATCACAAGTGATAAGCTAGATGACTCAGATTCATGCTGTATTTATCAGCTCAAGATTACGTTTACAACACAGGATAGTGTTTCTCAATAGACCAAATTATTCAATTCATCACTACTTTTTTATCATCATTTTAAACTATCATAGTATTATGAACTGTATAGTTAATCTAGAACAAAAGTAGACAATAATTATGGAGAAATATCACAACTCTTCTCATACAACAAAATGTTTAATTAGCTCTTTATTCTCTTTATCATTTTCTGTATAAGTTTACACATAATTTTTTTCATTTTTCTGTAAATCTTAATGCTTTACATCAAACGTTTTAAAGAATAAACCAATTCTTAGTTTACTTTTAAATTGAAACCGTTTCTCCTTTTTTTGACCAGTAAAGCCAGAAAGCCTATCAAATTCTAGGAATGATGTTCTCACAGAGGACTTTGCTAACTACTCATTTGATGGTAACGTAACTGTAATTTTCTTAATCTGACATTTACTCTTTAATTATTTATCTCCTATTCAGATATTTTTCATTTGAATGTCAGGTTATTTTAAATACTCTCAATGGTAATACTGGGGAATTTGGGGTCTCGAATTGATTCACCTGTTATAAGTACAATTGATAACTCACTGTTGTACGATATACAATATCATTTCTGATACATTCAGCGCACATAATTCTATTGATTTTCTATTAAGAGATTAAGCTCTTCCATTACTCAAATGAATAAAGTGTTAAATGTCTTGAAACACCCTCAATCCTTCAATCCTGCGTTTCATTCTAATGGATAAAGAACTACAGATGGAAATAAATTAGAAGTTGAATTTGTTTAAATGCGAATTGATGAATATTATTATTAAACGAAAATCCCAATTAAATGCCGTAAATCACCCCCGAAGACTTCTGCTACTGAAAATATTGACAACAGGGTAAACAGCTAGATGGGAATTCTTCGGGGTGATTTAATTGGGATTTTCGTTTAATAAGAATAAAGGACTCATTGTTGTAATATTATGATTCTCTTATCTATGATACTTCACCCATATAACTTCAATGGATTTTCCAGAGGTTTTTTTTTCTTTTTGACTGTAAAGTATTGAAACACCCTCAACTCTGTGGAGTCCAGAGTTTTATTTCTATTAAGAGAATATAGAATGAATTGAAGAATGGCTTTGACTCTCCTATCTGTGACATTTTGCCCATATATATTTGAGTGTAGAATAGCTTGAAACCACCCTCAATACCGTACGTACGGTTTCAAGCTATTCTACACTCAAATATATATGGGCAAAATGCCATAGATGGGAGAATCAAAGCCCTTCAAATCCAATAGAATCAAATTCATTCTATATTCTATAACCTATAGGTTTCAGGGTTTGAATTTTGATTGGAAGAATATCGAACTCACTGCTGAAGGATCTAATAGGTTCTCTAAAGTGTGACATCTAGCACAGTGAGCTCACCACTCATAACGGAAGTGTATTTTTTGAGGCATTACAGCCGTGTGCTCGCCATGGCGTCTTTGTGTGCCACAAAAAAAGAGTCGTTTCGTTGGTCGATCAGTCGTTCGACAAGTGTTTTGTAACAAATTTCTGTCAAGTCATTTTTTGTTCACCTTAACACTCACTGTTCGAAACAATGTTATCTGGTTCTTCCGGTAGGTGACACTTTTGCAGCAATTGCTGGGTGTTCGTTCACTGCATGTTATTTCTTACCCTGATTGTGAGAATATTTTTTGTTTATTACTTCCATATGAATATCGTCCAAGTAATTAGAAGAACAATACGCACAATTATGAATAGATGAAGTAATTGAGTTTACTAAAGACAAAAAAGGTCTGGGTAATCTATAATATTATAAAGAAAAGAACTGGCTTGTACACACGTACGGGAAAGGAAATTTACGAATGACGCATCATCACATAGATGGTATGAACTGATGAACTGAATAACTTGTAATTATGCATATAGATTCGTAATTTACCGGGGATGGTTTTAGGCCTATTTTAAATTCTTCAAGATTTTAGTATGGCAAGTTTTTAATAAGACCCTTGCGGAGCACGGGTTACCTGCTAGTTAATGAATGAAAGCAAATTTTCAAAACTGAACTATAAATTCTAATGACAATACTCACCTGCTATTGATGAGGATTCATACCGTTCAACTCCATAACTCATTATTGAATTCAACTTATGAATCCCGAAAACGAATTGAGAAACATACATAATAAGAAACAGATATACAAGATACAGTTAAAACAGTGAATTGCATGTTTCCGTTTTTTTTTCAATTGTCGGAAGCTTACTGAGTTTCATTTGAAATTGGAAAGTTGAAGCCAGCAAGTAAAAGCCCTCATGAATATGAGCTACTCAGGTAAAATTCAACTGGAGGATTATGACTGCGACAATCATCATAGAAATCATTTTTAGGCTTGTAGACAAATTGAAAGTTTTAAGTATATAGACAGTAGAGTTCAACTTTCTGTGGTTAGAAGTATATCTCCAATATGTAATACAATATTTGACTACGGTATATATATTCCACAATATTTTCAAATCTTCCAATACGCAATATTGAAATAATTATTTCAATACTCAATTATATTTCACAATATCTTAACAATAAAAATGTTTTCGAAGGACATTTCCACCATCTGCCAATCTACAATTCAGTATTCTATGTGGAAAGTGATGAAAAGATAGTATTCAGTACAAGTTGTTGTGAATTTCTTATTTCATTGTCTCGATTTGGATTGAAAGAATAAGGTAGCGATCGGGGGATTGATTTTCATAGTATCAATTGCAGTGTCAGAGATCACGTATGAATATTCTTTATTCTTTATTCATTTTTATACAATAAGTACATTATCAAAATGATGGGGAGAGGAAAAATAAGGTAACCTTGTGCTATTCCTCTCTCAATTTCAGATACACATCGTCCAAAATAGGTTAAGTGTTGTAGTTCTTCAATTCTAAAAATTTTCAGTCCTCAAAAATTTTCACAAAAAAGATTTTCAAATTTGGATGCTTCAAAACTGAGCATAGAAGAACTATTTCACATCATTATAACTAAAATAGGAAATATTCACATATTAAAAATGTAATTTTGAAGAATTGCCGAAAAACAAATATCCCTTTTTAGGAATATGTCCTAAAAGTTTCATGTGGATCAATTGAGGCGGCTTTTTTTGGAGTATTAATATATCTCGATACTTAGGCCTACTTAACGTACCTCAAAGGTACGTTAGGTACTGTAGTACAGTAGGCTACATTCAAAATTAGAGACGAGTGTACTAAAGGATAGAAATTGGGAATTCATTTGTTATGTGAGTGACTGATTGTACAATACTCTCGGCATAATGCTCTCACTTAAAACTGATTAAACACCTTTCACAATTATTTCATTTTGTAAATGAGATTCTTTAGAAATCAATCACCGATTTTCATCGCCATGTTGAATGTTTCACAGCCGACAGAGCCTATAGGATGCATCCAAGCTTTGGAGAAAAGCGAGTAGGCTGGGCTGGGGAATGCTTCAAGCAAAATGTATTTGATTAATATTGATTTTTAAGGCTGTACAAAGGCTAAAAATAAACTTCACCCAACTTTAGTGGGGAGGATATGCGTGCTTAAACTATAATATACCGTACTTCAATGTTAGTTTTCAACTGGTAACTGGAAATGCTTCAAGCAAAATGTATTTGATTAATATTGATTTTTAAGGCTGTACAAAGGCTAAAAATAAACTTTTCACTGGTGATATTTTTCAATTGGTATACTATCAAGCTATCTAAATAAAAAAGTTTTCTTAGAAAAACATTTTTTTCCGATCATTACTTTTTGAGATATGAGCGCCTAAAGTTTAAATTTTTGGGACAGAACATTTCAAATTCGGTAAGAGATAAATCCATGAGATTTAGAGGATAGATTCTTCATGGTGTTTTTGTTATAGTTAAATAAAAAATTTCTTAAACTAGCAATTTTTGAAAAAGTCATTTGATTTACCAAAAATGGCCAAAAATAGCTCAACTATAAGTTATTTTTGGTTATTTTTAGTAAATTGAATAACTTTCTCAAAAATTCATATTTTCAGAAAATTTTCGTTTACAATACCATGAAGAATCTATCCTCTAAATCTCATGAATTTATCTCTTACCGAATTTGAAATGTTCTGTCCCAAAACTTTAAACTTTAGGTGCTCATTTCTCAAAAAGTAATGATCGGAAAAAAATGTTTTCCTGAGAAAACTTTTTTATTTTGATAGCTTGATAGTATACAAATAGAAAAACTTTGAAAAATATAACCAGTAAAAAATTTATTTTTAGCCTTTGCACAGCCTTTTAAGATGTTGGTACGAGGATCGTGGGGTTTACCCCTTGTCAAGACGGATAACGTCCTGATGAGAAAAAAAAACCTGTATGAAATGTATATTCGGCTATTATTAAATATCATGAAATATTCACTACAGAGGCTCCCAAACTGTGCGCTACACTGCGGTGCTATAGTAAAGTGCCAGGTGCGCCGCCTTCATCGGTCAGAGTCACACTACAAATGCAAACAAAAAGAAAAAAAGTGCCAGGTGCGCCGCCTTCATTGGTCAGAGTCACACTACAAATGCAAACAATGTGGTTTTCCACTGCTAGTCATAAAATACAAGTAGAGAGCAAGTGAAAAGTTTATTCGTATAGCTTTTTTTTTAATGGGGAGTCCCTTGCGAAAGGTCCCATCTCGCCTGAATACATTATGGGCCGTTAACTTCAACAACAGACTAATTAATGCTATGACAGTATTTATAAATATCTCATTTATTCCATTAATAAAAATTTAAAAATAAAATGAATAGGATGGAATTCTTTCACGACTGTTATAATTCTACCGGGACCGACCATTTAACGTGCCTATTCCCGTGCACACGGGTGTGATATGGATAGAAACTTTTATTCATATTAATTTGGGTTTGAGCCCGGGACCTCCAGGGTGGTACTCAAGCACCACGGATCACTCCTATAGAGCAAGGCTTCACATTGAAAAGGAAGTTCGAATTGCTATACCAAATTTAATCCCAGTTACAATAAATTTACAAACAATGAAATATTTTTCATAAAACAAGCATTATTTATCATATATGCATAATATTTTTCAAGTTGACACATCATTTATTTTTAACATCTTGAGTCTTGATTGTTCCAAGTTGATGTTTTCAACTTGCTGAAAAACTTATTCTGCAACTAACCAATCAATAAGAATGAAGTATTAAATACTGATTCGTGGCTGTTGGAAATACTAACAAACTTACAATCTCACATAAAGTGTATTAACAAATGATAATTATAAGGAATATAAACCAGAGATTCAAATTCAATTGTTGTAATGAATATAATGCTTGGTGATACAAATATATATTATACTAGGTGTGACGCCAAGTCATATCTGTACTTGAAGGGAGTTGTGAGTCAAAAACAGTTTGAGAACCTCTGATATAAAGGTACCCGGATTTTCGGTGGGATTCTACCACTCTAGCTCCTTGTGTTGTTAGGATTCCAATTTGGGGCGGCTTATAGGAAGCAGATGCCTTCAATTCATGCTTAATACATCATAATTTGTATACTACAGAAAGCTCAAAAAATTGATGAAACGAAAAGGAAAGGCAGAGAAAGGTCCGGCGGAGAAAACTCTCACCGACTCTCATTTAATATAGAAGAATTTCCGTCATTTCTTAAATGTTTGACCAAGCTCAAGGTTGAAACTATTCCCGAAACATATAAAAAGTACTGCATTCCCATCTCAATCATATCTGTAGCTGGATCAATAATTTGTTACCATCATTATTGAAACATGAATCGGATTATTGGAAAGGAAATGAAGACATACCCATGCTCTGTAGGCATAGGCTACAGATATTTGTCCACATATCGAAATACTGAATCATTTTATTCAATGAGTTGGTTTCACTTTCATTTCTCAATTGGATAATGATTATGTGATCATCTATTCAAAATACTAGCTGAGATTTTTATTTTGAGAACAGAAGTTGAACTGTTGTTGCAGTTTCTATACAATAGAAATCTATTTAGTTTCCTTGTTTTTTTATGATAATAAGGTGCGTGAAAATAGTCACAGAAGAGAAGGTGGAAATGGGCCAGATGATGCAGAGACCGATTATTCAGTTGAAGGAGCTGGACAAAGAAATTTAGTAATATTCGAAATTATTCTCGCATTGCTTGTTTTTGTCAGTGATTGTGAACGAGAGCTAATGACATCGGAAGGCTTTGTTGCTTTTGAATGTGGGGCCTGAGTCCTGTAATCTTCTTACGGATCAGAACAGCAGAATTGGAATTCGAATTAATAAAATGCGCTTCGGACAACAGAGCTGAAGAAAAAAAATGATGAAACGAAAAGGAAAGGCAGAGAAAGGTCCGGCGGAGAAAACTCTCACCGACTCTCATTTAATATAGAAGAATTTCCGTCATTTCTTAAATGTTTGACCAAGCTCAAGGTTGAAACTATTCCCGAAACATATAAAAAGTACTGCATTCCCATCTCAATCATATCTGTAGCTGGATCAATAATTTGTTACCATCATTATTGAAACATGAATCGGATTATTGGAAAGGAAATGAAGACATACCCATGCTCTGTAGGCATAGGCTACAGATATTTGTCCACATATCGAAATACTGAATCATTTTATTCAATGAGTTGGTTTCACTTTCATTTCTCAATTGGATAATGATTATGTGATCATCTATTCAAAATACTAGCTGAGATTTTTATTTTGGAAGCAAATTACCTGAGTTTCTGAAGATTTGTTTTCAATCACACAGCTAGTAGAACGTATTCTAATTTTCTAGACATTCAATTCAAATAATTAACTTTGTGCCGGTTGCGCAAAAACCATTCAAGTTTCAATCGTGATTAATTTAACGAGAACCAATCAGAGAAACCTTCATTCGAAAGAGCCTTCTCTGATTGGCTCTTGTGAAAATAATCATGATTAAAATCTATCCGGCTTTTGTGCAACCAGGTCTTAGATTTGGAGATGCCTTTTTCATGCTTAATGTCATTTCATAAGCATTGTCAGCGAGGTTGAGGCAATAAGAGCTCCCTCTTCCTCTTAGCCCGAAAGGAAAGATCAAAAGGGAGAATATTACAGAATTATGAAATGTTTAGGGTTCAATAATAATGACAGAACTCCCAACATCTTATGCTTAAAAATGGCCTTCCATTGGTGTCAAATCAAGAAATTACATAGGAATCAGTTAAATAAATGACATTTATCTCATTTCAACAATTATTGTTGAAATAATTCAGTTTTCAAATAGTAACACCAAGAGCGAGGGGGTTAATGAACAATTTTCAGTTTCCAACGCTCAATTACTATTATTAGTGAAAGATTTACGATTTTCCAACGACTTCTTCTTCTGCTCCTCCTTCAGGCTATAAAGCTTGTTCCAACTAACAAGAGCTAGTAATAATATCCTATCAATTTTATCAATTTGGCTACAATAAGACTTACAATAAAAAAAATAATGCTTTTCAAATGCCACATCTCTTCCATCGCTCAACTACTTCTAAACGATTAAATTGCAGACCATTTTCGAAGATGCACTTTACTGTAAGGTTGTGGGTGTGGGGAAGGTCGTAGACCCGCTAAATCCTGTGTTCTTATCTACGGCTGGCTGGCTGACATTGGATTGATGTTGAGTTGAGTACTAAATGCATGTTGCTGCTTCTTATCTGGCTTTGTTTCGCTTTCTTGACCAGTCGCACCTCGTTGCTCTCTGCTAATAGGCACGCTTCAACTCAGTATTAAGGGACTAGGTGGTCCAGGATTTTCAAAAGTCAAGTGAAGTAAGATATAGAGTACCTACAAGAAGAAGTTAAGGAAGGATAATATCTAGTGAGAAAAAATTGAGAATTTGGAATATTGATTAGGTAAAAAATAGCTACATAGATGAGAGAAGGGCAATAGCCTGATCTTTTTCTTTTTTGACTTTGTATTGTTATGTTTGTATTATATGTTTGCTCTATCCAATTAAAAAATGAGTAAATAAACAATAACTCTTATAAATTTGAAGAATAGGACGAGTAAGTGCAATAAATTGGTATGAGACAAAAATAACTGGAATAAGTCAAGAAAAGTTCATCAAACACATGTCATTCTTATCAGTTACTAAATAATTATATAGAAATCAGTCATCTAATAGGAAAAGATCATTAACATAATTTTCTAGTCCAACTAAAATACTTTAGTAAACATTACAAAATCGAAAGGATTTTCTCAAAAAAACGTTAAAAATTCGGGAAGATAGACTCCTAAAAAGTAAACAAATGGAACTATATTGAGTGGATGAACACTCTTAGGGCTGTTTGCACAGTGTAAGTTTAAGCTGAAGCTTAAACTAAATCTGGATTTTTTTTTGTTTAAACTAAAATTCCGTTTGCACAGTATCAGTTTAAACTCTGTATTGAGTTTAAACTCTGGGAAAGTTTAAACCTTCAAAGCAGGAGGTTTAAACCAAATAATTTGGATTAACTTGACATCTGTAAAGATTTGATGGGAAAACAGCTGATAGTAAATTATTTTTCGACGGTTGTTTTTAATGCTTCTGTAGACGATAAAAATGTTATTTAAGTTATAGTAAATCATTATTTGAATATAAAAATAATTATAATGGAGGAATTGATAAAAGTTTTTAATGCGATTGATAAAGATGACTGCGAAGAAATTTTAAAACTTAGAAAATTGGGCAAAAACGAATGATTTAAATTTCTGGGATGATAGAGAGTTTTCTTAACGGTTTTGCTTGAGTAAAGCAACTGCCAATCCAGTATATGATTAAATAAACCACTTGATAGAAAATAAGGCAATTTTCAACAGTGGTCTTTGATTGGGAAACATATTTTTAATAGCACATAACTGAGATATTTTGCTTTCCAGAGATTTCTAATAAACGAGGAAGACCGTAGTAGATTTAAGCGTAACAAAATCGCTCTTTAAAAACATTCCGAAATGAATTTTTTGGTGCCTACTAAATATAAGTTTGCATCTAATAGTAATATAGAATTTATTCATTTTGGTAGAATTTCTTGATCGCTTTTCACTTTTATTACCGTACAGCTTACAACTCTGTGGATTTTGAACAAGGAAATAGTAGGTACCTATTAGCTACATAACCTCAATTTACTGATGGTTTGTAAACAAATAACAAATTTCCTGTAAAAATCAGCCTTCCTGATATTATAAACGATGACATTCCATTACCAACTTAACGCTAAACTAGTTTAAATTAAACAGGATTAGTAAATGCACTGAGAAAACCGATTCAAGTTTAAACTTTCAGATTAACTTAAACTCCATTAACTTAATCGAGTTTAGCAATCTATACTGTGCAAAGGCGCTTAGAGTTCAAGTACAGTAGAAGAAGATAACATAAGATATGGGACAAAAACTTGAATATGGTACCGTAGATTATTACTCAAGTCATTATTGAATACCTGTTCATGGGGATGATGCCCTATGCTCAAGAGTGAATAGAATTATTGAAGGGATGATGAAAGTTGAATAGACCAACAATAATTATTCTAGTAGAGTTTGGATTCTTGTTCGATAATAATATTATTCTACGTAGTATAGTTCCGTATACTGTATTATAAGAATGTGCTCTGAATCTATAAATTTTGTGAAATAATTTAATCAAAGATATCAGATAGAGACTCAGTCAATTGAGCTAGACGAGTATTATTTTTGTCGATTTCAAAACATTACAATCAATCATTCCAATTTATGTTTCTATTTGTATAAGAAAGACTAGTAGTAAAGTTGAATCTCTCTCCAACTATACTTTATGTTATGAAAATATGCAAAACCTTTTATGAAATCGTTGCCTACTCATTACCAACAACATTACAGGCATCTAGAACGTGCCTTCACCCATGATTCAATCCAGGAACCTCTTTTGACCAAGGACAAAGACTTGGCCGTATTATGACGTGAAAAGTAACACATTCTGTTGTGTTTGGGCGTTCACACACATCCGACTCGACTCTCTTTCCTGCTTCCATACCTGATCGACCATTCACTGCCAACAAAAAAGAACTTTGGACAAAGCTACACTTTCCACTCATGTATTCATACGCATAGGCGATAGGCGAGCTATCAAGAATATTCACTCTATAACAGCACACTACGCACTTGAGAGTGAGTGAGTGAGAGAGTGGATCGGTATTTTGGCATTGATTACTTTGTTCATTCGCCCAGCCAGCAAATAATCGCCATCATGCCACCTTATAATTATTATCATTACTGCCTGGTGATTACGATTATTTTGGAATTCCATCGTATCCGGCTTTCGAAAGTCGCCCACGATGAATGAGTCGCCCTAGTGAAATCAATTTCACCTACAAAAACTAATCATTGATAACCTGGGTGTTGTTTTGACAGTATGTTTATTTAGAAGTGGAATGTAATACAATAGTAAACTTGGTTTCTCAAAGTAATAATTGCAATATAATTGAGTTTGTTTATACTGTGGAGTATTCCTATATCGGAGTAAGCACTTATATCTCAGAGCGCGATAATCATCGAACATCTTTTCGTTGTAGGAAAGTACTAGGGGACTATGCCTATATTTTAGTAGACTTTGATGCTGTAGAAGCTAAACATCTGCATTCTGCAATGTAGATTCAGGTGCACAGAATAGTATTGAAAAGAAGAGTTTATTAAAATGATTATTTAACGAAAAAAAGAATTGAATGCTGTCAATTGAAGTAGAATAAATCAAACCTAGCCGGCAATAAGAAAGTAGCTTAATATTCAATCTTCAGTCCAATTAATTTATGGATAGCAGGTATCTGTCATCGAATGTCCTTCAATCTGTTCTTCCTATTGTCAATATTTCCAGCAGCAGAAGTCTTCGGGCTGGTTAACAGCATTTGATTTTGATTTCAATTTCATAATAATTATCACGAAAATAATATATTCATTCACATTTGAATAAATGCAATATATCTCTTTCGCAAATTATTCTAAGATAAAATACGGTACGCATAATTTCCTCAGAAAAGCTTTGGATTCATGCATTGAATTTGTGTAAAGTCGTTAAGTGAAACCATCTGTATTTGAGTAAGATTCACACAGAGTTGTGAGTTGTGTGCTAATTCAAATTAAATTCTTCAAATGCTAAATATGGAATTTAAAACCGTCACCAGAATGAATATCATTGATTAAGTTAATCACATAAAAGTTCAAAACGCACCTCCAACTAAACGTGCATTTTCGTTTTGTGCGTAAATTTCCGCAGTCGACGACGACAAGCATTGTTGACATTCATAATATTGTCCAAATCTCAAATGTGCTGAAACAGCTGATCAAATAATAACTTTTCATTATTTGTGTATTATATTCAAGAATGGAAACATTTCTAATAATATCAACATATTGCCATATTCTTTTCTACACCAAAAGTATAAAAAATAATAATTCAACCTCCCCCATTGAAACATAATTGAACATGATCTTTTAGGTTATTTGGACAAATTGAAATCTGAGGTCGTCCACACTGTCGTGGTCGACGACGGCAATCACGCGCAAACGTAAACGCAGCTTAAAACATTTCAACCACACGCGATAGTGCGAGTCACAGCCGCAACGAGCGCTCGTATCGGAAGTTATAACATATTGGCGGGTCATTTGAATTGACGCTTGTATTGGAATTTCAAACCTGATACTTTCTCATTGCTGCACATTTTACGTACGTCTTTTGAATTCAGCCGCGATTAAATGATTTCATTTGTTTATTTGTTTATACATGTCATAGGCCATTACAAGAAAAGCATGGACAATTGTCATACAAAAATCATCTTTTTCATCTTACAAATTTTCAATCATACAAATTTCATCTAACTAAATCAATGCCACAAGAGCCAATGGGATAAGAGCCCCATTACACTTAGAAAAATAATAACGTTTCAATTAGTAAAACGTTTATTTGAAATTTATTTTTAAAGCCTGAAGATGATGTGAAACATCGAAACTAGTTGTTTCAATTTATGTTTTTAATAGGTTATTTTATATCAAATAATAAATAATATTTTTATAACGTTGTCAATATCTGGATACTTCTTGATTTATGCGATCGCACATATCTTTTGGCTAGCTCTTCATGAATCACTCTTACGTGTCTATTTGGTCAAAATTAAACTATTTATGATTTGTTTATGATTTTCATTAACCTTCAAAGTAAATATCACACTCATTTTCTTATAAAAACTCACAAATATCATTAGTCTAAATACGAAATTCTAAATTGAATACAAATATGAGGATGGATTGTTTCAAAAGCTCTTCAGTCATAAGCGTCAAGTTGAATTTCTTTTCAGGTTTCATATGCATAGATTTATAACCATGGAAGTCCACATATCTTGACACAAACTGATTGATAACTCAACGAAATACATATTCCTCTAATCTCATGCTTAACAAAAGTAATATAACTATGTAGAAACAAACTTGACCACACGATATAATCAGATATCTCATGATATATTCATTCTTTTATTCATAGACAATAGATACAATGCAGGTAAAAACAACAGGCATTCGCCCAAAACTGCTTTGAACCTTAATTTGTAATACACAGTCTAGAGGTTATGTGAATGATAAATTAATTCACACACTATTTTGTGTCTAAAAAAATGTATGCACTACAATAATTTTGAATTGATTTGATTAATTAATTCCAAAATATAAATCCAAACAAAGATCTTCCTTTATAGGGCGTTTATGTGGTAAATTTCAATGTTAACTCAAGCCGATAATCCAAGTAGTTATATTTCATGAAGCTATTTGACGCTGGTAATCTCTCGTACTATACAATTCTTACACTCTCACTCGGCCAAAACAGTAATAATATACAGAGTAGTTGACTTGAGTTAACAAAAAATCGACTGGAGAATTGGAACATGAACGATTTGGAACCTATACGATGATCCAATCTTCTTAGACTATTATTTTTTTCTCCATAATGTATGTATGACAATACGTACATGCTCTCAGACCATTGAATAATGTTAATAGATCCTAATCAATCAGGAGTAGATAAACTATACAGTCAATGAAAAAGTGAGTACTTCCTGACTTATGCCCGGTTGCAGAGTCGTCACATAAAGTTAAAATCAGGCATTTAAGTTATTTATGAAGCCATAACTCCACTTTTCGTTGCACAGATGTCAAAGTAAACTATAGCTCCCATAAAACTAAAAGCGCCCAATTATACACATGATTTCGTTGCACAGTCGTCAAAAAGTGATTATTTATGTCTCCAATAGCTAAAAACGGTCATTTAAGTTATGGGCCCGAATTCGTGCTGTTAAATCCAATATCTACACTCACCAAATGCATTTTAGAGGTTGTGATCACGGTATATAGAAGAAGACGGTAGGTTTCACGCGCATGTTTGTGCTAAATTTCCGGTGTAGCTGACGTCATTTTATATCCAATCATCTGTTTCTAAACAAATAAGTTTTATAGATTGTCAATAGGTGTTAAAAACCTCGGTTGGTGGCGATGACGCAATCTAGCTGGCTGGCCACTGCGCACACATTTCATGACCCCTACCGTTCTCATCTAAATACCGTGGTTGCGATAGCTTTTTTTGAAAGATGTTTATTAAAAACCATAATAATGTAATATTATCGCTAAAAATATGGTGAGAAATCTTGCCAAAAGCCAAGACTCGCCATATGGTTATGTGAGGTCTTTCAGGTCTGTTCACTGTAATGTCGATCAAAACTTTCTCCGATGCCAAGACATTGGTTGGATAGAAGCATGTACGGAAATGTACGGAAAAAAGTGAATAGAGCTGCAGTGTGACTTATGTGTGATGCTAATTCGAGATATAGCTAAATGGGCTTCGACAAACAACTGTGCAACGACCAACCATTTACGTCAGTGATTTTAAACTATGTATCACATAGCTATGTTTGATTTTATGTAACGACTCTGCAACCGGGCATCTGACTTTGTGAATTATATTGACTCCATTCTCATAAGAACTTAGCCTATAAAGTGGCATACATAACCTATTTTTGGTCAAATTCTATCCAAATTTGGGAAATGAACAGTTTTGGGCTGTAAGCCTGTTGTTCCTTCCCTAATCATTCATAGTTGAGAATGATATTGTTTTTATGAATGTATTAATAAATAAATACTCACATGTTGATTCAATTATTATTTCACATGCTATTCAAGTCTATCATAATCTGATCATTCATAAGACCTTTTATTCAACTAAGATCCCACCCGGAATTCTAACAGAAAACAACTGGAATTGTGCAATATGCCAATGAAATACGTATTGCTCAATAAATGACATTAATTCTCGAGTGTAAGGATACTCCTACATTCTACAATTCCATATCCTCAATCCTATACATCCTTCTTTCTTATAGAGGTAAACTACTAATAGCAGTAGTAGTGAATTTTCAGTTTAATCAGTAGTGGTACCTTCTTCTTAAAGCTGCGTTTACACCAAAGTTATTAACAAAATGTTTATTTCTCCGTCCTTATAGGTTCTATATGAGATTGAACATAACTTATCATACACATCATGAACATATGTGTTTGTCAAGTTCCGTTCAATCTAATAGAATCTATACGGACGGAAAAATATACATTATGTTAATAACTTTGGTGTAAACGCAGCTTTATTCTCTCCTTAGCAAGACTTATTCTTTATTCTAGATAGTACCGTATTCTCTGAACAGGTTCTCAGTTCCGTAGCGTTACATGGGTAATCTGCTATAATGAAATATTTTTGTACACCTGACAACTCATTTGGAATCCCAATATTGAGAACAGTTCAATAGACAATTCGCTGGTGGATTCTCATAGAACCATTCAGCTATTACTCATACAAACTTGTGAAAACCAAAGCTGAATTTGTCAGGTCAGGTCTACTGGAGGAGGCATGATAATTCAGAAAAATCCAATCAATAGTACTTGTACTTGAGATCATAGAGAATGTATTCAGCTTTAGGAAAGTTCTCAAATCGGAAGACAATGTGGAGGGAAATAAATAAAAATGACAATAAAATAACATAAATCACTTCATTGATGGATGCATGTTACAGGTATAAACATGTTGCACTTTCAAGTGCTTTGGAAAATATAACATCGTTACAATAAAAAAGGAAAGTATCTTTACAACAGTTTCTAACTCATAGAAAACTAAAAACTAACTATAAAATCATTTTTATCAATACTTGGTATTATAAATTAAAGAAAAAAAAACATAATATTCAAGCGAGGATGTTTATCTGTATCGAACTTAGATACCATGAATAACATAAATAAAAAGAAGGTTCAATGTTTTAAAAATAAGAAACTAAAGGTATAATGTTTCATACAAAGTACAATAGTTGGAAAAGTATCATAAAGTTGATTTTTGAATGAGGCTTCAATAGGAATTCATTATGTGAAAAATTATTGTGTTATAAATTCATGTGTCATATCATGTGTAGGTGTGAAAAGAATAATAATTAATTTTTCTAATTTAGAGAAATGGAAAATTATAAATAAAAGTCGAAGTGAAACAATACAACTTAATAATAGAATTGGCTGAGACAGATGAGAAATAGTGTTATCTGACAAAATAATAGGATGATCTTGAATGGTTTGTGATCATTCTTGATAACAGAGCAGTTAATAGAATACTTTAATAACAACATCTGAATCTATTGCACAATGGATGAGTAGTAATTAGTTTAATTATTACAACAGTCGATGATTGATGGAATAGAGAGAAGGAAAATTGATACTTTCCGAATATTCTGTAGTATTACAATAATTTAAGATTAAGAATTTAGGAAAATTCAACACTTATTCAAGTGTGATTTTGAAAAAAAAAAACATCCTAATGGTTATACGGTTTGATTACCTTATGTTATTTCAAGATCCAATAAAATGGGTTGCTTTCATAGTTTTCCTTGATATTCTGCAAGTATCAATATTATAGTATGCATTTGAGAATGGTATATCAGAAAATATGAAATAAACAATGATAGTTATAAGAATGAGATATTTATCAAGAATAAATACATTTATATCTCATGTATTTTAGTTCTTTAAACATAATGAATTATTTGTAGTAGAGCTTTCATTAAAGAAATTTCATTAAAAACAAAATCTTGTCAGAATTTGAAAAAGAAAATCAATAACAGTTCTGAGATTATGTATATTAATAACTATGGCGTAAAATGACATCAGATTTCAAAAATGGGAATTTCTCAACAAGTCTAGACAGACATGACTAAGAACGACTAGTTTCATAATACTCGCTATTCTAATTTCAATAAGCAAGATATTGTACGAGTTACAATACCGTATAGACTATTTTTAGAGCCTCATAGGCGAAAACATTATTAGCAAATTACTCTTTAAAATGTACAAATAGTATCTTAATTAATAAAAATGTACAAAAACTCACTTGAAAACATCAAAATATTCTATCTTTCTTTATGATATCCTACAGTATATCATCTAAGATGCAAAATCTACACATTTATAAAAAAAGTAATAATATAGTACCAGGTAATGATGAACACTTAGTGATACAATCATATTATCGATTGTAATGTGATTATAGTAATTATCAAGTTCTACACAAATTTATACACATTACACTTATAAAATAATTTAATAAGTTAACTATAGACAGCATCTCATCTCACTGCTTAGGCTTCTATTAATAGAATATGAATATTATTATATTTATACAAATCGTACGCAATTTTCAGTTGAACTCTCTCTTAATTATAAATCTCAATTGAAAATCTTATTTATTTTGCATTAATATAAAAATGGTATTTTTCCAAATTATAAAAAATGTAAAAAATTGATAGTTTTTCAGATGATGATTAGAGACAAGTAAAAGTGGAAAGTGAAGGTTTGCGAACAGAATAAAGTCAATTGAATGATATGGCACTTCAAATGTTCAGATTTCTTTGAGTTATAATATTCAACCGGTGCATTTACCTACATCAGCTTCATTTGCAGTTTTAAAACATGCATATAATGTGGATAGTTCATTCAGCTAATTTGAAATGTTCAATTTACAAAATATTCCAATGTTTAAAAATATTTTTTCTTGGCGATTGCATTTTGCATGAGAGTTTTCACTCATCCACACAGTGAAATTTACATCTTAAATATCACTGAGTCTAATTATTTTGAAGCTGATGAGCAAAGATGTGATGTTTACATGAGTCTGGAGGATTTTGAGAAAATACTACTTGTTCAACTGAAAATTGCGTCCTAATAATATCAGTCACAGGAAAAGCGAGTTTTCGTTACACCGATTATAAATGGAAATAAATCTAAATGATCTAATAGAGCCTTATAATTATTCACATCATTTGGTTTTATTACGTATATTATTCAAAAACTTACGATACAGTACTTATGCAACTCAAAAAATAATATTTAACGTTTGCAATTGAATTGCTTCATATCCATTACATGGTCTTGAATTTCTACTTACATTCATTATAACTATTTAATATAATCAGATACAAGAAATATAGCTTATGCTTATCCTTTATCTATGATATAATGATTAGAATATGCTTCAAAGCTCAGGCATGGGGAATGTGAAAAATTAAATGAAAATATTAAAAAATTGTTTTTCAGATTTAAATCTGTGGTTTCGACAATGTTTCAGTATTTTTATTTAATATGAATAATTACCACGATATCAACTTCACAACTACACAGAAAGTGAATGTGAAAAAGCTAAGTTGATGTTTCGTCATGAATAAAAAGTTTTCAACGGATCCGAAACTAAAATGAATAAATTGATGACAATTTCACTGAATTGAGTAAATATATGAAAGATGGTAAAATAATAAATTGATGACATATATAGATTAGAAAATACATTGATGATGAAGAAGCATAATTTTTACTCTTTATCTATCCTGGCAAGGCCACTCACCTGATACATTATTATTTATCAACATGTTACTGATTATAATATTGAATCTTATAGATTAAAACGTAAAATTACTGCGAGGAATGGAGAGTTCGACATTTTCTATAAATCTGGAATAACTAGGGATTTAGAGAACTGCTGAGTAGGCGTATTATAGATAGCAACATAACATCCTATGGTGTACTTAAAAGTTGTGTCATGATTCATGAGTTTTGAAATAAAAAGTTATTTACTCTGCAGAATTGTTATATAGTCGATTATGGATATAATAAAAATAAATAAAGAAAAATGGAAGAGCTTAAACAGCTCTTGATACAAGTAGGCAAGAAGATGTTATTACAAAAGTATCTCTGTTAGTTGATTCTACAGCAAAAATACATCTACAACATTGAATACTGCTATTATATCATATTGACATACGGTACAAGTGATACGAATAATACTGAGCAATTGTTGAAAGTGATATCTATGTAGGCCATGTGATTGGACAATATTTTCATGTAGAATAATAATTTACATTTATTTCTAAACAGGATTCATGTGTGAGGGAAATTTACAAATTCTTTAAGCTGTGATGTATGAGACGTTTTGCAAGTAAGTTAACTATAGCAGAATGCATTGTTGTATTCAAGGGAGGATTAAATTAATTTTGAAGACATAATTATTCAGCTTGGCATGAATATTTTGTCAAGTGGACTGAATACTTCTAAAACTGCAAATATCGTCAACAGCTAGAAGGAAATCAGATGAGGGGTTCTATCCGAATTCTTCTAACAGTTAATCTCTTCCATTTCTCAAATCAATATTATTGCCGTCTAATAAGTCTTCAGGTTGGTTGACAACATAATATTAATATTTGGATTCTCGTTCGATAATTATGATGTTTTAATAAGCATTTGTACAATTGCTGAAACATATTCAATTTTATCTGTGATTTAGAGATTTCAAAGCCCCTAAATAACAAAAATTTCATTGTATTTATAAGGCTTCAAGACGGAAAACAATTATATTTATATAAATGTCATT
Organism: Nilaparvata lugens; assembly: GCF_014356525.2. Taxonomy (NCBI): domain Eukaryota; kingdom Metazoa; phylum Arthropoda; class Insecta; order Hemiptera; family Delphacidae; genus Nilaparvata; species Nilaparvata lugens. Next base: position 14,837,702 of record NC_052514.1, read on the forward strand.
GTATTTGTATGGTTTCAAAACGGAACACAATAATTATATTTATATAGCACCAAGAAATAAAAAAAAACTATTTCAAGCTTTCTCCAAGAAAAACTAGTTGAAGGAATAATAATAATAATAAGATGAATCCAGTAATCAGCAAGTTAATCAGAATAAAATTACCTTTTATTCCAATTACCTTGATACTGTGCAGTAGAACTCTGTAGATTACCCCTTTGGAGTAGAATTAGTTTGAAAAAATATATAAATCTGTAATAAAATACTAAGCATTTTACAATAGCCGCCATTTCATGACTTTAATTTGAATTAAGTTAATAGGAATAAATTGGTTTGTTCAACAAAACTAAAACATGTAGTTGACTAGTTGATTATGAAGTACGAGTAGATCCTTATAATTTTGAAATCTATTGTGAATGTATTATATCATATTTGCTAATTATTTTCATAGTGAAAGATGTTTGAGTAATTATCATATAATATTTTATTCCAAACTGGATCATTTTGCCAACTCTTAACCGTTCATGAGTAAACCGTTCAGTCAATATACAGTTCATTATGATAGCGTTTATAGTATATATATATTCAAAATTGACTTCATAATATTAACATTGAACACAGTTTCTTATAATACAACAGAGCTATATCTACTGGTAAATATTTACATTCTAGCTGGGATTGAACCTATATTAATAATATTAATTTCATTGTTTCATAAAATAAAGAGTATGAAAATAATCCTGCAAAAAGCATGCTCTTTCAGCTCTTCTTAAAAGGCAGATCAATAAACATTAAATTTATAATAGTTGCATACAACTCTATCAACTTGGAACTCAAAAATCAATTATTTTGTTCGGAATTGAACACAATCATTGAAGTAATCTGTAATATTATTATTGAAATTTGACAAAACGGTATTCTATTAAATTTTACTCCAATAATTTATTCATGAAAAATCTTTCAGGTAGATTTGGTGTGTTAACAAACAAATAAATAAAATCAATTAAATCAACATTTCATAACAATAATTATTGTATTGCAAATGGAAATTATAGTTCTTTTTTTCTTGATTGAGTGAATGATGATGTAAATGTTGTGGAATAGAAGATTAAGGAGCTTGTTGTATCTGAACTGTAACATATTTTATAAATTGCATTTGATTAATAAATTATAAACAAATCCATTCATACTGTGATTAATACTCTTGTATATTCAACGGTTTTCATCTATTTATCAGATTTAAGTATTAATACTATTGTGATGTTTATTTTGTGAAAAGATTATCAACATTGGGACTGAAAACGAGAGAAATATGGAGAAATGATTTAAAAAGCAAATGATTTTTTATAATAGAATAAAATATGTTAAGATCTTGAAATCTTATTTCCAAGTCAACATGTTTACCGCAATGTAATAAAATAATGGTAGTTAGTCTACACAAAAATTTAGGAAAATTAAAAATATATTAAAAAAAGAATCATCCTGGGGAGTATCCTTTCCTCCACTCTAATAAGAAAATCATTCATAGTCACTAGAAAATGTCTAATTAATTTGCTATATTTTGTTCAAAAACTTTAAAATTATCCTGAAGTTCGATGATTGGTATTACTTTATAAAGCATGGAAAATTGTAAAAATACTAAATTAAAATCACTTATTTTGATTACTTCAGATCTTTGGTTGACTTGAGTCAAGAGTATCAGTATCACATGTGAATCAATTCCTCTTCAGAAATGCAATTTTTCGAGGAGACTTGAGGCCTGATGTTTCACTGATATTTTGATACTGTGATTACTGTGATACTGATTTTTGGATTATTCACCAATCCCTACATCAATGGACATACGATTTCGAAAGTTGTTTTTATGTTGTCATGAAACTTTCTATATGAACCCTCATAAAACTAACGTTATGCTCCCAAGTTTCATTGAAATCTTAAAATTTATCAGTCTTGTGGTGCTTTTTAAAGTTACTTGTCAGTCTATCTAGTCAAGTGTGCTTGTCCATTCGTTAGTAAACGTCGATTCTTCGAACAGTCATTGTTCTCTGTGATGACAGCAGGCGAATTAGTACCAGTTACATAATTATCATCTTTATCATCAGTGCAATAATTATGTTGTGATCCATTGTTGAGGTTTGAGTGTGAAGAGCTTGGAGAGTCATGACTAGAACTTGAGTTGGCCTCATTGGTGTCCTCATTATTCAAGAGGGTGGACAAAAGAAGCATTTTATTGAGATTGTGGTAATCATACATTTTCAGATTCTTCCTCAACTCAATAGCTTCAGTGCTGTGAAAGAATGACACCGTTTTGAAATAGTCGTTGGTGTGTGGCTCAAGTGTGTTGACAATTTGAAGGAACGAGGGTCGTTTAGTGGGTCTGAAATTCCAACAAGACAACATGATGGGTTTGATGACTTCTGGACAGAATAGAGGTGCCTGAAGAGAATTTCCTGCAAGTACGTAGGCTAAGACTTCTTCGTTGGATTTTCCTTGGTAAGGCTGTTCGGCAAGAGTTGATATCTCCCACAAGACAACACCATAGCTCCATACATCTGAGTGACTAGAAAATATGCCATCATAACAGCTCTCTGGCGCCATCCATCTGATGGGTAGAAGTCCCTTGGTACCTTTCCGATAGTAGTCTGTCTCATAAATATCCCTTGTCATACCAAAATCTCCAATTTTCACTGTCAGATCGTCAGCAACCATACAATTCCTAGCTGCCAAATCACGGTGGACGAACTTCTTGGATTCCAAATACGCCATGCCATCAGCAATCTGTGCAGCCATGTGCAGTACAGTTCTGCCAGTAGGAGGTGGTCTCAAACTCGAATCTCTGGTTGATCTTAAAAACATCTTCAAATCCCCCAAAGCCATCAGCTCCATGACTACCAATGGAGGAGTACCGCGACTTACAACACCCAGAAGTCTTATTATATGATTCGATTCACTGAAAGATTTCATTATTGATGCTTCAAGCAGGAAATCGAAATATTCACTTTCATTCTGCCTGGCTGAGACTGTTTTGATAGCACATGGTACATTGTTAGGTTTCAGAATGCCTTCATATACCATACCAAACGTTCCCTTACCGAGTTCTTTCACAATCTCAACATTCTCCCTGCACAGCTCCCACTCATCCTCCACATATCTGCAGTTGTAGATACTCTGGTATTCTGGATTGACATCTGGGAACATCACTACAGGCTTCTTACGCCAGTAGTACAGACTACAGATTATCATAAAAACAGTCATCATTATGAAACAAACAGCAAAAATCAATTTGAATGAGAATGAGAATTCTTCCTCTATTTCAAAGTATGAAGATTCTGAATACTCTCCTTCACTAGCCATAGACAAGGCTCTTATCCTGTAAGCATATTTCCCTCTTGGTATGTTCTCCAATTTATAGTTGTAACCTTTCTTGCCATTATTATTGTATTCTTCAATGCTGACACATATTGTTTGATGCAAGGAGGAACTTCTATCAATCGATCTGTATTCAAAGCTGTAGCTCACAATTATACCATTTGGATTTGCAGGTTTGCCCCATCTGAACATAGCTGTAGTTTTGTTGAAGATTTTGTGTTTTACAAAAGGAATGAAATCAGCAGTTTTATTTTGTTGAGTCCTATGTGTTGTGATGGAGGAAAAACTACATCGTGAAGCTAGAGTTCTAGATTCTAATGGCTCTTCAGAGTCAATCTCTCTACAAGCTCGAACTTCAATTGTGTACTCTGAGAAGTATGGCAAATTTTCCACTTTGGTTTCAGTCATATTCCCTGGTATATGCAGAAAGAACCGTGCTATTTGACCATTGTCATCTATAACAAATTCATCTGCCTCTGATAATTGATCCACAATACCTATACTTCTATCGTGTGTTTCATTGTCTTGAGTATTTATTGACTTTTGATCCGCATTAGATTGAGATGAGCCTTGTATGTCGATATTATCATAATTATACCGCATTCCTTCATTACCGAAAGGCCTTTCATACAGTGCAGCAAAAAACGATTTTTCACACTCAAATCCTTTATCAATATCTAGAGCTCTGTTTGGGAGATACATATAACTTCTGGAATTATCACAAAACATTTGCAAATCATCATTATCGTGAGTTTGTTTCGATTTGATTGCCTCCACCTTAACTTTTTCTTCACAAACGCATTTTTCACTCTCGTCTTTGTATTTGGAGATAGCGGTCTCATTGAATTCCGTGGTCTGATTTACCTCTGGCAGAACCGTAGGTGTAGTTATCACTACCTCACGATACTGTAGAGGATAGATACAGAAGTCTCGATTAAGATAGAATGCCATATCCATTTTCTGTTTGTAGCCATGTACAATATATTTTTCAAGTTTTCCATTGGCAATCGAAGGTGGATTCCATTTCAAGGTGATACTTGAGCTGGACTCTGATGTTGCTATCAGTTTGGTGGGGAAGGTGGGTTTTGACGGCAATGTTCTGAAGTACTGGACACCACTTTTCAGAGCGAAACTGTCAATAGTGTAAGTTTTCACATAGAATGCATACTGAGTATTGGGTTCCAACTGTGTTATGGGGTAGGTGATGTTATGTGGCTCATCAAGCTTCCAATCGGATGAAATATCTTTAGTCTTCCAACCATAGTCTCCACAATCATCAGGTTCTTCATAGGATATATTCTGGAAAGGAGACTTGACGTAGTACAATATGTATCTGGAGAACATTTCTTTGTCTTTCGGCTTTTCAATGTACAACTCAACACTCTCATTATATCGTTTCAGCACCCTCACGTTCAAGTTGACAGTTTTACACGGAAATTTGTCTCCGTTGGATTCTTCGGAAATATCGAGCAGACCGATGGTTTTCGTGAAGTTGATTTCCTTGATGAAGCTTTTAATCAGCGACAGACAAAGTTTTGGATTGTAGTGGAAAAAAACAGATCCGTTGAGTATTTGGAGTCGAGAGGGACGTTGGTTCCAGTCCCACAGCTCTTGTAGATTGTGATTTTCAGCTACAACAAAAGACTTGTTATCATTGAAAAGAAGCTTCTTGCCGTGGATAATCCGCAAATTCCTGAGGAAGTTCAAAGACACCAGAGGAAATGTTCTTACAATTTTCAGTGAGCCATCAATCTCTTGAATCGAGCCCAAACTCTGCTGGAGTTCTGGCTGTATGAACTTGTCTGATCCTGTTTTGAGGCTGATGATTAACGATCCGACAATGTGAGTGCAACCGGTGAGATTCTGAGCAGCTGATAGCGAATCGACGACCTGACCCTCGCACGTTTTGCGACAGTGACTGGACGTGCATTGTCTGCATCCATTGGGTCCCTGCAAACAAACATTAATCCTATCAATCATGTCACACAATGAAATAATCCATTTCAGAGGTCTTCTCATCCAATTCGTGAGCAAGAATGTGTTTAACATTGAAGAAAATACAAAGATTCATACTAGAAAATTGAGATACCTTATTTTCATGTCTTATAAACTTCATTGATTTGTTGAAATGAAGTTATAAGAAGCTTTATTTTTACCTTCATTTCTTGTCAATTTCATCGATTTGTTGAACTAAAGTTAATGAAAATTGCTGATTTCTCAGTAGAGAACTATAAAATCAACAGCTTCAAATAGTAATAGATTGGCGATTTTTTGCGAATAGAATATGCATTTTTAATATTACAATTGGGTAATAGAAAAACTTATTTTAAAAAACTACGACCGTCCACCTTTTTATATTCACTTACAATCGAATGAAAATATATAATTTCGAGAAATTATATTGCAATTCTTTGCTGCTGTATTGATACAGAAATAAATCTGAACTCCATGAATTAGTAGACAACATCTTAATTTCTTCTTTAATCTTTCTCCAACCATTCTACTAAGCAACAATTATGATGCATTACATTTTTATTGAAAATTTCTATTAAAATTGACATGTCGTTTACAAATAAACTGTATTCAGTCCACGAACACACCTAATAACTCCAATTGCAACACGGTCCAATATGATTGATCGAGATCAGTTTATTTCTAGAAATGATATTAATTGCATTATTCCAGCTCAATATCAATGATGATCTCTGTTTATGGAAGCCATTAATCAATAATGACATTTGAAAAAAGGTTTGTTTTCCAACATGTACTGTAATGCAATACATAGCCTATAGATAATGGTAAACATCACCATCAGTTAGGCTAGCTAAACACATCGACTTTGGAGGTACGATTTTTTTGCCGACCTTATAAATTAAGTCCTATTAAATAGATTAGCTAGTATTAGAGTGAAACAAGATACAGTGAGTTTCCAATAGTACCTGCTATCATCTAACTCTAACATATCATTTTTTATGATTAGGACAAACAATTTATGTGGTTTGAGCAGAGAGTATAGGATAATTCTATTTATTATACATCTTATACTCTTTGGGTTTGAATAAGACCATTATTCTGTAGATATGGCAATTGAGTAAAAATTCTCAATGAAAGAATTCTTAGTAGCTCTACACAATAAACAATATCCAAAGATGTTGCTACGGTATGATGTTCGAATAACTCAATTTCACTGAGCAGATTAATAAATTACCTTTTCGAAACCTTCAGGACATTCATGAACACAAGAGCCATTGAACACGAAGAAGTTGGTGTCGTTGTTGTTCTTGATTATGTTGGGATCAGCAGTTGTATGATTTTGACAGGTCTCAGTGTAGATGCATCTTCTTTCCAGCCATTTCACTCTGTAACGAAAATAAAGGAAGTGAATATTCATTATCACAAAAGATACAACACATACAACATTGAATTATAATATTTGTCAAGAAAGTGGGTGATCCGATAGAAACTGTATCAGTGATTTATCATAGAATACTTATAGAATATGATGTGAGTAACATCTTTGGAGAAAAGGGTACTGATTCTATTAGAATTCAAATATATTGGACGTGAACTCGTGAATTGGATTGATTGATATTTATGTTCTGAATCAATTACAATCGTATATGCAGCTGAAGATGACAATGTGTTGGTTTCAACACGATACTGCAGTACTGTACAAAAGTATAATAAATTTAAACTAGACGAAAATACAACTTTGTTTTTTTACAATAAAATATTCTAATACATATACATTCGGCCTATTTATTTGTAGAAATTCAAGTCGTATTCCACATTTACCAAGCATTCGTTTACATCCCTTACATATTTACTACATTGAACAGTAGATATTCTATTTCGAAAATAACATTTGTATTGCGCGTCAATTTGAATGATGGAGCTCTTTGCCGCTTTCAATTTCCTCACACATCAACCATCAACTGGCGCCACCCAGCGGATATAACAGTAACTATTGGAACAACAGACACATAGCTGATAGAGATGAATGAACCCGCATTGCAAGAGAGAGATAAAGTGAGAGAGACAACATGCGTGAGTTGTAGTAGTAAAGTTTCTCTCCACACAAATAAACGTAGCCGAAATATCCCTTTCATCTTGAAAATATTCCCGCTCACACTTCGCGCATGCGCATAAGGTGCTAATTAAGATGCGGTCTATGTTGCGCAAAGAGGACTACTCTATGAAATGGAAATAGCACTCCGAATAGAGGAGCAAGAAAGAGGGAGCACATCCAAACAAACCTTGAATTTATGGCGCTGTTTTTTATTCTTTGTCCAGAGAGCAATGACAGACAGTCTGCTGGATGATCAAGACAGGAACTATCGAGGTCAGGGTCGACTGTGCTTTGTTTACCAATATAAATAAATTAATCGAGTTTCATTGGCTTCCTCTCAAATCATTCAAAAAATTCTTCTGTATCTCTGCTTGAACTGAATTGATCGAAGAAGTAACTTACGTTATTTCTAGTACGAAGATGGAATATCATCGTATTCATGAATGACGGAGTTTGTTTATCGGGAATCGATGTCTTCATGAGTTATGTTTATTCTAGTTGTATCAAGTTCTCGGATATTTATAAGAATGATGAAAAAAATTCTAGTCTATGTAGTTGAGTTGTGGTGTGTTTTGTAATCGTTACAGAGTTATAAAATGAATAATCAAATTGTCTCCAATGAGAAGGGAATTCTGCATTTTCTTGTAGCTGAATCCAATTAAATGTAGTTAATCGCATTGAGCTGCAGCTTACATCAGTAACATGCATTTTCTAGTAAAATCACAGCCATAATTTATAATCCAATAGCTGGAAGCGTTTGAGAGATAAAAGCGGTAATGTAACTGATCTTGCACTTTCTTCTTGTTCCTTCCCAACTTTGAACGAACTTAACTCCATCTATACTTCTTGTCCTTCTCAACTTTGAACGAACTTAACTCCGTCTATACTTCTACGTACGATACAATCAATAGAACTCATTAAAAGCTCGGCCAATGAACGGTTCTCACCCTTATATCAATTTAATTCAAATACCTTAATCTAGCACGTTTATCACTGCAATGTACTCTTGTGAAATGGAATTAGATAAAATCAACGGAAAGTCATAATACAAGCAGCATTCACTGAGAAGTTCTATTGGAAGTGGAAAGTGGAAGTTAAAGATCATTGAAACTTGCTTTATACGTGTAGGCCAACTAATTAGGTAGATGAGAGTTTTGTAGTTCGAGCAAAAAATAATACAAGTATTCTAAGTACATTGGTTGGAACTTTTATAGAGTTACTAATTACTCGACTGCTATTACTCAAGTTTAGACTATAATGAGTAATCGAATGTTGAAACTTGTTCTCGACGTTGGTTGGTAGATGGAGGTTTTAAAATTCAGAGTGGTTTTCTTGCGCTGATGATATTCTATGTCGATGTTGACTCTCGTTATCATCTACTTATAGCATATATGAGAAGATACTGCCATAGAGAAACAATAGCGTAAGTAGATTATCCCATGGTATAGGGCGTTTATGTCGCAACTTTTACTGTTATCTCAAGCCGATAGTTCATGTAATTCTTTTCCGTGAAGCTGTGTGTCACTGGTAGTCTCTCATATTGTGCCGTTCATACACTCTCACCCCAACAAAACAGTAAAAATCGACAATAATCGGCTTGAGATAACAGTAAAAGTTGCGACATTAACGCCCTATACCTACTTATCTACTTATGCTATTGTTTCTCTATGATACTGCTTTCGTATATAAATTTCTCAAGCCTGGTACATATTCTTATTCTGGGCTTCAGAATAAGAATATGAACCTTTCAAAACGGGATGTAATGTACTATTATGAATAAATCATTTCACAATAATTGTTCTCCTAAAGTTATAGTGAGGAGGATGATTTATTTATTATTTTGGAGAAAAGATTCCACAGTCTCCTCCATTCCAGTAGAAAAATTCAGAAACTGTAATTTTACTACGTCTCACTTCATGCTCAGGCTTTATTCCTATTCCACCACTTAGCCTAATTACTGGTCAACATTTGAAGCTCAGAACAATACCTCTCCATAATTTAGCCTGATTTATCTTATAAGAGTCTTTTCTCCTAACTCAAACCTTAGTTTCCTACAATCCAGCTGTTGTCATAACGCAGAAGAAGTTTCCACCTTGGAAATCAGTGCAAGTACAAAACCAATAACTCTATTGAGAAAACTCCCATTCCTTTCGTTGTTAATCCTGTATTCAACAGCCATCTTTTCTAGCGCAAGGTACTCACTCCTTTGTTGGAAAAAGCTACCTCTTTAATTTTTTCCTTCCTCATTCCTCTGCTCCAGCTTTTATAATTCAATCTTCAGTCCAATTCCGAACTTTTCTATCCTTCTCAGGCAAGATTGTGCTTTGCTTCATACTCAATTTTTTTGAGCTTACTCGAATTTACGGTGAAAACCCTATTGCTCGGATTCTTTCTTTGTCAATGAGTGATTATTTATTGTATTGTAATCGCTGCTAGAACAGTAAATTGAATTAGTCAGGAATGAATTACTAAGATTAATAATACTTATATTGTAATAGCTGCTTTCTGTGCAATGATTCTCATAATGCCTCTTTGTACAATAACTTGAATGAGTCAATTCAAGCATTTGTAGAAATATATTGATTAAGCAATCTATTTAATATAGCATTTATTGTAAGGACAGAGTGCAAGGCTCTCTCTGCCACAAAACGCTTGAATATTATTAAAGAGATTTGATAATTTGAAGTAGCAATTCAACTGTGTTATCAATGGATGTGCCATTAAAAATAATACTTATAATAAGTTGTTATGTTCCATCCAGTGTTAACTCATGATTATCCATAAATACATTATTGTATTTCAAATTGAGATTTAACAGTTGATATTATATCTTACATTTTACTTACGTAATGTACAGAAAACTGTGTAATCTTCTTCATATGACGTACTGTATTTTGATATTAATTCTGGATTGGAATAAGTTCTTTTATTATGGAAGTAGCGCAGAGAGTCTCATAGAGACTTAAATTCTATGTTTCACAGTCTTGAGTCTTCGAAATGTTACATGTTTGTTGGCTTGGTTTAATCCAATGTGGAAACCACATACAGTACATTCTAACTTTAAACGGTATTATCCTCCGAAAATCGCTAATTGCATCCACACTTGTGGCTCTGTAGGTCTCTCGAATGAATGCAGTTTTAACATGTGTTTGTGCAACCGGGCCTCAAAGTTCCAAACAAAATAATGTAGTTTGTATGACTCACGTGCCAGGAGGACACTGTCGGACACACATGTTGTCCGGCGTGAAGACTCCGCGACAGGCGACACACTCGTGTGCCGAGGGACCGTAGCAGCCACCCAGACACAGCGGGTGACACTTTTCGGGCAACTGGCCGGCGACGGTCACTCCGGTGTCGGACAATTGTGCTCCGTCACCCTGCTGCGTCAGTTGGCACCGTTTGGCGTTCCAGCAGTGCTTGCAATTCGCCGGACATCTGCCGCAAAGCTCGGGTGATTTGTTGTGCTCTATCCACCAGCCCATCTCCGACAGCGACAGCCAGTCCACCGAGTTCACGTAGCATAGTTCTGCAAAAACAGAAATGAAAAATAAATGGGATTAGTAATTTCTATTCAACTTTAGTATAGAAAGTATAGAAATAGAAAATCAAATACTTTAGTATAGAAATATAAAGTTTCAAATTTAATTTGTTTTTTGATATATATTTTCTAGAAATTAGGCCTACTCGTTTACTACATTGTGAGGATTGATTATTTTTTTTATTATTTTTTGTTGATTCATTCACCAGAAACAACTACAGCCTTACTACAAAGTGAGAATTGATGGTTTTCTCGTTTGTTGATTTATTTTCCAGAAATTACTACCAGTACAGTATTACTACAACTTGAGAATAGATAATTAATTCTTCTTGTTTTTCTATTAATTTCTCCGGATTTTTTTGGCAAAAATACAAAGATTTTTAGATTTTTTTGGCAAATATTGTGATAAAAAGTATTCAGATACAGTATTCAGACCAGGATTTTTAATTATTTTGAACAGTTATGTTTTATTATCCAGAAATTATTACAGTCTGACTAACCACCACAGAATACAGTCATACTAAGACCACAGAATACAGCAGTTTTAGTAGTTTTCTACTGCAGTTCTATTGCAGTTCTACTGCTATTATAGTAGTTTTCCCTGCTAAGACTGAAAGATTGAGGATTCTTTGTTATTGTTGACTTCTTTTCAAGAAACAAAGTTGTGACAACTTATCATAATTTCTTCTGCAGAAGCCTAAATGGAATGTCACCTTTACTCACATTAACTGGGGAAAACAAATTTACAGTATCTGATCTATTCAGTGAATCAAGCTGTCCTCCCATCACTAGATTACAATGGCTTTGTTGCGATAGTTTTATCTGTGGAAAATTGCAATATTTCAATAGATGGAGAGAGAGAGAGAGAGTGCTTCCCAGCTTCCAAGTAACCTTGACTCTCCTGGTTGAAAGATTAATATTCGGAAAAGAAACTTTTCTAATCATAAAAGTTTTTCAAGTGATACAACAATCCTTGTAAATTACTTGGGGGTAAGAAGCACAAGGAGTAAGGAATGATAATCTTTGCTTATCTTGTGAAGGAAGACAATAGAAGTCTACCTATCTTACACTGAATCACTGAAGTCCAGTGAAGATGTCTAATATCTTTAATTCAAATGAAACAATAGAATGACAAGTAAACAGAGATATATAATAATTTTCAAACTGAACAACACAATCAGAGAGATTATTGTTGCAATGCTACGCTGGGAAAAGTAACAATGGAATTCAATTTTTTAACATTCAATAACAACTTGCGAAATAGTCTGTACAAGAAAATAATGTTTTTAAATCGTATTACATGTCAGAAACCAAAAATCAGTATCTGTTATAACTAGTAACTTTATGAGAAATTTGAAAACCACAAAAACAAGTCCTACAATGAGAGTGAAACCACAGACCACAGTATAGGCCTATCAGTTGAGAGTACTGTACTTCAGATTGACAGTGAATTACAATGTAATACACGAGTAATAGTTTCTGAGCATCTTTTGGGGAATATTTTAATCGAATATAAATGCAACTGACCGCAATCGACGATATTCAGTTCAATGTAGAACCTTCTTAAATCTAGTTTGAAATATGAGTAGATAAGAGTCAATATTTTTTGAATGATCTATATAAATAAAAATTGAGCCTCAAATTTTGACATTCAATAACTTTTTATGTGTGCACCGAATTTGATGTTTTTTTTTAGTTGTGTTTGTTATGTTCAGGAGCAGGTTCATGGCCTATCAAATTTATGATCCGACTTCAGAGCTCTTTCCTACGGTCCTTCAAAGTTTACATGTAATCCTTATGGGAGAAGATTTGTGAGCTGGCCACACACAGAAATAAAAATCAGCTGTTATAATCATTGCGTCATCTAACAGCCGTCGGTAGATCTGTTTTTCTATTTCCTTTCTACTGATACACAAAATTTCAATTCTAATAATAATGCCGCGGTACGAACGACGTCCAAACTTGGGTCGTAGAACTCGAAATTAACAATATGCACGGGAAAATCAGCAGAAGAGATATACTATTCAATTTCCCAGCAAGCTGCATTCAACTATATCTAAAAATGCAAACTGCTGCTCAACTAACTAAGCACATAGGAAGTCCATATTGAGATATAAATGTAAATACTGATTGTTGAATATTTTTTATAAAAATACAGTGCACCAGATTGAGCTAAGGCTAAGCACACCTGAGGAGGCGCGGCTTGGTGATACAAAGTGTTCTTCTTATGGAGATTGCCTTATCGTACCGTTCCACGCCATGCCCGATTCAGTGTGTGTGAGTTCTTCAATTCAAACCAATAAGCAAGAAGCACCTGGATGCAAAATGCCGCATCGAGCCTCCTCAGGTGTGTATCAAACTAAAGTTTGTCATGAGATGCATTAACTATTTGGCGGTACGAAGTTCGCCGAGCCAGCTAGTAATAAATACATCTCCAAACACTCGAATACCGTACACGTGACATTACTGTTGTATCTAATACTGATTTTATGGCCATATGGTCGGTCAGTCATGCTTCAAATGGGGATAATTATGACATTACCCAGCTTTTTGTGATGGTTAGCCTGTAGCCTTTTTAAACTATTCATTCTTTAGAATTTCGTCGACAATTAATGTTTGTAACCTATATTGGATACTTTTCGAGAGAGCTGAGTGCTCTAGTTACAATCAAATTTGGAAAAAAGCCAAATCATCCAATATGCAGTAGATGAATTATTATTCCAAAGGCATGTTTAAGCTGAATGATTCATTCATTAGATACAATTGTTTCAAGGCTACACAAATTCTTAATATCAGCAGAAGATGAATGCTTCAAGATTTTTCGATTGCGTATAGACAGAGACAAATAAATAGGACAAAGTTGAACAGTATCTTCACTCTATGGTGTAGAGTAGGCTATCTCTACGCAAACTCATAAACTTCCCCCAGACTTCTAACAAAATCAAATCTGGCATATTTTCAACTGCATCCGAGTTCCATAAACGAGGACATCAGCCTCTTAGGAAATAATGACTTCAAACTGCAGTGGAAATTCAATGAATCCTCGGAACAAACCACGCATTCATTATAGTAGAAGCCGTGGGAAAAGTGAGTAAAGTAGTTGCTAGAGTCTACTAGAATGAACGTGTCTGCTCTTAGCTTGCCAGTGAAATGGCGCGGCATGTCTGCTAGCAGCTTGTGCCAAGAATTGCAGCAAACTGCGCCAATATTATCCCAGACAGATTTATCGCGCAAATTAAGTGCGGAATTGTACCAACTGAAATGGGCAGACAATGATAGAACAGCGGGAGCGAACTGCTGACTTTTGAATGAGAAATTGTTATGCGGTTTGAGAGTCAGCGGCTTGGTAGGCAGAGCAGTTGAAACAATTCACTTATTAATCAGCGGTCTGAGTGAGTCATGAATAGTTGATGCCTGGGAATGTCTCCAATCTCCAATTTCACTATTTGATCAAAAGCAGGAGTTTGTTTCTCTACAGTTGCAGATGTCACGTTTTTAGTCTAATTTGTAAAAAGTTTATTAATACAAAAACAACTGGAACTTTATGGTTTTTTAGACAATTTGAATGGTATCAGAATACCTACCAGAGATATGCTTACAACCTTCAAGAATTCAGATTTTCAGCTCTAGAGAGTTTCACCTTCCTCATATATTTCATGGGAAATGAAGTAAGGAGGATGGATAACGAGTTTATGTTTAGTATATATTTATATGCACGAAATATCGTTACTATTCACATCTGCAGAAGAAAATGATATCAACGTCAATTATTGGGAAAATGTGCACAAAATTATTTTAATTTAAGTGATAGTAGCTTACCTACAATTTAATTTGGACTTGTAGTAAAAAATTGAGAAGGGACAGTTCTGGGCATAAGCCTGTTGTGCCTTCTCACATTATGTGTAATTACTGTATATGACTGAATAAATAAATAAATAGAATGGATAATACAGTTCACATGGTTATCAGAATATTATCAACAAAACACATTGATATTATTTATCCTATCAGAAATAATGTTGAAAATATGAATAAAAATGTTGAAATAATCAGCTTTATATCACGTCCTATAAAAAATGATTATTGTTTATTATTTTATTGAGAAGATAAATTATGAGTTGACACGATATCTTGCATTGAAACTGTCTTCACATTACTTCTAATGTAATAAGATAAGTTGACACAAAGAAAGCAATTTATTGACTACATTTTTCAAGACTTGTCCAGTAATTAATCAAATGGTCCCCATAAGGTTTTCAACAAGATATGCTCACTACAAGTATTTTGCATATAGCGTGGGCAATCCAATGTGTCAAAGTTACTTGTAGCTGGTCAGCGACCACCTACCAAGCATTATTTTCTCACTTCTTACCAGCCAGTTCTAGTGTTTGATTAATCTTATTTCTTTCCTACTCTCCAGATTCCTGTTCTCCTTTACTCAGTCTGTATCACCCATTAACATGACAATGTGTGCAACCATGTAAAATGCCATAAGATTGTCCTCTTTTATCATTGTCAAAGATAAGAATACCGGATGATAGCTGGCAGAGCACAGAAATTGCATCCTTCCACTTTCGCCGCCGCTAAATCCAGATTTATTATCAAGATCCTGAACCTGCACAACTGCAGGGGGATTCTAAGCTAAGCCGTTTACCTTCCAAGGTGAACTTGGTTTGCAGAGTTTACACGCATCTCAAGATCAAGGACGACCGATGAGATAACGAGGTAATCGCTTACAATTAAGTAGATCGATTAAATAACTTTGAGTGAAGTCTGTTCAGCTTTGCGAAGAATGTTGTGCATCAACAAATAAACCATAAAGTATGTAGGTGGGAAGCTTGTACCATTACAGAGTTGGGTAAGGTGTAGCCAGTTTCTTACAAAAACTTCTTACAAATCAGTATACACAACGTGGGCTATGAGAATTGTAGACTAATAATATACCTCTTCAGGGTGGAGTTTGTCTAATGAGACTGAATATACAAATCGGAGAAGTCTGTAGGCGATTGCTAGGAAATGTCAGCAGCAGATGTCATTCGATAATTTCCATTCATTGATGACTTATTAGAGTGTGCTTCGAATTATTTGATCGACGATTTTGATATACTGTATGTTGTTAAGTGTAAAAAAAATTATAACGGATTAAAGGTAGCATTATTGAATAATAATACGGTAGAACTCCAATCATCCGAATTAATGGGGACCGGGACTTTTTTTCTAATTGCCATTGGAGATTTGTTATTGCACTATTTTTTATTGAATTAAATGAAAGAAACATGTTTTAAATATAAATAAAATGTACTTATGTACAAGTTTAGAAATGAAAATCATTGTTTTTTAAACAATATACCACGTGTTTAACCTACACTGACTTCGCGGAGGGAAGGACAATAGTGAGCGAACGCGCAAACACTGGCTTCGCGGGAGGAAGAATAATAGCGCACTTTGGATAGACTTTTTTTGGACAATTTTTTTCTGAAAGTGATTCGGAAAGCCGGAGTTCGGACACTTGGAGTTCTACGGTAATAAGATAAAGTAGAATGTTTCTCTGGAAAATATACTGAAAATCCATCTATTATTATCAAAACAAATATCATACGACAAATATTTTCAAAAAATTCAAAATTTCTAAAATGACTCATTGGAATATATTTGCGGTCATTAATTAATTGAATTGATGATCTGATAATTCTATGATTCTTGGTGAATTATTATTTCTTAACACGTTGGCTGCCGCAATGCATAAGAAATGACATTCCCCAGGTGCCACAACTAAAAATTCTTGTATGGTGCTCCAAATAAATTGTATATTAGTGTTATGTAGCTAAAACATGATTTTGAATATCAAATCAGCTGAAAATGTGAGTTCACCGGTGATCCTCATGGCACACAGTTCATACATTAGCATCCCTGTGCCATGAGGATCACCGGTGAACTCATTTGTTTTCAGACCAATTTTTGAATGTAGGATAGGCAATAATAATTATTTTGATGATGGGTACACATTATTATTATCTTGAATAATACAAAATACAGAATAAAAATCAAAATAAAAGTTTACACAGTTTGAATCTTACTAACCTCACTTCCGGCAGAAATATATGAATGTTGATGAGTGCACAGCTCAATGAGTAATATCAATGAAAGATAATATTCAACAGTGCTATTTCACAATGAAAAATAACATACACTTAAACTTCACACAGTTTGAATCTTACTAACCTCACTTCCATGCAGAAATATATGAATGTTGATGAGTGCACAGCTCAATGAGTAATATCAATGAAAGATAATATTCAACGGTGCTATTTCACAATGAAAAATAACATACACATAAACTTTACACTGTTAGAATCTTACTAATATCAACGAAAGATAATATTCAACAGTGCTATTTCACAATGAAAAATAACATACACATAAACTTTACACTGTTAGAATCTTACTAACCTCACTTCCATGCAGAAATATACGTTCAGACTAATTTTGTAATAGATGTTCAAAAAAGTGCCACAAGGTGGCAGCAGCGTACAAGCAATGTTACTTGATATTCTTTGAGTGCCAATGTACAATATCAAGCCATTATTGCCATGCCAGAATAAGTTATACCCAATAAGGCAGAACGATGCATGAGGATCCACCGTGGATCCTCACGGCACACAAGTAAAAATTGTTGAGGATCACCGGTGATCCTCATGGCAGCCAACGTGTTTTAAACATATAAAATATTTTTGACAGTTTTGAATCTGGGTGTTTATCAATATCCCATTTATTTCAAAACATGAGAGAATTCCAAAGGTGTGTTACCTGTTTTGATATAAATACTCCTTCCTATTCAGTGGTGTTCATAAATAATGCGGGACATTGATTTCAGTCTATTCAATGAATACAATCAAATAATAATATATACAGTAGTATTGGATTGGAGTGATTTTCCACAGTTATAGTGAAAACCATATCTCAATAATAGTGAATTGGAGACGAATTTCCACACAAATATTACGCTCTTGAGAAAAATTTTCTAATGACGATGAGAAAGGTACTTGATGAAATTACCTGCAAAAATCTATCCTTGAGTTGATTGTGAGGGATACTTCTTCATCAGACAGAGCTGAAGATATTTGGATCAAATATTGAACTCAACCAGTCCTACATAGCGAGACACATGAAATGTAAAGTCAAATCAATTAGATGTAAGCCCACCTATTTGTTGTACCTTTATAACTTATATGGTATCACATGCTTGCAGTGAGTTTCAGCAACAAGTTCATTAGTGAGATGTCAAGAGCGATAACATAACATATCGTTGACCGCTGAAATATAAATCTATACAGTGTTAACTTCACACTCAATTATATGCAAGTCGTAGCCTAGGGCTGTACAAGTGAATAAGAATCTCCCAAACAGGTAAGTCGAGGTTATTAGCCAAAGCGCATCATAATCTCCAGCTGAAAAAGAGTTCTCATTTTGAAAAAATCATAAATTCCACAGCAAACAACTCAAGCGCCGCTGCATCTGTGGCTACTGTAAGAAAGAACTAGTTCTCTCTAAGAAAGAACTGAGAAGTTTTTAAGGTGTGATGCTCACTGCTGTATAGAATGAAATCTTACGATTACTATTTGAGTCTTGGGAATAATTTCGTCTATTACAGAAATTAGCCTGATTCACTTTTTTTCAATTCATAGTTGAAGAATAGAAGAGTCGGAATGAATAATGCATGCACTACTACTACAATGCGTGTAGCAGGTCTATATGGAGAAAGTTGGAAGTTAAACATTGTTGCAAAAATAATCACATGTAAAAGATGTAAAGTTGATAAAATACGATTGTAAATGTTCAATATGATTTTCAAACTCAACTTATGTTAAAATTCAACTCCAATTTGAATCTTAATCAAATCACTCATATACCTAGAGAGTTATAATATTCATAATCCAAGCTTCAATGTCACTGTCATTCTCAACAAAATAGAACTGTTACACATAAAATATCTAAACCTTATGAGGTTATAATACATTCTTATCAAATGATAAGAATTTGTAAGATAAATATATACATATTGATATAAAAATCGGAGTACCTTTTTTAAAGCTCTTTATTCGCGACATATTTCAACATAATTATGTTAATCAATACTGACTTAAAAATGACATTCATATTTTAACACATGTTGTGAATAAAAAAAATGTACTAAAAGGGAACTTTGATCGCTCAGTTCCCAGATAAATCAGGATATCCTTCACCATACCAAAAAGTTGATATTGATATATTATAGTGAGTAATAAGATTGCACGCCAACATTAATTTACACTCACAATATTTCCAGGAGAAAAAAGCATGCAATGCAGAATTGCATTCACACTCTCCACTCTGAACCAGGAATTAATTCTTTTCTGCATAGAGTAACCGACCTAAAGCCCCGTATTTATCCCCTTTCATGTTTGTTAAGTTTTAATCACATCTTTGTGAAAAGAGACACCATTTCCGGAATGCTCTAAATACTTTTTGTATGCACAGTTTTTTGTTCTTAAGAGTGTAATTTATCGTAGGATGTAAGAGATTAAAATCAGACCTTAGTTAACTTTTTCACAGCGGGTTTTTGCAGTTAGTAGCCGTTTTTCTACTGACCTTTTTCTTGTTGGTGAATTAAGCCACACCAACTGCTCTACTTTGTAGAACTTCTTTGCTGCACTTATCCACCTTGACCAAGTACTTTTATAAGTAACAAACACTTCCAATGTATTAGACCTTATTGATTGAGTTGTTAACATGACTCTGCCGTTAAAGTATGCATAAAAAACGTTACATTTTGCAATAATTTGTTTCCTCTGTCATTCCAATTCGTGGCTTTCAAGAAAAACTTCATTTCCGGCTGAGTTTTAAAATGTTATCCTTGTCAATACACATGTGGTGAAATAAATGTTCCACCTTTATTTTGTACAATGAAGATAGGATTTGCAGCTGTCACTATTCATAAG
The DNA here is from genome assembly GCF_014356525.2 of Nilaparvata lugens. Taxonomy (NCBI): domain Eukaryota; kingdom Metazoa; phylum Arthropoda; class Insecta; order Hemiptera; family Delphacidae; genus Nilaparvata; species Nilaparvata lugens. The sequence goes on from NC_052514.1 coordinate 14,857,653, forward strand.
GGTTCCTTCAATAATAAGGAAAACCTTCTTAATATTACCTGAAGAAATTTAATCCAGACATTGAATGCTCAAAAAAATGTATATAGAGGGAAAAGTTTGAAAGTCAATATTTCTAAAACTTTGCAGCTGTATTGGGGCTAGGAAGGAGTTGCATCAAGCAAACTAGCATCTAAGACTTGGAACTGTGATGAAAAAGACAATCATATAATGGATGCAGAGAGTTTATTATAAACTCCGCACAAAATTACTTCTGACTTGGGAGCGACATGCGCAGCAGAGAAGGCATACTGAGGTAGGGATACAACGGCAGTATCAAATTTTATGTTTGCAGCTTCATAACTCATTCTGTATAGTAGCTGGGGGTCCAAATTTGGCTCCGACATTTCTCAGGTCAAGCTTTATCTATGATGGAAATTTCAGCCAAATCTGAGATACTTTTTGTTTCAGTGTGTTTAACGATTTGGGTTTTCTCAATTTTTGTAAAGAATAAAAATCGCTCAAACTTCGTGATCTTATGGTCTTTGATGCGAGGAACACGAATCTGAATCTGGAATCAGATTTTCCTTACTGTTCAGGAGATATGACCATTTGAAAATTTGCAAATTTTCTGTTTGCAGCCTCATAACTCACTCTGTATAGTAGCTGGGGGTGCCAAATTTGGCTCCGACATTTCTCAGGTCAAGAGTCCATGGAGTCCATTTAGATACCGTAGTCCATGGTTTTTCTTAATTTTTGTGAAAAATAAAAATCGCTCAAACTTCGTGATCTTATGGTCTTTGATGCGTGGAACACGAATCTGGAATCAGAATTGCAAAATTCCTTACCGTTCAGGAGATATGATGTTTGCAGCTCCATAACGGCGGATGTTTCCGTTCTGAACCGGCCAGCATTCTTCAATTTCTAGTGAGTAGGCTGGCTATTCAAGCGCTCATATTCCTCCAAGTGAAAAGTTATTTTGTACGGAGTATAGTAATGATTATACCAGCTATTGGAAATGAAAACACTGGTTCAATTTGTTCTTCAAAATATCACATCTGTATCAACTCCAAATGCAAAAATAGTCTCATTATTTTTCTCTATTCTATTTCAATTATATTGAATAGCCTCTAATAATGAATTATTATTAATGAATATTAAATCATTGATGGTCATCTGAAATCTTTCAGGTAACGATACTATCCGAATAGCACTCTGGTTTATTGGAGTTCTATGCTGGGGAATGTATATATTTATTACTAACATACTAAATACGGCAAAAATGCATCCAGGTTGATCATTGATGAATGATAAGGAGACTGGGTGGTCTCAGAACCTGTTTTGAGGATAAATATGAATGTGGATTTATAAAATGTGAATTCTATTTACTAGATGAATCCAAGTAATCCACAAACTCAACCTCACATAAATTATATGAATACAGTATATGAAAGTAATAATATTGCACGTTATTAATATTCTGCACCGCTCAATGCGCTCTATGTAATAAATCAACCTTGAGTGAAACATTTTTCCACACTCAAGGCTTCATTGACATTGAATGCTTGCTTGTAAACGACACGTCACAAGTCACTCACAATTTGCATCGTAAGGTCGTAGACAGATTTCTCACGCGGTTATTGGTCTTTGCTACTGATTGATTCATTAGAAAATCGCATGTCAACTCCACTCGTTGTATGTGTTCATGATGAATAGTATATATGTATAGTAGCACATGCTAAATACTGTGAATTGTCGTCACTCTGTACGTAGTTTGAATAATAAAATACTTTGAATAATCACTGCAAATGTACGACCTTGGTTGAAACGTTGGAAGCTCAAGCAAATAAGTACAGTGTTGGAGTGCACTAGTCTTACTACGATTACTACTACAAGAGAGAGAAACTCGTATTTCATCTATGCAAACAACGGGGATAAAAATAAACAGACGGGAGGCTAAAAGAGAATGAGAGTTGACATGTACAAGATGTCAAAATAATCGATCATTCAGATTAGCGTACATGCTTTGATCGCACCCATGAAAGTGACCATAAAATTAAAGTGACATGTGGAAGACTTGGTACATTGCCAAGCAAATAAAGCGAGTGCACTTGTTGGTCAGTTACAAAGAGATGTATAAAACTTTATGATTCAACACTGAGAGAAATTGCAATCAAATTGACGGAAGCGGTGTTTTCTGATGTTTGAAACGTACTTTTGAGTAAACAAGAAACGGGATTTGAGCAGTAGTGGTGATTCACCGTTGAAATTGAATTGATACGAGAGAGGAGAGACTGAATCAAAGGATTGGAATTTCTGTTTACAATAAATTCCACCAGTGATTGGCGGAAGACGGAATGAGGGAGAGAACTTCTTTCAAACCTCTACTACTCAATCATTGAATGGATTAAAACCACCACATTATTTCATCCATTGACGGATGCACTAATACAACTGAACAGAAATTGAAGTGAATAATTCTTTGAAAAAACTTCATAAGTTCAATAAGAACCGAGTTATTTTATTGTTAATCATCATCCAAGCTAGTTTTGAGATTTCGTCAAGGTCTATGAATCAAGGTTTTTTTAGACCTTGGTTTCGTTCCCTGCTTCACTATAGTACTGTGATAGGTGAGATCCCCCGTTTTCATCAACACAAAAACTAGATTTTAGCGACAGTTGATCCTAAACAAACAAAAAATCACATTACAAAACCAATTTTTTATCATCTGAATAGATCTAACTGCCTCTCAAACCTAGATTTTGTTGCTATCAGGCATGCAAAAATTTCAAAATTACAAACATTCTCCGGGGCACCCCAGACCGCCACCCGAACAATTATTGAGCCCACTCAAAGTTTTTGATAATTCAGTGCCTGTGTTCCAAATTATACATTTTTTTGAATGATTATAGATAGCACTTGAGTGAATAAAATAAGGACTAGAACCAATTTCCGGTAAACGCTAATGTAAGACAACTTCAGTAGAAATATTTCAAAAGTTTTGAAAAGATAACTTCATGATGTAGAACACTGATACTATCGTAGAGTTTTCCCAAATATAGAGCAATTTTCCATAACAACAATAATTTTATATTAAACAATCTAAGAATAATTCACAACGATGAAAATGATCCAGACCCTTGGGATATCCTTGGACACCTTGACTATTAAAGTAGCTTTGAATACACTTTATCTTTCAGATATCGAATGCTCTTCATAATAATTCAAGGAAGAGATAGTGAGTTATGAATGACTTCCTTTTGATTTGAACTGATTAGATTCTTTGACAACTTATTCTCAATCGCTCTTGAAGATGGAGAGACAACTTCTAATCAGATCGGGAGTTAGAAAACAGCCCTCAATATCCATAGAAATTTCCAATTTTCCCACCACTAGAAAAACTTAACATTTTCCTGCGGCAATAATATTTGCATCTCAAAAGATCTTATTAACTCTTTTCCTAACCAGAATACTGGAACTCAGAATAATCTCAAATTCCGATGTCCTTTTTGAATGGAAACCACTACGGATATAAATGTGGAATTGAGTCGCTTTCGGAGAAATCCGTTGATATGAAAAAACAGCAGTGTAATAATATTTTTAGATCGTAGTCATATAACCGATAAAAATGTATCTTATTAATATATTTATTCCAAACTCATAAATGAATTTAGAAGTTGTTCCTTTCATTGATAGTTTTAATTAAACTCATGTCCTCATCAAATCCAATGGATAAATTAGAGACAATTTATGCTTAGAGTCCTTCCAGCTTAAAATTCAAACTCTAAATACGTGGAAGCATTCAAGATCATGTGACAATCTTGAGAAATAAAAGCGAAGAGAGTTAGTTCTTAGAAAAAGTAAAGCATAATCGAAAAGAAATCTACTATTTTGTTAAGAATACAACCTAAAAAATGTATCCATTGATACTATTATTGAGTTTATCATGTTGAATCGAGTAGGACTTTCCATATTTCGAAGGACTTACTACAATGAAACTCCGTAGAATTATTTTTAATAAATGCTTCTAATAATATGGTTATGATCCATTGTTCACTAAGAGATGAATGTATACAAAGGAATTAATTAGATGTGCTGCTTCCATGTTTTATTCTTCTCAATTTCTGAGGGAAATCTCAAAGCAACTTTGAATGAGGAATTTAATATTATTTTGTGTCAAAAGAAAGCAGGTTAACAAAGAAATATTGTCCTCCATTCTTCAGGTATGAGCTTTTCAGCTCGTGGTATGAATACCAATGTTAAATAATATAATATACTGTGCTACTGTATTATGTTCATTCCGACATTTTTGTGGACTCAAAATTGTGTGCGAATTAAGTTATCATATGTTACGTAAGTAACATAACCTTTAGACTGTCTATTTCAAATTAAAGTTTGAAGCAGTTTTGGGCAAATGCCTGTTGTTTTACCTGAAATGTATTTGCATATGAATAAATGAATAAATAATTGGAAAAAAACAGCTCCCTGTACTATATTCTAACCAATTCATGTATAAAAATGGGGATCCATTATAATGAAGTCATGGGTTTGTGAATTATTTTTGTATACTTTATTGTTTGTCGATTATGGTGAATCAAATTATAGTTTTAATTGAAAAAAATGAAATCAAAATCAGAATTTAAGACTTTCTCCAATTTACAGATGGAAATTATAATTATAATTTTATAAATTTTAAATTATAGTCAGATATTCGTTTATAGATATTCGTTTAATACTAATTATTTTCTCCAATTGTTTCCAGAGAAAACCTGGAGGAAACCGACAGAAAAAAGGAACAAGAATTTAGAAACGTATCTTCAACCACAAAATGAATGTAGACTATGTCATAACGTCGATCATAGTTCATAATATCATAGCTCATGATTGAAACCATCATGATCAGTCACTATAATGAATTAGCCCGCTTCCATTGTCTTTATTACCATGAGTATATATGCCACCATATTATGCCACTGCTAAATCACCATGAGAACACATAACTTGTTTCAAGCCACTAAGCGCAAACGAACCGACGTTTGATGAAAATTTCAGAAGCAATGAAATAGCCATCCATTTAGGACTATAACAATGCCGTGATGCTTTCACGTGACTAGAAACGCACTAGAATATTGACTAGGATTTACTGAACTAGAATGTATGAAGTTGAACGAGCTGGCACTTCAATGTCGGCTTTCCTTATAAGTAACATGAATGCTTCTGATTCAACCAATGATGACAGTTTAAAGTGAGTTCCATCGAGACACGTGAGGTTGATGGCTCATCGTGCCGGTTGAAACAATTCAGCTGCGACCTTGAAACTTGATATTTGAAAAGTTTATGACAGTAGTAGTTTATTACTACCATTCTACAGGCAGCATTTATGAACTTTCATTATCATTGTTCAGTTACAAATTTAATGTTTATGTTGTCCCCATTAGTATTTTACGATAAAAGTTGATAAGTATTGAAATAGTGTGCTGTTTGTAACAACAAAAAAGTGTTTCCCTTATCAGTCCAATATTTTGAATTTCCAAATGACTTGAATGGCATGATTAAACCTAATTCTTTAAAACGCATAAAGTAGTGATATTTCGAGATAAAAACCAGGAGTCTACTGAATGAATATCACTTCATGACTTTATAACTTGAAACAATGATAAAAGTTGATAAGTATTGAAATAGTGTGCTGTTTGTAACAACTAAAAAGTGTTTCCCTTATCAGTCAAATATTTTGAATTTCCAAATGACTTGAATGGCATGATTAAACCTAATTCTTTAAAACGCATAAAGTAGTGATATTTCGAGATAAAAACCAGGATTCTACTAAATGAATATTACTTCATGATTTTATAACTTGAAAAAAAATCATTTATCCATACAAATAAATTGGTGTTATTTACTAACTCGCCAAATGATACAAAATTTTTATTGTTGAAAGTATTTTTATGCAATTAATACGATGAAACTAGTGGAGTTACTGCAACTGTAACTAGTCTTGAACGAAATGTTCTAAGATTTGATCGAGAATGCTCTCATGAATTCATTTTAGTGTGAAATCTAACCACTCAGATAGGATAACTGACGAGCTTTTGGTACTCCAAATTCACCTACACTCTATACTATTTGACTTGAAATCATTTTCCTGTTGTTCAGAATCCATTTGTTGATGGTTGAATCATCTCCAATTCACATCCCCTCCAGTAATCACGCAAAAGCCTAGAGCTCATGTAGCATCATCCTCATCAAAACACAGTTTATAATGGGAATGTAAGAAGACAACTATAGTATCTTATTTTATCTAACAGTTTAATTGGTTCCTTTTTAATTGTCATGGAGGAATTTTAAGGATATCTAATAAAAATTTGAACAAGAATTATGAAAGTCACCAGAGAAGACCAAGGAAGCGGTGGGTTGGAGGAGGGTTTGCGAAAACTGAGTGAAAGAAGATAGAGAAGAACAGCAGATTGTCGAGAGGGATGGAAGGATGTGGTTGCGAAGCCTAAGACCCTACATGGGCTGTAGTGCCAATACTAATAATGATGATTATGATGATGACCAGAGTAATAAGAAAAGTGTTAAATATTTCACCGTAAATCAAGCCCAAGATCGATTCTGTACTATTAATTCTAGTAACTTTTCATTCTTGTCTCTGATATCAAAGAAATACATGTACATAGAAGCACATAGAATGGCTTTTCATATTTGCGTTGATCACATTGATGAAGAAATACCGGTATATTATATTGAGAGAATGTCATTATAATTCGGGTTAGGTTTTTGGTTTTCAATCTAATTAAATTCTAAATTTTGGTTTGTATATCCTTGGACTCAAAATTTGATTCAAAGTGAAGTAACATATCCTACGTTTTAGACATACTTCTATCAAAACTCGGAAAGGGAACAGTTTTGGGCTAGGTCTGATGGTCCTTTTCTGATCATATATTATTTTTGATTTGTGTATTATGAAGCGTGAATGAATGAATAAATAACAATCCACTCCACAAAATCTATAGATAACTTCACAGATGAATCTTAACAACAAAATGATTGTGCTCAATTTCTATGCAACTCCATGATTCCCGTCTCCTGATTCACTCCTTCGATTCACTATCTAGATTCTAAACTAGTTCAACACGCGCTATCTGCATTCTGATGATATTGACAGCCTATTTCGCTGTATATTCACATTGCTGCCGCTCCATAATGATGCTCCATTATGCTCCCATGCTTTATGGCGAAACTGAATAGGTGACAAAGTAATGAGCTGTCATTGATGGCTTGTCATGGAGCTCTACTATCATACTTATAGATAGTATATCTATAGATATTAGCCTATATATCGACTGAGCAAAGTCAGCATGCCAATTATATTTGTAGAAAGCCATTCTATTCACAGCTGGTCGATCTGGTGAATAGTTCAATCAAAGCTCCTCAATTTTCAATGTATCGAAGATCTCACTTAAAAGCTGTCAAATTCTCTGTAAAACTATCCAAGATTTTTTCTCTCCTCCCAGAACTGGGCATTCAATAGAAAACTAAGATATCATCGTGCGAGAGTATAATTTGTGAAATTTTTAATGTAACGAAATATTGATTGATTTTACTGTGATTGTAGGACTTGAGAAATCGAATTCAATATTTTCTTTCTAGACACTAGAAACAGTTAAAAATGGTTGCAATCAAATACGGGAATGAAATAGAATCAGGACAACTGTCTGTGCAATTGAGCAAGTCCTTCATGATGGGTGAGACACATGGGATTTTCGCCATATAATAATTAGAAAAGAGAATATGACTCATCAAAAATGATTATGAATGATCAATGAACGATAATATTTATTGCTTCTACTAAACAATGCAAAGCATGAGACTCCTCATAGTTCATGTGATCTCTGTTTATTTTTAGCCTTCTTAATTGAACCCTGATCAATGATTTTGAGAAGGTTGGAAAATGTTTTATCATTGGACATTTTTGGTGGGCATATCGCTTTGACAGTGGTGTCATACGAGTTCTAGAGTAATTAATTGATAAGATAGCTTCAACAAGAATTTCATAAGAGCTGCAGTTACAAACAAACCACATGAATTAATTAAGGAATAAGCCTCGTAAGCCCCAGGCTTTCAAAATATGGAGACGAGATCTAGATGGTATGAGTAATTATAAAAGGGAGCAATCATCTTTGAGATAGATCAATGAAGCCTTCTCAGTGATGAAGGAAATGGGATCACTCTCTCTTGATGATTTCTCTTTGACCTCTCTAGAGAGTTTGTCAGACAATCGGGAGACTCTGACAATCCCAAATTTATGAGATTTGTTAGCAATAAGTCTGCTTGTGAACTGGAGATAGAAAAATAAACTGAACTAATCGTGAAGTTGAAAAACTCACAGTACACATTGGATGAGAGGTTTGGAGAGCTGAGTTAGAAGTTAGAGGTTTGAGAACGGTTTGAAGAGCCTTGTTAGAGGTTTGAAGAGCTGTCATGTTATTCTGTATATTTAAATAATAATATCGGGGGACCGAGCTTCGCTCTGGAGTGTAAAAGCATAGAAAATTTATAACGAAAGATTGTATTTATAGTTTATATTTGTTCATTCATTTTCTCTGTTGTACAATTATTTTTACAGTTATATGAAAACTGTATTAAAACTAAAACTGAAAATTAAAACTGTCCCTTTTCAAATTTATAGTTCAGTCCAAATCAAAATCTAGGTTAAGCTACTATCACTCATCAAAATAACAATTTGTTCACACTTCAAAAAACTAACACATCATCAATTACAAATAGATATACCATACTATTAATTCGATTTAGAATGATATACTGAGAGTATGAGTGGAGCCTTGCTCTTTGAATATTGGGAGCACATGAGTGCAATAATTGTCTAATAGTTAGTACGTACTCACTACAGTGCATTATCATGCAGGCTACCCAACGACATGACTGAAACAGAGTTGTATTTGGAGGAAAACATGCAATTACATACATATCGTGCAGAAGATGAATAACTAGTACCAACTAATACAGTAGCTATTATATTGTTGGAGTAGTATATCAGACCCAGAAATAATGATTGATTTCGTGCTTGCATGCTCATAGCATAATGTTAGCACAGTTAAAATACATAGGATTATTCATAATTCTTATGCTGATTATCTGTTACTATATAATTTGTACTGACAGACAAATTTTAATCTCTATAATAGAATAGATTTAAAGAAGATCGACGGAGGAATTGATCCGATTGGTATGCATAAAATTGATCTGATTGATTGATTGATGTCAGATTCAAGTAATTCCATAAATTATTCAGATTCAAATCATGAGAAACTTGAACTACTTGAGGGTTGTACAAAAATTATTTTCATTTCGGTTCCAAGAGATTTCAGCAATTTTTTCCTATGGTTAGGTGAGAGCAGAGTTTCCCAAAGTTTGGCTATGAAGGTCTCACGAGCTTATTGTAGAGGGTTCTAGGAAAATATTCAATGACAAGGAAAATGATAATGATCATACATTCAACTTTAGGCCTAATTGCACTTTGAGTTTGAAACCTTTAGCTTGAAGGGCTCACGAGCTTATTGTAGAGGGTTCTAGGAAAATATTCGATGACAAAAAAATTATAATGATCATACATTCAACTATAGGCATTATTGCATTTTTAATTTGAGATTTATAGCTTTGCTAAACTCTCTTAAACTATCGAAGAGAATGATATATCTTCATCTATTATCTTTACAGTTGGTTGCATGTGATGTGGTAATTTTGACAATGAGTACAATTTAAATTTTTCTTTCAATATTATTGAAAGATGAGAAGTATAGATGGTCTGAGAAGCCCTCATTCAATGAATTATTGTGGGTTTTAGTGATAAATTGTGCAATTTGAGTGAATCACTCTCATCAAATGGCTCCACGATTTAGAGAAAGATAGTGCGGTGTACAATATTTTCTTTGATTCCATTAAAGATTGATTGAAAACCTATGCAACATAGAGAATAAGAACACACATTTATCGTAATATGTCAGAATTTTTGAAAAGCTGGAAGTTTTTAGATGTTTGAAGCTTACCAGTGGAGAGAAGAGTTTTGTTTTATTTGATCAATAAAGATTGAAGAACCAGTTCCAACAAAATATAAACGTCACATGAAATGACTGCAAACAAGTTTTCTTTGCATCAATATTCAATATTGAAGTTGATGCAGCTCTAATAGTATTAGGCAGAGTACCTTGAACGATCAATCGTGATTGTTAATAAATCTTCATCACACCATAGAAAGCAATTATTGGAAAATTCATGAGCCAATAAATAATCATCACTGAGCAAACTTCGCTATTAATCATTCTAAAAACGACACAATAAAACTTTTCTCATTCCAAATCAGTAGTTTTGTTTTCTGGTGATTATTATCGAGTTTCAGGATCTTGATTGATTTCAATTTTTTCATATGACGTTCAAATTGGATTTGAAGTAGTTTGAATCGAATGGTAGTTAATTGAAACCCTCAGGGGATGGAAAATACAAGCTGTTTGAAGTTTGATAATTGTTCCATATCATGTGAGATACAAAAGAGCACTTTTAATTGGAGTGATTTCTCAAGGATCGATATTCATTATTAATTCATTCTTACACACCTAAATCATAAAACTGTATGAGAAATATACAACATTGGTTTCACCTGAATTTCTTCTCTTTAGAATTTTTATGACTAACAAGATCCAATAATAAGGTACTCTTCACTTTTCATTATGTATACAGTATTCACAAATAAACTTTCGATGAAAGCAATAGTCTCAGCACGGTAACCTGCTTACATAAATAGAAAAAATAGCAGGTAACCTGTGCTCGGCAAGGGTTTATTTTTAAAATTGTAAAACTGAAAACTTGTCCTAATGAAATCTTGAATAATTGAAAATAGGCCTATAACAATCCTCGGTTATTAAGAATCTATATGCAAAATTACAAGTCAATCAGTTCAGTAGTTCAGACGAGATGATGCGTCAAACATAATTTTCCCATCCCGTACGTGTAAGTCAGTTCTTTCCTTTATCATAGTATAGATAACAATACATTTTATAGAAAAAAAAATTTTCAACTGCACATCCCATTTGAGGACTAGAGCCTGAGCTTGTAAAAGCACAAGAGTTTGAGCTGCATAGTATATAACGCAGAACAGCAGAGTACCTTGAAGGGTACAGCGAACCCGATTAATTGAGAAATCTTCTATTCTGATATCATAAAATTTGTTACTTTCTAGGTCATAAACTAATATTTTCTGACCAATTCACTCCCTATCAGGTCATGTTCAGTCAACACAGGCAATCATCAATAGAATAAATTGATTGTGAGTTACCCCCGTTAAATAGAGATCATGATTAATGATTGAGCTAGTTGAAGCTTTATTGGGACCTTATTGACCCTGGTAACTCGTTCCATCTCATTATTCGAATGACATCGGGACTGTATTATGCTGATGAGTTACTTGTTACAAGGCGCAACTAGTGGGCCACATGTGAAGAAATAGCACTTGCCAGCTCTAACAATGATGTGCTGAATTGACTTCACTTGAAGCTCCACCCAAATTCTATTCAGTGCATGTAGTGCATAAAGGTTCAAAGATTTATTCATCATAGAGAGTTGAATAGATTACGAGGTTGATATCTGCACTCATGAAAAGGATTATTTTTTCTTCTCAACTTTTGTAAATTCTATACGATCTCATTTTCCCCTTTTTCTTCAAGATATTTTCCACTTATCTTATTCCACAAATTTCTTATTCCGAAGATTTATTTACCATAAAGAGTTGAATAGATTACGGGGTATCGATTACGATATCTGCACTCATAAAAGGGATTATTTTTCTTCTTAACTTTTGTAAATTTTATACGATCTCATTCTCGTATTTTTCTTCAAGATATTCTCTGCTTATGTTATTCAACCTCTCTACTTCTCATTCTCTACCCATCTTATTTAACCTCTATACTTCTCATTCCTCAACTATCACACTTTCCACAAACATATTTCTCGTAACATATCCAGAAAATCTCCAGTCTACTTGGGAATTGAAAAATGTTCAAAAGAATCTCCAACTGATACTACTCCTATACAATCTTCCCATTCATCCTTGACAACCTTCTTTGCTCAACAGATATTAATATTCAACACTCACAGCATTTTCAATGTTTCTGAACACACTTCGTTTTTTTATCTCAATGAGGAGCTACATAGATCTAAAAGTTTTAATTTCGATTTATAATATGAATAGGTATTGTACTATGACAGTATGATAAAATTATAATGGAAGTTGAAGTTTTTGATTGAGTTTTTATCTGTGAAACGAAAGAATGTAATCAATGTTTGTTGCAGTCATAATAGCCTATTATTGAAATTTTGTATCACATTCATCATCTCCACAAAATTGTTTGCAGAGCAAGGTAATAAGTGAGTTTTCCTCATTGAGCAATTCGGATTATTGCCAGACAAAAATAATAGCAATAATAATCATATTCATCGCAATTCATCATTTTACTTACGGTATACTAAATAGAATACTGTTTTGGCAAAGAGGCTATTGGTTATTGTGAATCAAATTCGTTTTCCTCATTTCCTGGAAAAATGGTCGAATTCAATAATATATATTCCACTGAGAGGTTACAATGTTTGATTTTATTGGACAAATATTGACTGAATCTGGAATTATATTGATATGGGGGCTGCAATGAAACTCCATATTCAGACAAACGTCGGTACTGATAAAAGTTCGTTTTATTTCATCATTGGCGTTTGTTTTTAGGTACGAGGTACAGGGAAATTTACATTGATGGGCCTTATTGCAATGAAATTATATGAATTATTCCAGTCTTGTATTGTGGTGAATTTAGTAAGGATAAATTTAGCATAATTTAAATAAGTAAATTATAATTATAAATGAGTATGAATTGAATATTTTAAAATGTTTTGAAGTCTATTGTGACCCTCTAGTTATAAAAAGAATCTTATCAAAGTTAATGGAAGTCTTGATGGATACATAACTTTCAGTAATGCAGTTTTCTTCAATACATAGGCTACAATGATGTATTATAACAATCATATTGAAAAATGGAGTGTGTAATAGAATCATTAGTTGAATATGAATGGGAATGTAGAGGAGAGTTGGCCAGGTTTCAATCATCATAACTCAAGAAAGTGTTATTGTCAATCTCTCAAGGTTTTCTTGTCAAAGTATCATTGTCAATGGAGAAGGAGCAACGTTTCAGAAACTTTTATTCCATGTAGAAAAAATAGTTTATGCCAAAAAATATGTTATCCGCTCAATGAGTGTAGAAGAGGAAACGATTTTTCATTATACTTTCAGGGAATGAAACTGGAGAAGGAAGCTTGAATCCAAGAGGACTGTGAAGAAAATGAATTACATTCGCAGATTTGAATGGGGTGATTATGGAAACGAGTTGGGATGGAAATTCTGTTTCAAATGTATTGACAAAAATAATGGTGCAATGGAAGCCAACTGTGTCTCTTCATGTTGAAGGGATTTCATCTTCTTGATTAATCATGGGCCTGTATGATAAATTCAGCGGTGAAATATGTAAAGTCAGGAATCTACTTCTTCTTGATTTTCTCCTTCTTCTTCTTTTTCTTCTTCTTCTCTTTCTTTCTTCTTCTTCCTCTTCTCTTCCTTCTTCTTCCTTTATCATTGTTGACATGTTCATTGTTCATCAAACATTCTTCTTTATGCCGGCGCCTTACTTTTGCCGAGTTCGTACGAATGACGATGAACGCAAGAGTGTGGATGGCTACTATACCACCGCTCGTCTTTTGGGATACGCGATTTATTATTCGGAGGCGCTGAACATTCGGCGAGAATATAGCCTGGGCTCGCAACCACGTACAATTTCCGAACTAATGGAAGCATTATCATATCCTGCAAAAATATATCAATGATTTATTCATGACAGAGCGTGTCCTGCATCTTGGAACCAGTAGAGTCGAAAATAGTCATAATTGAAGAACTCGTGAATAATTTCAGATCACCAGTGCTGCATTGAGCAATGAATCACCAACGCACTGATCGCATGTGCCTAATCAAGTCACTATTTCAATTTGGCATCTAGTCAATCACTTGCAATCCAACAACGAATAGACCAGTAATTGACTATACGAACTACGGTAATAGATTACACACCCAGCAGGCTCCAGCAATACTCAGCTTATAACAGATATATCTCTCCTCCTCTCTCTTCTTTTTCTCCTTCTTCTTCTTACTCTCCTTCTCCTTCTCTTCCCCCTCCTTCTCCTTGACAATCTCCTTCTCCTTCTTCACATCCTCCTCCTGTTCCTTCTCTTTATTCTTCTTCATCTCCTTCCTCTTCTTCTTCTCTTTCTCATTCACAATTTCCTTTTCCTTCTCCTTCTCTATCACCATCTCAACATATCCTCCTCCTGTTCCTTCTTCTTCTTTTTTCTTCTTCTTCTTCGGCTTCTTCTCCTCCTCATGCTCATCCTCTTCCTTTACCTTTACACCAAAACTACCTCTTCATTCCACCTGCTCATCTTTCATCCCCCTTCTATCATCTTCCTCCAACCGCTGGTTCCCCCTCTCCACCATCTCCTCCTCCTACTTCTTCGTCCTCTCCTATTCCCCTTTCTTCTCAAACATCTTACTCATCCTCCCATTTACTCTTCCTCCTCTTTGTCCTCCCCTCCATCATCACTTTCTTTTTATCTTTTTCCACACTCCTTTCCTTTTCTCCTCCTTCTCTTTCACCTTCTGCTCCTCATCTTCTTCAACTCCTTTTCTCCCTACTTCTCATCCTCCTTTTCTCTCCTTTCTTCTTAGCTCTCCACATTGGTTCTCCGCCATCGTATTTCTCCGTCTTATTTGACCGAGCCAAGGGTGCACCAGCAGTTATGGTAATTGCAGCTGCTGCAAGTGGGCAAATGCACGACAATCCCAATAAGAACAGTTCACTTTTGAAAGCGACATTTATCAACATGTGACGGTGGCTGTCTCCAATAAATAAACGGCCACTTGATAAACACTTTCTGATAAACTGGATGTAAGGGCTGAACTTGCGTGGGTTCCCATTCACAGCGGGAATAGTTGGTTATTGGTATCTAACTCCTCATCAGTAACCATCCGCATAATTGCAATCTGTGGAAAGCGACGACTTTCTTCAGATAAACTCCGATGTTCTCCAACTAAAACGCATGTCGTGCATCAAGCCAAAGCCGTTTCATCTCTTTTTTATAGTTGCGAATGACTTATTTGCATGTGTCCTACGGTCATTCTCATCCATGATATAGAATACTGGTTCTGCATCATTTTTGTCCATTTGTGGTACATTTGTTAGGCGATATGGCGCGACGCCAATATGCAAATCAGCCGGTTTGCAAAAGTTCGCAAAGGATTAATTTTATTCGGAATCTACATTACTGACTTTATTCCAGGAGATTAATCTCAATGAAGAAGTGCACGTGTAAGGGGGTCTGTGACACTGTGATTCTGTCGCAGAATATCTGCAGCTCCCAAATAATTATTAACACTTGGCCAAACAGCTATCCGCAAGTTCATCCAAGAATTTCTGTTGAGAATCTCACAAGTGGTATCACCCTATTTGGAATTGGGTAGAACTGTACACTGTCCACTTTATCAACACAAATGGCAAAAATGGCAGCAGAATTAACATAATATGATGTTTCAATCTTTTTTAATATTATGCTTTCCATCTGTGACATGAGTTTAATAATATATTAGAATGATGCCCAATTATCAAATTATTTCAAACTTTATTTAACGTTAAACAAGTTGTGAAAATTCATTAATATTTCTAAAGGATTAAAGCAGTAGTGCATATTTCAGGAGTGGATCTTCTCTTAAGAGAAGTTCTCAAGCAAATTTACTATATTCAAAAACAAACCTACTTTTTTGAGGAAAACAATAAATTTACAGATGGAATTAAATAGAGAATGCATTTATTTGAATGCTAATCAATATATAATTATTATTTAACGAAAATCCTAAATAAATGCTGTAAATCACCCCGAAGACTTCTGCAACTGCAGACATTGACAACAGGGTTAACAGCTAGATGGAAATTCGATGAGAACGTTCTCATCTAGCTGTTAACCTTGTTGTCAATGTCTGCAGTTGCAGAAGTCTTCGGGGTGATTTACAGCATTTATTTAGGATTTTCGTTAAATAATAATTATAAAACAATAAATGATTGATCTATTTTGGGTAGTACATCTCACTCGGGCTTAAGCCTAGGGGTGCGCATTTTATTTTGCACTTTTCTATTATTTTTTAGTTGATGGTTATTTTATCTTATTTAACAAATGAAGCAATTTCTGTAATTATACATATGGTAAATTATGTAAAGTAAAAATTATTTTTTGTCATAATTTTTGTATTGATGTGCAAAATAAGATGTATTTAATACATTTTGAATTGACTTGAAAACATAATCTTTCTGATAAAACCTATAATGCCTGGTTCAAGAATAAAAGTACTGTATGGTTTAAAAATCAGCGATTGAATAACAATAGAACAATGAAATAAAGGTATCTGGGTCACATTCTCCAGAAACATTTCCCTGCCTTCAATGGAGGCAATCAGTTCTCTAGAATTAATATTGTTCTGCAGGTTGGTGTTACATGATAGCCATTTCAAATTTCTCCCCATACATTATCCCAGCATACAATATTGCATACTCAATATTGAACTTGATCGTGTTTATTGTACAACAGCAAATCAATACAGTTCCGTACAGATAAGAGATGACCAATATCAAAGTATGGTCTCTCATGTTATGAATGGACACAATTCTCATAATAGTTTTCACTATTCACAATCCACATCTGAAGTCAGTTCAATTTTAAAAGATGTAGTCGAAGCACCTCTAGTGATATTGAGTTTAAAATGTCTTCTAAGTGGAAACTATTTAAAGAAACACATATGCCCTTCAAAACTTGCTCTTTACTTCCTTTTTTCTGCTGCTCTCATATTCTTTCCTCCAAGACCTCATTCAAAAGACTTGGAGAAGGAAATGTCATGGAAAGAGGATGTAAAAGACAGAAACAGTTTCACATTTTCCTGTTCAACGCTTTTCTATTTTTCCAAATAGACATAGAGACTTGGAGCTGAAAGGAAAGTGGGAAACACTTTTCAGCGAGAAAAGCAAAAGGAAGAAGAGAGATGAATTTGATGATTATTTTATTGATGCGCCCTTTACTGCAGTCTTCTCTCTGCCAAGACCAAAAACTGGAGAGTCTCTCCTCTCAACCTTTGCAGGGTTGTAGGCTATTTGCGAATCTTTGATGGCAGAGTTTACAAAAATGTTTATTCTTCCACTTTATCAGGGTGTTTTAGGCCTTGCTCTGTAAACATTAACCTACATTTCCTGGTTCCCTCTCTGCTACAAGCCTACCCATCATGCTACATCGCCTCATCTTGCTACGTTGTGAGTCACAAAAACACCAATAAATGTGAGTATCCTAAACCACTTGAAATTGATCGATCTTCTCAATTGATAAAATTGACTCTATTGAACTGTAGAATGTTGTAGGTCTCCAGTTTCGAGATGTCATGATCTTTCATTCAATCATGACAGAATTTTCATCAAAATCGATACAGATAAATTTGCATCACTGTCCATCAATCTAAATACTGTCTGATCAGCTATTCACATTGTGTAATCTATACATCGATCATGACACAATAACAAATGAATGACTCATTCAAGACATCTATTTTATTTCTGATCTTTGTAGTAACTCAACTTTATGATATCCAATGCCAATAGAATATTTTCTAAATAATAAGTGGTCATTATTTTATAGAGAACTAGAGAACAAGCATATTTCTTTTCTCCGACAATACGTCAATGAACAATCTCAAATCTCAGTAATAGCAATAGAAAAAGATTAAATGCATCTCTTCTGTGATTTCGATTGATATTAGAATACTCTTGATTTTAAAGGGGCATCACTCAAATATCCGCAATGGAAATTCATGAGAAATATTATAAGGATAGTATCATAATGATATAAAAATTAAAAAAAAATGTAATCAAATAATTCATATTAAATCAACTCCGTTCATTTGCTTAAACAGTAATACAAAATCATATTATCAAGTCCTATTCTTAAAATTTTACTTTGAATAAGTGAAATCGGATGAGCTATTTTCCTGAATATTTCTGTCACTTGATTCTAAAATTACATGCAAATCTCATGAATTATAATACAGGTCAACATAATAAAAGCTTCCATTTTACCTGTAAAATCATACACGCAATACCAAAAATCAGTATAAGAAATGAACGATTCAAAAGTTGTTCGTTTCATCGGATAATGGTCGGAACCGGTATTGATATAAAGGAGTCATACTGCAATAATTCAACCCAGCTGAAGAGAACGACAATTCAGAAACTGCGGAGAATTCACCGGCCCAAAAAAATCGAACATGCAATACCATCTAAATAAATAACATTATAAATCAAATGCACTTCACAAGTGTGCAAAGAAACCACAATACTGTGGGCTTCTCTAAGAGGTTAACCATGATCAGAGGCCAGTTGAGTAGGTCATAAATCCTTTTTAGCGACTTCAAACCGCGAATATCCTGATGCCGCCAAGTGCAGAAAAGCTGATCTGATACAGTCCATCATACACAAGGACAGCTATCTTATTCAAGAAGTCTTCATAATATTCTTAACAGAAAAAAATACATTTTCTTGGCGATAAGAAGCCAATTTATTGCTTATGAAGATCATAATTCAATGTCATTTTTCAAGAATACTCTCGCAAATAATTCAACAAGGATGAATGAAATTTAATGGATTGACAGTTGAATTCACAATAAGAAAGAGTATGGCATCTTCGAGGACGATGATCATGATCATGATGATGATGATGATGATGGTACTCTTTGAAAAATTTCTGTTACAATGATGCATGCAGTCTATTCATGTGCTTATTACAATTTCAATTTTCATCACAAAAGAGATGAAACTGCCTATTTTCAATTAATGAAGTAGCTCACTGTTATCAAGTGTTCCAATGCTCACCATTGGTTTCTACCAAACTATTATTTCTGCTGTTTTCCGAAGCTATAAAACCTATTCCTTGAATATGACTTCATGGGAACACTATCAGAATTTGGAAATTGATTCGTTGGTTAGGGGGAATTTTGACTCGTATTATTTGTATTGATTGAATTTCCATTTATTCAATGAAATAGTTTTGATTGCATGGAAATAGATGTTATGGTATTTCTCCATAAAAAATGAAAAGACAATGATGTTGCTAATAACACTATATTGTTCAAAATCAATTCACATTACATAACCAATATGGTTGAATGGCAAAAGTTTCAGCAGCGGATGTCGCAGGTTTTACCATGAGACCTGGTTCTGTTATGTAAATTGTTTTTGAAGAAATATAGTGATATTATTAACATCAATATTTTATCCTTTTTATAACCGTTATTTTAAATCAGCTCGTCTATGTCATTCTATATTTCTAGTCAATTTATCCCTGTGGACAAATAGACATCTATTGTCTCCTCATATCTTTTCTCACAATCCGTGATGGAAATTAATTCGACTGGAGCTAGTCATAGTACTAATACAGGCTAAGAGCGAACAAAGTAGTTCCAGATTTCATTAAAATTTGATTCTCGTTATTAATTTGCAGAGAGACTCGTAAACTTTCCAGAACTGTCATGAACAGATTTCGCATTATGACACTTCTAAATTGATTCGAGTGGAACTCATAATGGAGAAGATTGCCAGATTGGAACGAGGCTATTAATTGCTAATGGATGAGTTCAATCTTGAAATATGAATTCAACGGGTGCTCTATGACTCTATGTAATTTGAGGGAATTAGGAGTATGAGGGTTTGGATCAGACACTCAAACTTTTACGAATCCATTATTATCGTATAAATCAAATATTCAAGTATGTCAGTTTATCAGAGATTGACAATAGTGTAACAACCGAAACCGTTCTTTCTAACTTTCAATAAAATCTGTGGTTTTTGACAATTTCTTAGTCTTCTTATTTAATGTGAGTATATCCTTCAAGTACTAAGCGAATTTACTCAATGTAACTAACTAGAAAATTGATCACAAATCAATAATTACATACGAATTCCAATTAAAATTTTAATCATCCTCTTAAAATTCTGAAAAAAGCACTTTTGAAGAGAGATGAGAGCAATACTGATTGGTTTACTGGATATTTGAGTTATCATTTAGGTATAATATTGAGATATGATATATTTAGGTATGGTATTGATATTGATATATATCATAGAATGATATTTTATCATTCAGGTTCAAGTAAAGAAATTGAAAATGTGGTTGTCAAATAATTATTAAAGTGAACAAACAGAATCTAGCAACTAAAAAACGATTTTATCCATGCGAACTATTCAATAATAATTTATGATGTTCTATGAAAATAATTATTCATTCGTGAAAAGTATGGCTTTGCTGGAGGGGTGTCCCTTGCGGGAAGGTCCCACCTCGCCTGAACATATTATCTTTGATTAGGGATACAAATATGGATACACTTATATCTTTCCTCTATGATATTATCATTTAAGCTGGGAACTCAACCGGGAACGACACTTTAACATGCCCATCCGATAATACGGGAGTGACCTGGTCAAAAACGTTTGATGATGAACGGGTTTGAAGCCGGGATCTCTAGACTGCTACATTCATTCGTGATTAAATTTCTAGAAGAAACAGAAAAGTTGAAGTTTGAAAGGAACGATGATTTGTTACCTGAAACTTCGGAAAATAGTTTGAGAATTCCTAAAAATCTTCATAAATCCTCATTCTAACCTCCAACTTTGAAACAGAAGTTTGTATAACATTCCCCTATTATCCAAGTGGAGAACGTTTTCCATTTGCAGGAAATAATTTTATCAACGCCAGAAGCTCTTCCCAATAGTTTCAACTTATAAGGAGTAGCTTTGAGAGCCAATTTACTGTATCACGCTGCCTTTACAATGTTATCCAATATCGAAGCTTAGTCTAACTTGGGAAATTAGGCTGCTCCCCTTCCTAGTAGAAACTGAGAGAAAATAGTTGCAACTAATCTCCACTATCCTGGAGAAAATAGTGAAGTAGTTGAATACAGGAAGAGAATATAATTACTCTGCAACCCTATCTCATTATCAAAGTTGAAATTGACTTTACTTTGCAAAATATGCAGCACGCTACAATGGAGAATAGACTATATAGTTACTATCCAACATAGTAAAGAATCTATTGATGTAGTTTGAGTGATGACATGTTGATAGTATGTAGTGATCAATCTTGCATAAACAGAAGTTGCATGAAGTTTACAATGCGTTGAAGTCTATCATTTCTGATCAAACAGTTTCTTTGATGCATGAGAGATTCGTTTACATTCTGCAATGAAGATTGAGCACTGTTTGCATTCAAGGAGTGGGAGTCTTTGTAAAGTTGGAAATTATTTCATAGTGCAATACGTAATTAGAGATACTCTAATAGAACACTTTGTGTACATACCGTCGGAAGACGGTAATTATTATTTGATGGTATGATACTTTGAAGAAACCTTCTGTGTACCGTACAAGTGCAAATACTAGAACGAATCTATAGTGTTCATTCCACCTCAAATTCTAGATGATTTTATCATGAAGAAAATAGATAGCTCATCTGTGTTCTCGCGTTTCAAATTCTTGAAGCATAAGTAAACTTGAAGCTGTAGGCATACTGTAGATTACAATACTGAGTATTGCCCAGTTCTTGTTAATGAATCAGGTATTTAACATGAACTTCCTCAATTAGATAATTAATTTTATATTGAAGGATGCCTTATTTATACAGGAGAATCGTTGAAATGCTAATGCTAATTCTATCATGTATGAGTATGCTCTGAAACCAAATTTCTAATTGGTTCATTCTTCATAATATCACAATAATGTTGCTCTTTCATCAATCATCAATTATAGGGAACCGGACGTATTTTAATTTTTCTCCTATTAGTCTATTAGTACTGAACACATGAATATGAGATGCATTTCACAATGATAAACTCTCAAAAGCTTTATACTTTAAAAATGTAGATTTCAAAGCTAAGTTGTCATAATGCTATGACAGTAATCGATTTAAGATATGGAATAGCCACAATGGTTTGCTTGTCCAAATAAATTCTTCAATGTTGAAATACAGTTGTTCCAACCAATAGAAATGGCAAGGAGAGTTGGTGCAATATTATGAACTTACGGAAAAATATTTTTGATTTTATCTTGTTTGTAAGTTATCATGGTTGATGGAATTCTGGGAATTGAGCTCTGATAGAAAGAGAAAAATGGAAATATCTGAAATACCAAATGTTTTGGAAGTAATATTGAAGGACGGTTATGTTAGCAATATAACGTCCGTTGACGTATAGAGGAGACCAAGAGAAATATTGACTTCAAAAAATACCACTGCTCCGTCAACAATATTATAAAGACTTTCATAGCATGGAATTCTCTGATATGGAACGACTGGAAAATTTTTCAACTTTATACATGGAACGTATTTATACTGTATTAGCAATAAAAAATGAAATATTCATAGGAGCATAATAAAACTAGATAAATTTGCCGGTTTTCCAGAGTTAGAACGTTATAGGGTCACAAACCCTGAACTATTTTATGGTCAACATATTTCAATACAACTATCCTGGTAGATGGTGAGGCAAACTCTATTGAAATTTTTCATGGTAGAAGAAGCTCAACTTGAGAAGACAGCTACTATAAAAGCTACATCTCCCTAGAAATTATTTCATGTTTCAATTGAACGAAATATTCAGAAGCTATATCTCCTCTTGAAAGAATAATGTATTCCCCTCCCCTACCTGCAGAATGTCTATTTGTCTGATTATTCCCCCTCCCAAGTCTCACACTCAGACATTATCAGCAAAGCAGTAACTGGCAGTTTTTGAATTTCATTTTTCTACCTATAATAGTCCTAAATTATTGATACAACTGATTTTAATTTCATTTCAGTGTATGATAGTATCCATTTCTTTCTCAATTGATGATAGAACTCAATTTATTTTGGCACCGGTGTTGTGCGTGTGTGTGTTCTGTAATGACTTGACAACATATAAAATAGAGTGCTCTTATAACAATAACATTGCTTTGTGCTTATTTATAAATACTACATGGCAAATACTCATGTAGTAATTTATAAATAAGCACAAAGCAATGTTATTATAAAAGCACTTTATTTTATATGTTGTCAACTCATTACAGAACACAGACACAAAATGTGATAAAATTTCTGATCCAACACACTACTCCAGGTAATATATTTTGAGATAAAATTTCAATGACTAATCAATTGAACATTTAAGTATCCCACATCAAAATAACAATTCGCAGGTGTTGATGAAACAACACTTGTAAGTCGCAAGTCAGTTCCAAAACGTCATCAACAAATAAGTCTTCTGAGAAGGTAAACTTCAAGAAGAAGGGTCACTTGCTCAATTGCGTTATTAATTTTACTCTGGGATCTGACACAGGATCTTCGAACAGTTTGCTTTAAAGAGTGGTAGGTAGTCAATTAAACGGTGCTTAGAGTTGGCACATCATAATGCTAGTAATTTTCTCTTAACCAATTGGCTTCATTTTGTTTAAGTGATAATAAAAACTGACGAGTTCTCGGCCAAGGTTCTCTAGATAGTATAACTTTTACGATTGATTTGATAGAGCCATTCCATAATAATATAATAGTCTATGATTTGCTAATAAGCAGTATGCTATATAATATACTTGTCCACGATTCTCACTGAAGAATGAGCCTTTATGAAGGAGAAGCCAACACTTTTTAATCAGACTGTAGTAAACAACGAATGCTTACATATAAAGCTCCTGAAACTCTAATTGGAGAAAATATGAGAATAAAAACAAATCGAATTTTTACAAGAATAAATTACGCGAATCAGCCATATCCCACAAGTATGCAGTTTACTGAATAGCAGTATGCAATAGTAGTTCAGTAAAAGATTTGTGTAAGGCTACAGAAACGATAATAGTTGGTTTATGCGGTAAACAAGATTTAGATGTCATTCAATTTTTTGAGGTCCATTTTCATCTTAGTTCTACAATATTTTTATCATTACATAAATTCTAATCTATACAAAATGTGATTAGATTCCAATTGAAATAAAAAAGGAAGAGACAAGAATACTTTTCTATCGAATATTTAGCCAATAAAATTTAAAAGATCACGTGAACAAGTGAAATATCGTATCACTTAATTAAATACACTACAGTCGATTAATTCCACTCCATTCTTCCATTTGATGATAAATTACGAAGTTTACAAAGTTCTGAAGAGTGAAGCTTCCAGACTTGTCTTGAAACTTCAGCCGCCTCTTCTGTAGCTTTCAGACTAATTACACTGGCGTGACCTGGGAAGATTGTTTGACAAATTTGACATTAAGTAGCAGACTGTACCAAAATATTAAACGATACTGAATATTTGCATTGAAAGTTACGGCTGAAATTAGAAACTCACATGAGAGTGTAATATACAACTGCTAATTGGTCAACAAATCTCTTTCATTGCTAGTGTAGTAGCAATAGTTCTTCAATAGTTGAACTTGTAAAGCTTCTTATTGCTGAAATTATGTAACATGATGCAATATTATGCCCTCCAAGTCGATATCCTACAGTTACGCAATTGAATACGGTAGGTCACGAAATGATGCAGTATTCTACTTCATATTACTGAGAATTAGAAAATTTCAATGAAATTATAACTTAATTCTTCATTATGAGGAGAAAATTCTCTACTGAATGTGAGAATAATGTACTATTCTATATACTAAGTATACGTCAGAAAATCAAACCAGCATACAATGTGTACGTTCTGTGTACAGTAAATTGTTCCAGTTCCAATCGTAAATTGTTCCAACACGTGACTAGTGCAAAATGTTCCCATGGAACGCCATTTCAAAATCGTTGGTTCAAGCTTTTGGCGCGCACATATAAAGTTGATTGACACTAAAATGTCGTTTACTAGCTGCGTGAATGAAGAAAGACTGTTTTACAAACTTACTGTCTAGAAAAGTGTGCATTTCTTTTATTCCATTACTCTCAAATTTCCTATAAAGAAAAATTCATTTAATGAATGGTTATCAAACATCATATTGTTGGTTATCTATTCTATGGCTATGCTATGGTAAACTAACTATCAGCGCATGCGCAGAGAAGCAAGCAGACAACAATAATCGACCAATGAGAGCTCAGATAGTTGGAACTGTTACAGGTCGGACAATTTACCACGTTTCGACTGTGGGGCAGGATTTTGGAACTGGAACTGGTTTCTGGTACAGAATCTGTTAAAACTCTTCCCATGGAACGCGGAACTTTTTACCTGGTAAATTGTGAATCGGACAATTCATCACATTCCATGTACACAGAACGGGCCCAATGTAAGTTGTAAAACCACTACCAATAGAATATAGAATATAGCTACTTCTACAAGGAATATAGTAATCAATTTCAACTTACTGAATCCAGTTATTCATAACATAACTCGTGGCAAGATGGTATTCATGTATACTCACCTGAAATCAAAAAAGAAAGAGTTTAGTATTAATTAAAGATTAATAGTACTTCAAGTTTATCAAATAACTGATATAGGATGATTAGATGGAATGAACAAATTTACATCAAATTGGAAAAAGTGGATTCTCCTAAAGCCCTGCACAAACATATCGATTTTTGTTCGTTCGATATTTTGCCGTTCTTATGAATTCTATCAGATCAAACGGAACTTGACAAACATCATCTGTTTGAAATCATTTGTTTAATCTAATAGAATTCATAAGAACGGCAAAATATCGTACGAACAAAAATCGATGTATGTGTGCGGGGCTTTACAGTGCTTCTGCTGAAACGTCATGATAATTGCTTTCAATTTCTTCTATAAATGAATCTCAACCGTTCAAGACAGAACGTACAAAAATTGAAGAGTCAATTGAAATATCAATTCTTTATCATTCTGGACTAACACGAAGATTTCGTCAAATAGTTAAATAGATAGTTGATTTTATCTAAGCCAATTTCCAGGAATCAACTCTTGTATAAGAAACCTTCCACAAAGCAGTTAACGTAGTGGAAAATTGGATACTTAGTTGAGAAAATATGAATGAGGAAAAGTTTGTGAAGGGATGTAAGATTGGGAGCTTTTCAGTAAGATTGCATAATGCACATCAGTTTCTCCAACGAAAGAAAACTTCCAGCTATGGAAAAAATGCAACAAATCTTCTATTCTCAATAGAATACTAATATTATTATTTTTATCACGCAATTTTTTTCTGAGAAATATTAAAGGAGATATAGACAAACGAAATTTGATCATGAATATGATGACAATGTGTTTTTATAAAACTTGCAGCAGCCATATGGGCCTGATAAGCTTGTCTGAGTATCCTTTGCACACTGCCAAGTTATGTGGATTGCATTGTCCAATCCTTGCCTGATAATACACGAACAAACAGGGAGAAACAAAGGGGAAGATCCTCATGGAAAACAAAGACGCACAGAACAATCCATTTGAGATGCGGCGTGGTTGTAAATCAAACAAAATAAACAATGTTGCCGATTCCATTGAAATTTCCATACAATGCTCGTGTATTGCCAACATTTGCGGGAGTAATGCGAGCAAACATGACAGCATTGATTCTGGAACAGATAAATATTCGGCTACGAATGGAAAACTCTGAGCTGCTCCACAAATACAACCCGATTAAAGTCTTAGAACACACAGAGAAAACAATGTATACTTTGAAGAAGTATCTATCTAGAATATTGTTTGTATAGCTGTATTGAATTCGATCAGAATCCCATTCGATTTGATTAAATCTAACATGAACTGCATTATTGAATAAAACTTCACCTTTTGATTGCATTATTAATATACTGTAGCGTTCCTAATATCGGAGATAATATTTGGACCATACCTTATTCGGCTCTATTCACAATATGATACGGAAATCCAAGAATCTAATTTCGGTAATTAAAATAATCAATATTTCAAACTCAACTTACTTAATAGAAGAGCTTCATTGCCTTTTGAGTATGTCAGTTAGTATAATTTTGTTGCATTCTGGAACAGTTTCAAGCTTATAGATCTCTCAAAAAGCAATTCGACGATT
Source organism: Nilaparvata lugens (assembly GCF_014356525.2). Taxonomy (NCBI): domain Eukaryota; kingdom Metazoa; phylum Arthropoda; class Insecta; order Hemiptera; family Delphacidae; genus Nilaparvata; species Nilaparvata lugens. Next base: position 14,884,825 of record NC_052514.1, read on the forward strand.
AGACAAATGGGTGATTTCGATTATGAAAGTTCTGACATTTCTAACTTGAAGTTAGCAGATCGACGATCAGACAAATCGGAGATTTCGATAATCGTAGCTAGGATATTACTTTTAGTTCCACTAAATAGTGTATCCCATATAGGTCGAACTACATGCCATTTCAATTGAATTGAACGCAGATTGATAGTACAGTATCATACCAGTGATAGAGTTTACAGTCTAGCATACTCATTATCTACAATCCAGCACTATTAGTTCTAGCATAGACAATCTACCATCAATTGAAGCAATAGAATATGCAATAATAGAGCAATAGTTCAATAGCTGTTCCACCTGATCTGTCAAGAATGTTTGTATTCTAGAACGTATTCGACAGTCATATGCGTGTAAACAGTAGTGGTGTAGAATGCGATATCAACTTGAACATTGCAACTGAACTATCTACTGAGCACTGATGATATTAATATGAATTTGCCTCAAACAGTTCTATGTTCTTGCTTTTCAGCATGCTTCAAGCTACTCACGATCTTCCGATACTAAACCACGGTGAGTGTACGCAGAAGCGGATTGTGATTGTGTCACAACTAGAGACAACTGTCACTTTGATTCCTTACTACGTGTCTAGTTAGAATCATGACCATAGCCACAGATATAAGACATAGTTGTATGTATACTATAACCTAGTTGGCACTACAGATATTACATTGAAGTATTTCAGTACTGGGGCCTGTTTCATATAAGTTACAAGTCCTGTAATACAGGAAAAGTTCCTGTATTACAGGTAAAATTTAGAAGTTTGTGTTTCATAAACAATTTTCCCTGTAAAACAATTTACAAGACATTCGCCTGTATTACAAGTAAATAATACAGGACTTTATCATAGTTGTGTTTCATAAAAAGAAACTTCCTGTATTACTGGGCCTGTAAGATGTTGAATATTTTATCATTGTTTAGACCATCCTAAAACTTTTACAAGTGTAGGTAGAATCTTGAAAAGCGACATTTTGTTGAAAAGGCCACGTGTTAAAATGGATGAAGGTAGTAGTTCTAGTTCTGGTAAAGATGACTATGTTATTATTCGTAGGCCAAGAATTTTCAAGGACAGAATCTCTTACAATATGATGCAGGAAACTTATCAATATTATGAACGGTTTAGATTAAGCTTTCCTCAATAAACCGTTATTGGAAATTTTCAGAAAATGTACGTCCATAATGTTTTATGTTTTTTATTAAACAAATTAAATTATGTCGTTAATTTAATTAATAACATTCGACAATTAACTTTTTTGAAACATTACTACTCACATAACTGTTATAATAAGTTATGTAAGTTAAGTAGTTATTATAATTTCTCAACTATTTATCATTAACAAAGTTTTTTTCCAGCATGAATGCAATCTAACGTTGCTTTAAGTGTACCAAAACCTGTATATATATCGTACCTAAACTAAAAAATCTCTAAACATTATCTGTACTTTATACTGCACCTAATAAACCTGAATACTTGTATAAGTGTAATACTATAAATTATGTATGATTCATGTCCATTGTGCTGTACTATATATCTTTGCGTGGCTCTTCCTCTTCCCTGCGGTACCATAAGTCAGCAAGAGTTGCGTTATCAGTGGTTGCGATCACTAGCAAAACATTGAGAAGGAATTCCAATGTCACCGATGTTGTGTCAGTTCGGCGCAGTTTATCACTGTTAGTCATCGACTTTTTCAAGCTAAGTGCACACTTGATCCCACTCTTAGTCAACAACCAACAACAGTATCAACCCTACCGACTACCAATGTGGGAACGTAGTAGCTTTAATTTCCTCTGTTTTGTGACACGAACCCTCTGACAGAGAGATACAAACATTTGTTCTTAGAGCAGCGTCTAGTTCTCATTATATGAGTAATTTATATTTTATTACCATGATTGAAGTCTAGAATATTGTTTTCTTGGGTAAAAGAAAGGAGACGGGCCGCACTGGGCTATTGTTCCAAAAAGGTGCATCCTCTAACTCTCGACTAGCATACTTCATGGTCCTCTAATTCCGCTTCATTACCCTCATTAGTGGCCCCATGTGCTTTCTTGGAGGCATTTCTAGCTGGTAGCTCGTAGTACCAACTCATCTATTACTTTGCACCTTACTTACATCTGTTACTTCTATGTTCTGCTGTTATTGAATGTGAATCAGTGATCAAGTACTTTTATATTATTTTATTATTCCCAGTGGCTCATTTGATGAAACTCAACTTGCTCACAATCGATTTTTTGGCGTCCTTTCAAATTCTATTAGATTAAATTGAACACAACTTGACAAACATTTATGTATACGTGTACTAGAGTAAGTCAAGTCCCATTCAGTATAATAGAATTTATAAGGACGGCAAACAAATGTACGCCCAAAAATCGATGTGGGCTTCACTTACACACCACGTACGTTTGACTAAATTTGTACTTATCATCGAAAGTAATGTGTGTGTTTATCCAATCACTGTATACTACGACTAGTTTACAGTTGAAAGTGCCTTTAAGTAATCACACTGGTCCACCATTCCTCGGAATGGAAACCTTAACAATAGACCACGAAAATGTCGAAATTCAATAACAATCGGCGACCACTGAAGGGTCTCTAGAACTTCTACCTGTCCATCCATTGTTTTCGGCGGCCCCGTCTCATTTCTTTAACCCGTTTTCTTTTATTGTGTTATATAAGAACAACCAATACAAATAAAGTGTTAATTCAAATAAATGCATTCAAATTCAAAGCTTGTAAAAATAATACAAATCTAATACAAATAATGAGGCCATTCTCAAGTGTAGGTCTCTTAATACGGTATTGAAAAGTTTTATGATCAGGAGCTCAAACTCTAAAATGTATCCACAGTTTCATAGGAAGATAAAATGTCTCATTGGAGAGTTTTCAATGTACTTACATCTGGTTTCAGAAAATATGGAAGGATTCACATGCAGAGCGTAGAAGCAGGAGTTGTAAACTCTATTCGACTTTTCTCTCAATCCAGTAGCCTACCTTGAGATTAAATCTGGCAGAATTCCAGAGAAAGGGATTTGGTACTTCAAGAGGGAAGTTCTACCAAAAGTATTTGAAAAAGCCATCATACTATCGTAAACAAGTTGTCTAATCAATACTACTAGTCAATATGGATCGCCAATTATTTATCACCCATTTATATTCATATCACAATATTCATTCCTTATTTTATTCTCCTCGCAAGTAATAAATGGGAGAATTTGGGGATTTCGAGTGAGTTATAATATGTGAGATGGAGTGTTCGTTTTAATTTTTCTGAATCTTTGGAAAGGATATATGAAGAAGCCTTCTTAAGAAGACTCAAACTTTATCTGATCCGGCCATGAATAGAATGAAAATGAAAGGATAAGCTACCATAATTTGCCGAATTGAAATTTCCAATTTGAATCGACCTAACTCGATTGATATTGAATGGGATTTTCATATGAATTCATTGTACAAAAATATTGGATCGTAGCTATTGTGCATGATTGAACATCCAGCTTGTGAATCAGAAGTTGCAGGCCTAACTATTCAACCATCTATCAAAAGAGGTGGTTTCTCATCAGAATCGTTGATTATGCAGTCCCAGAATGGATTGCATCTGAAAGAAACTAAAACCTCTTCCTCTGGAACATTCTAGATCTTCTTTCCATTTCCCAAGCGTAAATTCTTCGAACTGCATTCTTCTTTTCCCAAGAGCCATTTTATCTTAAAAAGGTAACTTCCAGTAAAATCAGTAAAAACTGCATTGACTAACCGTCTTGCATAGTAATAAGGCTCTCTGGACGTTCTCTCAGTACTAAGTACAGCATTATTTTTACTAATTGTTAATTATTTAATGGCTGGACATGTTGTGGAACAAGTCGAGAAATGCCTTAAAAGGCAAGTTGACAAAACCCACGTTTGGTTGGTCTCACAGTAGAAAACGAATAGAAGTAGCAGAAGAAACAGAAGTGATCTCAGTTACTGATCTCAGTTATAATTACTTATTTAATTATTTGGAATTCAATTTATTTCTACTTGAAATCAATAAATTATTACCATTATTCAGAACTTTTTCTATGTCTACAAAGGTTGAAACGGATATCTCCTCTTGCTGAATGTGAATTAAGATACGTTATAGAAGTTGATGACAAACTTCCTGTACTGTGGTAGATTTATATTTTCAATTGAAACGACCTGATAAAATCAAAACCACTAATTTATTAAAACAATATCCGATTCAATAGTTTCGGTTTTCACATCGTTATCAATAATTTCTTGTAAACTGGAAGTTTGAATATTGAACAGCGGAATAAAGTAGTTGTGAAGTCCTACGATTGGTCATTTGCTGTTGACCAATGAAAGTTGACCTCTACTGCCATTGGCCGACACTAGAACGCCCAAGTAATCCAAATGTGGTCATGAGAACCATTCAACCAGAAAAAATTAAGATAAACTTAGTATCTAACTGAACGGAATGTACTATGTTTCACGACCTTTGTTTTTTTTTTTAGTTCTTGTATTTTCGTTTTCACTGGTCTTCATATTATTTGTTGATTTTGTATTTGGTTCAAAGTCGATGTGAGACAATGGATTCATTCATTAATATTTGAAATTCATCACAAATACCAAGCCATAGACTTTTCTTCTCATAATTTACCTTGATTTTACATCCAATTTTGAAATGGTGAACGCAATCTGATAATTTGAGGTAAAAAACCACAAACAATTATTCAAATACTGTCGTTGCATTACAATTTTCGTATTTATCAAAGTTGATTTTTCGTGTGCTATAGCCTCCATATGCTACAGTGAATCATATACCCACTTATCAATAACTTGGAATAATATAATTATATGTTGCTTTTTGTGAAGTAGAATAATTTTCAACTGTTATTGATAAGTTTGGAAGGAACAAAAACAGGGTACGATTCGATTCAATTTCCAACACCCATTCCTTTATATTTAGTATATGAAACTAGAACAAGCCCGGCTTACGGTACCCAACCTTTCTAGGGTTGATAAAACCCATTACCACTAATTTTGTTTATTGCTGCACTATAAAGTGAATGCTTTCTGTTCCAAACTCAACAAGAAAATATTGTACTGCACCAGAACTGTATCGATTTGTATGCCGTATTTGAAAATGGACTTGCATTCTATTTCCTATACTGACAAGTTTTTTATGTTGAGCGATTTCTAATAAATATGAATGCGATGGATTCAATATAAGAGAATTGAGTGATTAAAAAGCTATGATTTTGATTGAGATTTATTTTATGACATTGATTCATCTTAGAATAAATTCTTAATTCATCAAACATTGTTTGGATATGATTTTTTAAGCTTCCATTCAGATTTTTTTCAAAAAATTGACCTTAAGGAATATCAAATTATGATGGAAGATTACTAAGTAGCAGAGCAGAGACAATACTCCAAAAGTTACCGCTACAAGAAGTTGAAATATGAAATATATTTTATTCATCGCAAACAAGGATTCAATGATATAGTCAGTCACTATCTTGAGACTTCACAAAAGTGCAGGATATAATTGAACTAGCTTTTTCATAAAATCATATTGTTGATGGATGGAGGAACTGTAAATGAGATAAAATATTCGAAATGTAGAATCTAATTTAATGAATATTGTATTCTAATTTTTCCACGTTCAATCTTATTATGACTCATTTGACACCTACTAATAATTATTAATCCAAGAATTAAATCTATCAGATTATTCAAAACGAGAGTTCCTGATAGGAATAAAACCATAAGGATTGACTATTTGCTATTGAATGAGAGTTGAAATCTCAGATTTTTAAGAAAATTATATTTTTCATGGATGAAGGAACTGTAAATAAGATAACATATTCAAAATGTAGAATGCACTTTTATGAATATCGTACTCGATTTTTTTTGTTGAACGTTTCATCATAAATTAGCTTATTGGCTCAGACTACTAATAATATCTTAAGTGATTAAAAAATTAAAATTTTAAGATTTTCCAAAATTGAAGTTCCTAATAAGAATTCAACCATGAGCATTGACTATCTGCTATTGAATGGAAGTTGGAATCTCTTTTCGTTTCGTATGAGAATGTAGGGATAATATCCATTTCAAAGTAAACTTCGAAGATATTCTCGTGAATTTAAACTCCATGAATTTCTCATGAATACAAGTCCAAGTCTATAGGAGCAGATAAGAGACCACCCATAAGCTATTATGGAACACACTCCATTACTTATTCTGTCGATCTTGGATTTATTGAGGTCTTTGCAGCAGCCTGTCAATGCAACAGAAACAACAACCTGGAGGTGGTGGTGGAGATGGAGGTGGAGGTGGTGGTGGAGTGCACCACAATGTTGTGTTTGTTTGGCTGGCTGCAGAGCGATGTCCATGTTCTCCGTGCTATCTGCATGCCACATGTTTGCAGAAATAATGATAGGCTGCTCCAGTTGTATATCATGGTGGAGGAGAGCAGCAAACAAAGAAAAATGCGTGAGGAACAAGAATTAGATGTGGAGGTGGAGAATGGGAGGGAAAAGAGAATAAGTACAAATGCCTGTATTCGGTTGATGAATTTTTTGTATAGACTTTATCACTTTATGAGTGTGTATTGTTCTACATTTTTTTGCCACTTGCCAGAAAAACACACGTACATTTAGGTATTACCCAAGGTACCTAGAATACAGGTACAGTATTCTATGTACATTGGTATTACCTGTTTATAATAACGATGTATACTACCATTATTATTATTGTGTTATAATACAGTACTATATTTATTGCTCATAACTCCATTGTTATTTTAATTTTGTGTAAATTGTAGTGTATAGTAGTAGGTGTAGGCCTAGTTATGATAGTTACTGTGATGATAGTTAAGTTCTTCAACTTGGTAATTTTCAAATGAATAATGACGGTTGTCTCAGAATATTGTATGTTTTATGACAATAAACTATTATTCGATTCGATGAAGAAGAGAGAAAGAAATATAGTGGGAAAGGTAGGGATGGAAATTATGAATGGAAGAGACGCAAAACTAAGTGTTGAGGATAAGATTGCGAGAAATTTGAATAATATAGGATGGAGATTATAAGTTAATTTGATTTCATAGCAGAGAATACTTGAAAAACTAGGGTAGGAGCGGATGGGTGAAGAAAGAGGTGTGGAGACGTGAACTATGAAGGATTGGGAAGAATTTCAAAAATGTTTAAACTTGAATAAACATAATTTGAGAATAGAAGATGATGAGAGAATGGACGATGTCAGGATGGCTGAAGGAGATTTCAGAAGAAGAAGAGGAATATTATAGTGGAAAGGTGGAGGAAAGTGAATCGTGAGAAGGGCTATTCATATGTAGAAGAGAATGAAAGTTTCTAGTTATTTCGACTAAACGAGAAAAAAGAACATGTGTGTGAAAGTGGAGGAAAAACAGACGGTAATTGGAGGAGGAAAGCGAGAGTGGAGAAACATGCAGAATCAAAAATGATAATGAGAGGAATGGTGAAGCAATTCAAGAAGACATGAGAAAAAGAAATATCAACAACTACAGCTTCTTCACGAGAAATATTCAAGAATAGGAGAGAAGCAAATGACAAGGATGAAAGAGGAGGGGAAAAATGCACAAAGTTTCTAAGAATACATGGGAAAACATTGAGACAAACAAAAAAGCCGACAACACTGAAAGGAAAACAGAGGGCGTAGCAATGACAAGGGTGTACAACGAGACCAGAAGAAAATGTTTGTGCGTAGTTAGCAAGAAGCATGCAAGTGAAACGGAGACAGGATGTTATCAGAGGAGATGATGGCGTGATACACGATCCAAGGAGCAGAGCCGTAGCCGTGCGTTGCACACTGACAAGAACCGGATTCCTTTTTCAGACCGGTGCATTGCAGACTGCAGTCTGCAGTGCTATCAGCTATGCTGCATGCCTCATGGTCTGTGCCATGCCTCATGGGTCGTCTGACGTACCGTTGTGTCTGCATCTAAATTTATAGGCTCGCTTCTTTGTCGTCTGTCTCCTTGGTCTCCGATAAATACTGAACAATGTCGTCGCGACTGCTTTCAAGGCTCAATGTAGGCGATTTAGTGCGTTTCGATAGATACGACAGTCAGTATTCCGCAGACGTAACAAAAGAATACGCGGGCCAAATAAACGAATCGAAGCTGCAACAACAAACAACAACTCCAAATAAGTAGCCTCGAATTGTTGAATGCCGAAGCAGTAGATCTGCATTCTTGATTTCAAAGGGAAGTGATCACTCACGAGTTCACAACTGAACACAGCCAATTGCTATGCTGAATTCCAGGTGCTGAAACAAGATGGTTCGTTTGATTGTAGTCGACATACATCACCACGACTAAAACGTTGGCAAAAAGTTTCTGAAAATGTCAAACACTGCGGCAAAGACGATCATTATTGGAACAATAGAAAGTTAGAATCCAGGTGTTGTTTCTGGACAATATATGACCTACTCATGGAGACAATGTATTGTATTATTATTCCACAGGTCCACAGCCTATTTGACTACATTGTATAAGTTTCTGTGATCTCTTATCTGTAGGATTCGCATTCTCTGAACAGAATTCTAGTGGGATTCCTAATTTCAGGTGATGCTTTTGAAAATCTCTCTCATAGAACACAGAAAAGAGAACTTTTCTTTTTTTCAGAGTTCAATACCGAAGAGAGATCTATTGCAAACATGAAGTTGAAGCATGTGCTAAAAAACATTATTGTTTCCCAATTATTGATTCCAAACTGATTTTCCAAGAGCGCTGTTGTTATGAACGTTATTTTCTTCCGAAGAATTGCTCGATCGCTGAGCGAAGATAAATTTTCGAATTTTCCGTTCAAATCATAGATAACGAATACCCAGTTATTCTTATTTGGTAGTTCATTCTCTTGATTACAAGTTGAACAAGGTAGAAAGATATTTTTTTTTTCAAAAACTTTTAGCTGACATCCAAATGAATTACTAAGGACGATTCTTTTAAGGGAATTGTCATGAAAAGGTTTCATCCCACTCTAAACAACCTTCTCTCTCTCTGAGAGGATTACCCACGTCTTGCACTGAACAGAGAACACAAAATGCTAAAATCCAGGTGCTGCTTTAGACGGTTCATTTAATCAGACTGACTCACACAGAAGGCGAGATTAGTCATATGATTGCTCCTTTGTTCCGCTTCATTGTTGGAATGGGATGTTTAAATTTGGAATGGAACAATTCATCACACTGCAACACTTAAAGTGATTTAGAACGAAATTACTTCAACTGTAGTAGATGTAGGTGTTGGCTTCACTGTAGTATATCTGTTCATCGTTCAAGCAAGTGTTATTGCTTTGAGGAACGAGGTAAAAGCGTTGAGTAAAATAATCCTTTCATCATTCACACATTTCATCATTTCAGCTTTGAAATTTGTGGTTTCATCAACTTGAGTGTGCTACTCATATATAATCACAAATTCCAAAGAGAAAGGTGCTGGACTCTAGAATCTAGAATAAAGGATAACCACTATAGGGTACAGTTTAGTAAGTCACATCAACAAATTCGGTAGTGCGTTTTAATTCAATTTGAACTTAGTTTTTGAAAATAAATTATGTCAGGCCTACCAGGTTCTATGCACCTTATCTCAAAATACTGGAAATAACTGAACATTCAACAGTAAAATATTGATAGGAAGAAAAGAGATTACCTTAGTATTCACTCGATGAGTAATGAAAAATATCCATTACTTCAACTTCAACAAATATCGCACTTGACTCGCTGAGTACAATTGGTTTCCAAGGTATCCGTCACTTCTGAGGAAGATTCACTCGATGAAGTAGTTCTCTCTCCAGATTCAGTACACTCACTTCAACTTCCGGACATAGCAGTGTGATCGCATGATCAAATACAATGGATATTTGGTCGATAAAAATAATTAGAAAATGAAATCTTTGTGAGTTGAAAATCATTTGACAGTTAACAAGAGTGATTTGAATGAGAAATAATATGGGAACTCCTCTGCTTGAGGTTACTTGAATCAAACATCGGTTCAGTGGAGCTACAATTTTGGGTTATAGAACGAAGTATTAAGGAGAAATTACAGAAAATATAAAGACGGACTTAAAATGAGGATTATTAGTAAGTTGATGATGATTCTTGATTACACAGTCTTTCCCAGAAACCCATTTCTTCTAGCATTCACAGAGTTCTTTCTTGAATGGTGTCTGAGATCATTGTCAAGAATTGAACAACACGAGACTAAAATTGACAAGATTTCTTCAACTTTATTGGCGCCGAACCTAACCGGCCAAAATAAGACCGACAATGCGTAGTACGCTGAATAATAGAAAACATTCAATAATTTCCAATCTGTATTAGGGAAGCCAGAGATGTCTGCAACCCTTGAAATATTTCAAAGGTTGAGAATTCTTTAGATTACAAACAAAGTCAAGTCAAAACTTTATGAATTTTTTATTCAATTTGTGATTTAAAGTGGAGTTTGAAGCACAAAGTACAGAATCATGTAAGAGCAAATTTTTCATTTAATTTGTGATTTAGAGTGAAGTTTGAAGCACAAAGTACAGAATCATGTAAGAGCGAATTGTTTATTCAATTTGTGATTTAAAGTAGAGTTTGAAGCACAAAGTACAGAATCATGTAAGAGCAATTCTGCTCAAGATGTGCAATCTCCACCTTTAAAGGATATTGAAGACCAATGACTATGAATAATAGAGTAACAGGAGATTTATGCAGAGGAAACTGAAGAACATCTGGATAAAAACGAGAAGAATATTCTAGACATTGGCGTCTTGTCTTGCTATTTTTATTTGGAAGTGTTGACAAATGAGCTAAAAGTGGAGTGTTGGCTACAAAAAAATGTCTCAGGAAATGCGTGGGTCTTGTTAGATTCTGCTGGGGAGGTCCCCTTATTCTAGCGAGGTATACTAGTGATATTATAAATACTTCATTCGCGATATTTTGTAGCAGTTCAGCTCTTGAATAATAACTGAATAATATAATCAATTTATTAATCTATTGGAAAGTAATCCAATTGAAATATGCTTGGAAGATTCGATGTTCCTTCTTTGTACAATATAGTCCGATTCCAATTGGATTGAAGTTGATCAATTCAATCTGGAATCTAGCTTCAACTGATCACCCAATTTTTTTTCATCACATTACATCATAATATTAAAACAAATCTGATTGTCTAGCATGGAGGAGTAACAGATGGAAGTCTACTTTTACTTGTCGGTCAGAATTCCCAACATTATTTTCGATCTTTGAAATAATAATCCATCCGAAAGTATCATGATCCACTATGGATCCGCTTAACCAATACAAATGTTAATGAAATTGAAGATCATTCTCGTAAATATCACCAAAATGTGTAACATATTTTCAAATAACGAAAGTATGTTATCAGTGAATTCAAATTACTTTCCCCCTAGGCAATTGATTTTTTTTCGATTCTTATAAAATTTACCAAGAATTCACTAGGTAGAGCAGATTCATACGTGGAATTTTAGTGGATTCGAGCTGAATATTGAGTAACTGAGTCACATTCTTATGAATTTCCTAACTCCGCTCTCCAAATTCAACCAGTATCCAAACCAGTTTGTTATATTAATTAATTGGATAGAGCAAACAATACAATAGTCGGAAAAGAAAAAACAGGCTATTGCCCAAAACTTCTTAAATTTCCTAATTTTGTCTTAAATTGCCCAAATATTAAGTAGGTTATGTCCATTTAAATTATACACTAAATCTTCAATCTGAATATACAAATCAGAATGCAACAAAGAATTTCAAATTTGAATAGATTGATGATAAAACTTTCGTAAAAACATGAAACAAACTTCAAATTCACAAGATAATTCTATAAAAACACATAAATTTTGAGCTCGAAAATATCACGTTAATCATTCATTATTTAATCTATGAATTGAAATTATTGTTACGATCACTTCAAAGCAGAGTTCATGATATGGGATTGAAGTTTATTAATACAGAATTAACTTAACCGATGAGATGATTACTTTGGTTAACTCAGGAAGATAATTGATTACCTATTTAATTATAAAATCATGTATCAATTATAAATCATTTTTAATTAAAAATTTCATGTTGCTTGATCTATGTTGAACGCATCTTCAATTCATGGAAAAGCAAATCAATTGTTTCAACTTAGATATTGAAAGAGATAATTCACACATCACAACACATCTTCTTCGTGTATTATCCAATTATTTCAAGCAGCCGGTTATGCGCAAATAAAATCATATCGCTTTTACATTTGACTGAGAATTTCCTTTGAAAGCAGATAAAATCCTGGGTTCACTCATCTGTACTCGAAAGCATTCTGTAGCGTTCAACACCATTCACAGGCAGACTGTTCCATTGCACGTAACAAATTCAACTAAAGTTGTATACTGTATATATGTTGTACTGTACAAAAGTTGTACGCATATATGGAGGAAGAACGGCTCCTACGTGTGTAGTTACAGAACAAATGAAGATAGAGGGAGAAAATTGGCTTTACAAGAGACGGGAAATTGGCTACAGAAAGTAAGATGAAAGCAGAAGTGAGTAAGAGGGGAAATCGATTGCCTACAGGTACAAGGTGTAAGCTAGAAATAGAAAAAGTAAACAATGGATGTGTTTGTACGAGGGAATGAGCAAAATGAGCCCTAATGAAAGAGAATGATCCGACTGTTTTGAGAGCTCTCTTCTCCTTCACAACAACATTATTTCTCACATTGTTCCCTGCTAAGCCCGGCATATTTTCAGGATATTCTCATTCTGGACAAAGTACCGTACTCGAATAACTCAAGCTCATTAGCCTACAGAAGGAATCTAACGTTCCGGTTTTGCAGACGATGTGTGGTTTGATATAAGTATTCACAGCTTCTAATTAACTGCGGGATCATGATATATGATTCAATTAGGATTCAGAGAGTTCAGTTATAATGAATAAGCATTTCACATATTAGTATGATACAACAATAGTAAATCATATTAACGAGCTCTAGAAACATGAATGAATTATACGAACCTGAACGAACAAGTATAAACTCAATTTCAACAACTCAACATCAATGTTGCTTGATATTAAAAACACTCCACTTACATGAGCTACTCTTGTACAAATTTATAAAAACGATATAAAAAAACCTTGTAGTACCCTTTATAATTAAAAACTTTAAAATATTTCAACAAATATATTGTTTTTATTAACATGATATTAGACCATATTGTGGCTCTGGTATTGAACCTTTGCTGAGTCAAGAGTAGCTAGCGATATTTCATGAAGAATATTCATCAGTGAACATATAAGATTACAGTGATTATATTTATGATGAACATGATAATATGATAAAATCATATTATGATGAACATTGTAGAGAACATTATGATCTTTCCATCGATATTGATTTCTTAAATATCGATTGATTTCTCAATTCGAGCAATATTTATTTTACTTTGATGATACGCTCGCTCATTCACATGACAAAGTGTCATGTCCCATTGGCCGAGGTGTAAGTGACAGTCATTGTCCACGAAAAAGAAAGAAATATCATATTGAAAGTGTCTTCAATTAGGAGTTGCCGAGAAGTAATACAAAACGAAGCTACAAATAATACTCCATAGTTAATCAGAATAAGCTATGATAATGTCATTGAGATACATAGATAGGATTCCAAGAATATGATTGTTTGATCCCCAATTCCGCTATCTGAATACAGTAATGGGAAAAATACTCGGGTTGAAATTCTAGACAGCTCTTTCGCTCTTGAAGACCCTACTATATGTTTCAGGAATTTACATTTTGGCAAACGGATAAAAATAAAGTTTACATCTTTTATTCAAAACAGAATATCTATTATTCATGTTCTTCAATGAGTTTTCTTTTCAAAAGCTGCAAGTGATCTCTGCAATGACCGCAAGGGAAGAGGATAGTGGAGTTTTCTATTGAACTAGTGGAAGTTCGAGAGAAAATTTGAAAAAAAGATCCGCTCAAGAAAACGGGCCAGTATGTATGTATGGCACCCCAACAATAGGGTTCTAATCCTCCATTTGAGTGAAATTGGATTTTCAGACCATTGAGCATTTCCACCACGTCCAAATGATATCACCTCCCAGATAAAGATAATCTCGCTCATAGAAAAAGCGTATTTATTAGACAAAGTCCAGCTGGTCAAAACTATATAGTATATTCTAGAAACTGCAGAACTACAAAACTGCAGAAAGGAATTTTAAAACCAATCTACAGGAAATGTCTTTTTCAAATTGAAGAAACGTTTTATACAAGGTTTTTTCCAAGTGCAAGAACGAGGAATCGATTCTAATTTAGTTCCGAGTCATCTGACTTTTTATGACTGACATAAATTTGAAGCAAAACGATTATGACAAGTAATGAAATTACTCACGTGGGTCGCATACATGAGTAGAGTAGCGTATAAAAGATTTATGGCTTAATAAGCATCGATAGATCAAGTAATGTACAATACTCCAGCAGTGTTGCAAACTACAAATTCTCTGGGAAATGTGTCATAAAGTAAATCTCTTCAACCTTGACTCGAGTATTATCCAATATGATACGTGGCCAACAGCCAACAATCGATTTCGCTAATAAGATTAGCTACCTACTACAGCAGACAAATTGATTGGCAGTCGCTAGTCCTAAAGAATCAAGAAAGTAGAACCTTACCACCTACCAATATTGTTCAAGTCTAACGAACTCAGTATACAATCACCGCATAGAATACAGCATATATGATTTACAAGCATTATAGATTCTAATCCTGTACAGAAATTAGTAATAAGGAAATTTAAACTAAAGTTATGATAAACGAAGTCAAAGTTTTATATTTATAAAACAATATAAAATCTAATAGCTCCCTTTATTAAAAAAAAAACTTTAAAAAATTTACTTTTCATTAATTTAAAAAGTAGCCCATGTCAATGTAGTGTTTTATATCTATTTAGAGACAATATAAATAATTTGGGTAGAAACAACAGGCATTTCCTCAAAACTGCTTTGAGCCATAATTCAAAATAGAATAGTCTGAAAGTTACTTGGAGTTGATGATGATTGGCTTCAAAGACAATTTCAAGTCCAGTGTATGAGCTGAATAAAAACTAGACATGATTCCATCAAAGTCTTAAAAATCAAATTCCATCAGATTCCATCAATGTGTTATCAAATTTTTAAACAAAAACATAAAACTCTGTTCATTCAATTCCGGTACTATAGTATTATGGAACTATTCTCATTTAATATCGATTTATACGCTTCATTGTTAACTATATGAAATAATTAATTTATGTTTACTTCATCTACCAGTTATTAAGTGACATTTTCATTGAATTCTCACAAGATCATCATGATTATAATAAATTGAATGAAAAAGACTAAGAAATTGTCAAGACTGGGAAATTGTCAAAGAGACTAAGAATTTATCAGAGATTGACAATGGTGTAATGACCGAAACCGGTCTTTCTAATTATCAATAAATCAGTGGTTTTTTGACAATTTCTTAGTCTTTTTCATTCAATATGAATAATTACCACAATATCAACTTCTCAACTACACAAAAAGGAAAAAAATATATAATAAATCCCAATGTGGTTCATAGACGTACTAAGCGACTTCTATTATGGGAGCTGGATGCAAATAATGATAATAATAATAAATCCCAATTCTATGTCTTCCGGGTTCCAAACTTTTCGTCTGAGGATCTAGACTAGACTGGTCAGCTTTAAATAACTAACTCAGTAGATATGAAATTAGGGTTGAAAAATCACTGTAATGAAGTCAATGTTGAAGATGAATAGAAACAGTAGGCTAATAATATATTATCGACAAAATGCGGAACATCTCGACGCATTTTCTTCAATTTCCTTCGAAATTAGGGTTGAGAAATCACTCAAATGAAGTCAATGTTGAAGATGAATAATAAACAGTAGTCTACAACGGTATTATCAACAAAACACGGAAAATTTCGACCCATTTTCTTCAATTTCCTCCAACAATTCAGGTCTATTTTTACAATGTACTTTGCAGCATGTATCTACACAGACACGTGCACTTCAAGTAGTAATCATTGCTTCCATTCTACAGGAGGCCGCCGTCTCCAATCGGGAAGTGAACCAAGAATGAAATAGCAATAACGGGTCACGTGATTGTAGTTATCGGTCATTATACTCTCCTCTCCTCTGTTCTATTCGACTCCAATTATTTTATCAACTTCTCTTGTCCCTCACGTTCTATTGCCAAAGGAAACTTGCCAAGAGAGGAAGAAGGAGGATGTGATGATTAAGATGATGAAGAACAAGGAGAGGAAGATGATGATGAAGGAGAAGAAGAAGAAAAGATAAAGATTGAGAATAGGAAATAGAAGAATAAAAAAAATGATAATAAAAGAGGATGAGAATAATAAATGAAGAGGATGAAGAGAAATGAGAATAAGAAGGGGGAAGAGAAGAAGAAGAGAAAGAAGGAACAGAAGAGGAAAATGATGATAGAGAACAAGAAGAAGATGATGATGAAGAAGAAGAGCAAGAAAGAAAATTAAGAATACGAAGAAAATGAAGATGAAGAAAAGGAAAAGAAACAGAAAAAGGAAGAAATGAGAGGGTGAGGAAGTGGAAGAGGAAGAGGAAGTGGTAGACGAAGAGGAAGTGGAAGAGCAAGAGCAAGAGCAAGAGGGAGAGGAAGAGGAAATGGAATACGAAGAAGAAGAAGAAGTAGAAGAAGAAGAAGAAGAAGAAAATGATGGTGAAGATCAAGAAAAATATGATAATGGAAAAGATAAAGATAGAGAATAGGATGAAGAAGAAGATGAAAAGAAGAAAGAGGAAGAGTAAGAGGAAGAAAAAGAGGAAGAGGAAGAGGAAAAAGGAAAGGGAGAAGAACAAGAACAAGAAAAAGAACATGAACATTATTTTGATTGTGATGATGATGGTGATGATTATGATGATAATGATAAAGATGGAAAAACTGAAGTAGAAGGAGCAGAAGAGAAGAAGAGAGAGAAAAGAAGCAGAACAGAAAAACATAACACAGAAACAGGCAAACAATAGAACAAGAGACTGAAAATGTCCAGTGCATGGCATGTTGAGAAGTGAAAGGGAAGAAGCAAATGAGATAAGCATTGAATGAAGAAGAATGTGATAAAGAGAGAGAAAAAAGAAAATGAGGAGAATGTACTGCTTGGAATTGGAGCACTGAGAGGAGGCTGAATTGCATTTGATATCTGCAGTGAATTCAGCAGTCAGCAGTCACTTGACCTGGACCTGCACCAAATAGATGATAATTTCGCTCAGAGGTATTCTTCATTCTCCTACGGAATTCTTCTATGCCATTATTCCAACCAATTCGTCACACTGCACTCAATTGTTCTCTATTATCATAATCTTCCCTTGTGGACTCTGCATCATCAATGCAGTTTTTCAATGCATTATCCATCCCATCATTAAAGCATCACTTCTTTCTCCTTGTTTCTCTCGAGATTCACCTCCAATATTATCATTTTGGGATTTGATATGAATATGAATAGTATTCTGGGAAGCTCCAATTATGCATGCTAAAAACGTATTTATTTATTTATCACATTGTGTACAAATACTTAACATGAGGAAAGGTACAACAGGCTGATGCCCAAAACTGTCCCGTTTCCAATTCATACTATACTGTCCAAGTCAAAATGAAGGTTTATTGTCACTTTAACTTTTTAAAATAAAATTTACGCTCTTCAAAACTGAGATAAACGAGAAAATTTTGAATCGAATAGATATTATCAGAGTCGAAAATCAAATAATCTAGAACACTAACTTAATTATTATTCAAAAAGTCTGAATTTTGAATGAATCTGGACATTTTTGTGATGAAAACTTCACTATTCAGTTCATCATCTCATTGGAGGAAATGTATACGATTCTCTTTAGTGAGGTCCACGTTATAATGACAGTGAATAAAGATAGAAGAATAGCGATGCCGATTCTCTGCATTAATAAATCATATTTCTACACTGTCAAAAACGTAATTGGCACCGTTGTGGACCTAGAAAAGGATAGTACCACCGGCTTTGTCGAAAGATAGACAAGGATAGCAAAACCGAAGTTGATCAAATACTGTCATTATAACGTGGACCGCACTATAGTCGTATATTTTCTTCTGAGAATAAATTGATATCCGAATGAAGTTGGTAGGAGAATTGATGAATATAAATCATCATAATTTTGGATTATAATGAAAATAATTGGAAAACTTGATACATTCATTGTAGAATGGACATAAAATTCGAACGAATTGATATAAAATTGAGATATTTCAGCATTACAAACGTACATAATTTAATATTTTACCAAAAGAAGAAAATAATATAGGTGGAAAATGGTGGTATCGAATATCTTATTCAAATTGAAGCAAGAGAAAAATTTACAATATTGTGGAGAATTTTGCCAAAGATAGACGATAATGGAGGAAATATCAAACTTACAGAACTTACAGAACGATCATGATTGGTGAAGCCACATAATCGAATCTACGCTCCAATTGGATTCAGGGCTAGTTCAGTCAATCAATATAGACATAAAAAAGGGGTGTGCTTGCAATTTATATTGTGATTCTGGTTTTTAATATATTATTTGGGTACATAAGAGAAGTCCAGAACCAATTTCTTCATGCAAAATTTCCTTGTGCTAGATACAAGGTGGCCCAAAAACCTCGTATTTTCGGCTCATTTTACAGTTTTCAGCTATTTCTGCCAAATCTCGTAATCGGACAAAAAAATTTTCTCTCGCCTTTTTTTTAGATTGTGAAATTCTGAATGAAATGAGATCATTCAGAACTCTCTATCTCCAATGAGTACTGAGTTATGATTTTAAAAAAATGAGTGAAATTTGAAGAAAAATCAATTTTGATGGATTTTTGTTTTTGATCAACAATATCTCCCGATTGTTACCAGTTAGATGTATAATTCAAAATCACTCTAGGCATATTTTTGTGCTCTACAATCTAAGATCAGATAGAGTGCTCTATCTCATATGGATTTCCAGGTACACCTGACAACAATGCTCCTTGTATTGTGAAAAACACCTAATTTTCAGCTTCAACCACCATCACCAACTACATTGGCCTCACATTGATATTCCGCACAATGACATAAGTTCATGAGATTATGTTCTATGTACTATAAGAATCACCCATTATTGGCAGAAATAGCTGAAAACAGTAAAATGTGCCGAAAATACGAGGTTTTTGGGCCACTCTGTATCTAGCACAAGGAAATTTTGCATGAAGAAATTGGTTCTGGTATTCTCTTATGTACCCAAATAATATATTAAAAAACCAGAACTACAATATAAATTGCATGCACCAATGTATATAGTGACTGGACTAATGAGAGTGGAGATGGAAATTT
Source organism: Nilaparvata lugens (assembly GCF_014356525.2). Classification (NCBI taxonomy): domain Eukaryota; kingdom Metazoa; phylum Arthropoda; class Insecta; order Hemiptera; family Delphacidae; genus Nilaparvata; species Nilaparvata lugens. Next base: position 14,904,247 of record NC_052514.1, read on the forward strand.
TTTGAGTTTTGATGAAGACTCAAAGACACACAGGCGAAGGCTTCACAGAAAGTGAAATTCATTAGAGACGTTTCGATCTTGAAGTCAATGATCTTTTTGATGAGGGTGACAGGGTAGAGCTCCACGATTGTGGTGATGGTGATGATGATGATGATGATGATGATGACGATGACGATGATGATGATGATGATGATGATGATGATGATGATGATGATGATGATGATGAGATGATGATGATGATGATGATGAAAACCATGATGCTGTAGATGGTATTGTCGACAATGATGGAGAAGTATTCTGAATACTTCACCAATTGATTTTATCGAGAGGAAATAATTCTTGTAGCAAAAGTCGTATTTCCAAGAATGGAATAAATGAACAATTCATTTCAAGAAATGAAGATTTGAAGAAGCTTCTACCTTCTATAAATAATATTTTTCTTCTGAAAGAAGATATGAATTATGTCTGCTCGAAAAATGATTGGATCTCAGTCATAACAATGATGAAATCAATATTGAAACCGAGCATTTCACTCAGAATACTATGCTTACTGAACTGAATTGACAAAAAGTCTGGTCTAAAAAGTTTCCAAATAAGGAAAATTGATTGAATAATTGTGTTTTTGTTTTGAATGATTCCATATAATGATGAGAGCTCATAATGATTCATCGATCGTAGAAATAATAATGACATTGCAATAACATACCCTACAAAACGAGCTTATCACAATTTATTCTCTCAGAATTGAATAGACTTAAAACGTTGTCAAAAATCCACTTTAATTAAATAAAAATTAATATTTTACAGGAGCATACTTTCGTGTGTGCTCATACATCATCAGCTGTAAGTTACAGTACAGTTGGGAAGCTGATGATGTGTGAGCACACACGAAAGCATTCTCTTGTAAAATATTAATTTTTATTCAATTAAAGTGGATTTTTGACAACGTTTCAAGTCTATTCAATTACGGAAAAGTTCCACAACATCAACATTCATGCTACAAACTTAATTATTCTCTCAGGCTTCAAACAAACTATAAACTTGATCAAATCAAAACTCTGCCATACGAAATTGAATATAACTATTACCATCATAGTTCATAATATAGTGAACGAAATGGCAATAAATTTCAAGAAAATATATATTTTTCCCATATTAAAAATGTGAAGTCCAATAAACTCTCACTACCATTCGTATTGGATGTAATTTAAGAAGATGAACTGAGATCTATTATTATAATTTATTGTGTTGATATTCTCTTAGAATAATATTGGTCGCAAGGTTGTGAAGTTGATACATTTTTTTATTCTTGTACAATTTCATGAAAATTAGAATTGGACATAAGAATAAAAGTGAAATGGAGGAAATTTAAAATAACTCATTCAAATTTTAATTCATTTTGTCAATCGAACAAAAAAATCTCTATGTTCAACCGGAATATTTTATTTAGTACCTCATCCATACTTTTAAATTCAAAATCTTTCTACTTCAGTTTTCAGTATCAGTATAACACATTTGAAATCTCATTGATCATTTTCGAATATGGTGCTACATTTTTACTCAATGATTTCCTCATGCAGTTCAAAACACATATTGAATTGTATGAGGAAATCATCGACAAAATATCGATACACAGGGGCCCGGTGGAATATTTCTGCGTATGCTGACCATGTACATATTTGAAGCAAAGAAGTCACATTCTACAGAACTCTGTGGAAATTCTCGACTTATTTATTCATGCTGGTACCTTATGAAAGCTCTACACTCCGTAATCTTCCTCTATTTCCCGCCCACCTTCAACCTCCTCCTACCCTCATCACCTCAAAGCTCTCTCCACATTTAGAAAGAACAAGTTTCCTCGACTTCCACACCTCCTACAGCCTTCAAATTCAGATTTATTGCTTGCCAAGTAAAGCAAACATTTCATCCCAGTACCTTTTTGTCTCCTGTATTTCCAAGCATGCCCTCACCCAAGGCGCAAAAAGCTATGTTTTCCCAGACTCCACCAAAGCCAGCCAGCTTATTTCCTGCTTCGTGTAAATGTACTCATTCCGTCATTTTCTATATACGATGTTATGCCTCCCACTGTCGTCTCGTTTCCCCGATAGGTCTCTCATAGATCACAAAATTATTGTCTCTTTACCCTTCCTGTTTGTTCTTCAACTTCTCAACTATCTTCATAATAAGCAATTATATAATAGTATTCAATCAACTACATGGCAGACTAATTTTATTCTTCAACTGAAAATACTGATAATATTAAGCAAAACCCTAAGCAAAAAAAAAAAAAACATCAGAAAGTTAAAAATTCATAAACTCAAGATTACAATGAAAACTTTTTTATTAAGTATTCAATTGATAATTAATTTGATATTTATTGCAATCTCATGACTATTCATGATACTAATGCTGATATGCATTTTCTGGAAAAACACAAATTTTTATCTTGTGCACTTACTCTACTCGTATTCTATTGAACGCTCCTAGAAAGAAATGACTCCATGAATAAAGCATTTCATCAAAGAATGCACTTGATGATTCTTAGTTCCATCCGAAAAATAGCGTATAATTTAGCATCATGGGAACAATCATGATATTATTATTTTACAAAGGCGACTTTCTAGAAGTATTTTAAGCCTAGGTGATGATGATGAGATGAATGATAATACAATGAAGGTAGAATTATGAATGAATAAAAATTATAGGTTATGCTATCCACTTGAATTGATTCGAGTACACTTTTCAGACTTTTTTTATTGATAGTATTCTGGGATAAACTCACTGCACATCAGACCAATACTTTATTGAAGTAGTTGAACGAGGTTGCCATCCTGCTCCATCAGGAATATCATTTGATGGGATAAAATAGTCATGGTGAGTGAGCATTCTGAAACAATCCACTGATCAACTACTCTTCGGTCTGAAGGACGTATTCTTGACATGTCAACAGTTCACACTCAGGACGTTCATTTTTTTCCAGAAGACTGATTTGCTTGTCACGCCTTATGATTATTGTGTCTTTTGCTCTTCGCATACTTTTCATCTATCATTCAACTGCATTATTCATATCCACGTCTATTATCAGTTCACTGAAGTTGTGAAAGATTAATTCAATAAGTCTATCTAGTCATATTTATTGTTATTTATGAGGGATTAGGGGATAATATGGTAGACTTCATGGAGATGTGAGACATCCAGTGCAGTTTTCAATTGAGAGTTAATAATCGGAAAATTATAAAGGTGCGTACAGACAGATTATGTGTAACAAACACGCGCATTCCACTTCTCATCAACTGATGCTATCATTATAAAAGCTGTATTTGTAAGGAAACAGTAAGATACAAATATAATTAGCATAGTAAAAGCTCATGTAAAGTGACGTGCGCGTGTTTGTGGTGCTTAACTCTGTACGCACTTCAAGATTTTTCAGTTTTCGAAGATAGTTGGATGATAACATCTTGACAGACCGAACCTTAAAATTACCATTGGGGTATTTGAATTTTCTACAAATGATGATTTTATCACGTCATTCATCACGTTATAGACAAGGAAAGACTAAATAATATGTGGCAATATCATGAGGTTATTCTTATAATACATGGAAGTATTGATAGTTACATCAGAATTGAATGGCTTCCAAGTTAAGCATTTCTTGAAAACATGAAAACCTTTTATAAAATTAATTTAATACTAGTTTAGTTTGAAAGCTAGAAATGATAATATTATTTGAAAATAATCTCACAATTTATCACATACATGTTTAAGCAGATGCAATACATTCTTATTGAAGGAATTTAAATACTCATATAAAAGTCATGTTTTGATGCTCGAACACGAAGTAACCTGCAATACATGTGGAAGGATCTAAATATCTCCATTATTGGTGGCCAATCTAGGTTGATGCAGTATTGACCTACTTATTGCAGTATAGGCGGCTATGAAGTACATTGGAATTATATTCACATAAATCTCCCATTCAAGTACGTGTTCATCACTTCATCAGGTAGTCCACACAGACATCAGTCTGAAAGACCGATATTTGGTATCTGTTTTAATATTCTGGTTTATTGATCATATAAAGTTCGTCAAGTGAAGATCATTTCAGTAATATATTGTGTGTGAAGCAGATTGTATTTATTGTATTCAATATAAGTTATTGATGAAAAACTAAAAACTAAATTTCATGAGTCATAAAAACAGCATTGCATTGAATGTGTTATTCAATAAATGGCCAGCATATGCTTATTCAATCTGTACGATACATTTAGTATTTACAGTATGTAAATATAAAGTATACAAGCAATAAAAATCAGTACAATATTGGATCAAACTTAAAATGTAATAACTATTCTGTACCACAAGGATCGGTGTTAGGTCCATTTTTGTTTCTGTGCTACTTAGGGGGGGTTGCCTAAATACATGTGCGATTTAGTTGAAAATAGTAAATTATGCTTATACGCTGACGATATAAGTCTGTGCATTGCTGATAAGGACTGGAACACAACAGAAATTAAATGTAACAATTCTGTATCATTAACTAAAAAGTACCTAAATCACAGACATCTGCTACTTAATGATAACAAAACAAAGTTCCTCCATTTTACTTGTAGAAATTCAAAGGTAAAACAACTTAATTCCGTAGATAATAAGAAAGAAATTAAATTTTTAGGCCTATATCTTGAAAACACACTTAGCTGGTCCGTTCACATTCAAAAAATATGTAAAAAATTAAGCTCAGGAATTTTCGCGCTGAGACGACTAGCAAAAATTTCCAACTTAGAAACGTTAAAAGCAGTGTACTTTGTAATGATCCACTCCCACATTTCATATGGAATTGAAATATATGGAGGAACAAGCATCTCAAACTTAAATAAAATACTCCTATCACAAAAAGAAGCAATAAGAATAATTCTAAAATCTTGATAGAGAGCAATCATGCAAGCCATTCTTCAGTAAGTTAAAGTTCATGACGGTGTACAGCCTGTACATTTATAGGACAATATTATATATAAAAACTAACGAATCTAGATTCCCACGGCAAGTAGATATACATAATTACAACACAAGAAATAAAAATAATTTTACAGTAAAGAAACACAATAAGGAAAAATATAAACAAAGTCCAACGTACATGGGAATAAAATTTATTGGTTGTCTCCCAGGTTGCATAAGACATGAACCTGATAGATCAAAATTTAAGGAATTGCTGAGAGCATATTTGATGGATTTAGCATGCTACAGTATAAACGAGTTTACTGTAAAAAAATGAATTTTATACAGTCACTGATTTCTCTTTAGCTTTAAGTTAGTTTTAGTTTTTGACTTTTTCATGTACATTTTCATGTATGTTTTTGGAAAGAAATAAATGATTGATTGATTGATTGATTTAACAAGCTCTAAAACCGTTTTACAATCATTGAGCTTTGATACCAGAAAGCGTTTGAAAGTATAAATTTTGTTCAGAGCGTGTTTCAGTGGAATTACTTTTCAACAACATACAACCAAACTTGACTTGATATATATGTGATATAAATGATTGATTGATTGATTGATTGAGTACTTTATTTATGTAGATTACAATATATACTGGCTTATACACTTATATACAATAGCTTACAATACAGCAAAATTATAGATGAATTTACAAAATATATACTAAGAAAATAATTATTGAACTGTATATGATATGAAAAAGCAGTTTGTAATATAATAACTATAGATAATAATCATATTGCTATGCATCTACATAAATTGGCGGAGCTTTGGACATATCAATGTCCATTCTTCGGAAAGAATATTAAAAATATCCTCCCCACTAACTCTCTACCAAAACGTTAATTTCGTTATTTAAACTAAGGATTTATTTATTAATGGAAATATTGTAAAAGTTTTAATCAATATGAATATTAAAGAGAAAAAAAACAGAAAATTGATAGAGTAAAATAATTATATAGGTAGATAAGATCAAATAATTGATTAATAAAATGAAGTAGGCTGAAAGTAGATCAGGGTTATCAACTTTCAGTAATATACAGCATTATGCAGTGGATAATTGAAATAACATGAGTTTATATAATATATATATATATATACAATTCGTTCTATAACATGGTTAAAGGTTTGTATTTGTGGGATGGGTGGGGGATGGATGTCATGTGATCGTTCTAGGGCCGGACAGTTTCAGTCATTTGTTCCAAAAGATGTTTTTTTAAAGTTAGGATGAAGCTCGCTCGGCTCTCGATGGACCTGATAGAAACAGGAAGTGCATTCCATGCACGACAGGCACTGACTAAGAAGGATTTTGTGAAAATAGTAGTTCGATGATTGGGTATCCTTAAAGTACTTTCTCCGGTTCTAGTATGTGAAGCATCTATCCTCCTACCTTCAGAGACAAATTTGAAATCATCTTTAAAATAGTTCGGATTACCGTATATCAAGATATCTCTAACAAGCTTGACTATTCGAAAAAGCCTCTGATCGGGAAGCTTTAATGTTGAACTAGCAATGTGGGCTGGGGTGATATGATCATGGCGTTGGAGAGAGTAGACGAAACGTAGACAATAATTTTGGCAACGCTGTAGTTTATCATTCAGAGTGACTTGCATATCGTTAAGAACAGAATTACAATACATTAAATGTGGGAAGATGAGAGATTGAACCAATAATAATTTAATGTTTCTAGGGAGGATATCGTGCATTTTCTTCAATGCATGCATGGCTGAGAATACCTTTTTACAAGTTTTGTTCACTTGTTCTGACCAGTCAAGAGTATTATTCATAATAATGCCTAAATTTTTAACTGAGCTACAGTAAGGAATGTCATTACCGTCTACACTAATTTTGTGAATCGATTCAAGGTCAATATTGTTTATAAGACGAGAATATCCAATTATAATGGGTTGTGTTTTGATGGGATTAAGCTTAAGGCCATTTTTCTTTGTCCATTCCACTATCGAATTGATATCCTGATTCATTATTCCAACTGTTTCATTAATTTTTGTTATGGGACAGCTTAAATAGATTTGAAGGTCGTCTGCATAAGTATGGAAACTGGAAAATTTGATAATGGAAGAAAGGTCATTAGCATACAAAGTGAAGAGGAGAGGGCCTAAAATTGAACCTTGTGGTACTCCATGCATAACGTTTTTCCAAGTTGACTTTTTGTCACCGACAGATACACATTGTTTCCTACCTAATAGATAGGATTTAAACCAAACTAACGAGTTGTGACTGAAACCAAGAATAGCCAACTTATTCAGAAGGACTGTATGATCAACAGTATCGAATGCTTTAGAAAAATCAAATAGGGTGAGGATGGTGCATTTTCTTTGGTCCATAGCTAACCTTATATCATCAGTGACACGAAGCAGAGCTGTCTCAGTTGAATGGAATTTTCTAAAGCCTGATTGAAAGTTATGAAGCTTACTATTGTTGTCTAGAAATTTTACAACTTGAGCATGAATGAGTCTTTCTAGCACTTTGGACAATGCAGGTAAAATACTGATTGGTCTAAAATCCTCAACTTTATTGGGTGATGGAACTTTATTTAGAGGACGAACCAGAGCAAACTTCCAGTTTTCAGGGAAAATGCCTTCTTCAAGTGACTTGTTGAAAATGTATGTAATGGTTGGTAAAACAGCAAATAACATCTTCTTGATAAATTTAATAGGAATTTTGTCTACACCCATAGCATTACTATGAATACGTTGAATTGCTCTGAAAGTGTCTTCTTCTGAGATTGGATGGAAATGAAATTGATCAGTGATCGGTAAATCTAAGTTTGTAACCTGCTCTTCAAGATCATCAATGTGATTAGCAATGACAACTTCGTCGCGTTGGTTAGAGTGTGAAACGAAATGGTCATTTATATTATTCAATGGTAAGTCAATTTGTGGATTCGATTTCTCTTTGCCAAGCCCGAATTCTTTTATTCCCTGCCAAAGTGATTCAGAGTCTTGTCTATTGTTTGTCATAAATGAATTCAAGTACCTAATCTTTGAGTTCCGTAATTCCTGTTTAACCCTATTTCTAAGGCTCCTATACTCTATCAAACTGTCCAAGTCAAATGTCTTTTTAAATTTTCTATGTGCTTTGTCTCTACGTCCCATCATCTTAAGTATGTCTTCAGTCATCCACGGTACTCGTCGTTTTCTATTAATCCTCCTAGTCACATAAGGTGCATGTTTGTCATACAAAGTCAAAGTCCAATTCTCGAAAGTCTTGACCATGTCATCAACTGAGGGTAATGCTTCAATTTGATGCCATGGAGTCTGAGCCACATCAGTCAGGAAGACGGCTTCATCAAAGTTTTTGAAGTCTCTATAAGTGATAATTTTCTGTTCTGGCTTGGGTATCTTATGGGAAAGTACACAGTAGATCAAATCATGTCTAGAAATAGCTGGGACTGAGATTTGGCCTGCTTGAACAACCTCATTGGGATCACTAACAATGAGAAGGTCAATGAGTGTGTCTGATTCATTAGTATGATGAGTTGGATCGAGAGGTAAAATAGTCATGTTTAGGCATTGGAAAATTGTAGTCAGTTGAAAGTAGTCAAAGTTACGATTTGTCATGTTCAAGTCGGTGTTCATATCCCCCATAACTAGTATACGGTTATAACAAGGCATAAGAGAAAGCAAGGCACTTTCGAAATCTGTGAAATGACCTATTTTTGGTGGGCGATAACAGATACCAACGAGTAATTTATCAGTACTAGATAAGGATAATTCAAGTAGCATAAACTCTGGTCTGGAACAATACTCTTGTTTAGATGTGATTAAAACTTTTGTTTTGATACCTTCTTTCACATAAATTGCTACACCCCCACAAGCTTTATTTAATCTATCATTCCGGAAAAGATTATATCCAGGCAATGCAACAAAATTTGATGAAATACTAGGCTTCAAAAATGATTCGGAAATTCCGATTATATTGAAGTCCTGAAAACGGAAGATTGCTCTGAGTTCATCAATGTGGCAACTGAGGGATTGTACGTTGAGGTGAGCAGCCTTGAAAAGTTTTTTGAAAGAGTGGAGCTTATTTGCTAGAAACATACCTGCGTCATTATTACTATTATTGAAATAATCATACCTACTTGAGGGCGAGCGAGCTGACGTGTCAGTGAGAGGCATCATGGAAGCAGCAGACCAATCGTGAACCGACCTCAGAACAACACATGACGGGGAAAATGGGGATGAAACTGATAAAACTTAACCTAAATGAAAAAGTCTCTTGATTCGAGTGCATTCAGCATGCCTTGACAGTTCGGCTCCCTTCACTATTTAAAGCACTAGTTCAAAACAAAATTCACTAAACACAATAAGATGTAGATGTATGGAGTTCCGGTGATGAATAATCCTAATGGTGAATAAGACGAAGATTGAGGAAGAGCTGGTAGTGGGAGATCTGGTCCAAGTGGAGATAGAGCGAGTAGGTATCCAGTAGTGGAAGAATCGGGTCCAAGTGGAGATAGAGAGAGATGGAATCCAGTAGTGGAAGATCGTGTTCATGGTGGAGATAGAGCGAAATGGGATCCAGTAAAAACTGAAAAAGAGAAGAAAAAGCCAGCAGAAAAACGAAAAATCTTTGAAGAAAGTTATCAATTGAGAAAAGATACATAATACAACTCGCACCTTGGGAGGAAGACTGCTCCAACTCGAAAATTGTCAATTTTGATCTTGTGTATTTTAGTTGGTTTCTATGCACTTTATTCGGTGGAAGACTGTTCCAAGTCAAAACTCGTTCCAATTATTCTATAATATATCACAGAATGTTCAGTATTCCTATTTTGAACACCAATGCAATCATTTACAGGAAGACTAAGCCATATTATGAATGAAAACATAAATACAGGCCACTTTTAAGAAGTAATAAGTGAACTAAAACAGTTGGAATCAGAGAAATTGAGCAGAAAATTCTAAGAGCAGAAAATCAAGTTTGAATACCTATGAAAATTTTAAAACTGCTCTCCTGAATAAACGACTTTTTTGAGCTGGAACAGTCCTCCTCCCGAGGCGCGAACTGATAATGAATAATATCCCCATAAAATTGAAGAGGAATAGTATGATTAAATGTGGGAAAGAGATGTAATAATTATTAGTAAGAATAGAGATAATGATTCTCTAAGTACCCTCTGGAGTATAGTAGTTGATGCATTGAACGTAGTTTTGGGAATTAATATCAAGATAAATTATTAATCAGTATTAACAAATGTGGATCTCCTTAGTTTGAAATAATTGCCTCATACATAATCATAAATAGCAGTGGAAAGATTCATTTATAGAACAGAAAGCCAGCTCATGAAAAATGCCAAGGTATATCTATTGTGAAATGTTTTAATACGAATTTCCTATTTTTGTAGTGAAGGGCACCTTAGTAATCGAATCCTGAAATGATTTAATTTACCTTTATTTTTTGAAGGTCGGTCATCCTCTCGACTGTGTGGACCCTCTTGGATCCTCCCTCGCCGATAGAGATCTTGATCCTCCCGTCCGATGACCAGACATTCCTATGCCCATGACGGTCGGCCGCAGCGTTGAGGATCTTGAGGCGCTCCGCGGTCAGATCCTCGCGAATGGTGACGCCGGAACCCTTCAGCTTCCTCTTAGCGTCGAAGATCATCTTCCTGGTCCGGTAGCTGCAGAGTCGAACTATGATGGGTCGGTCCTTGGGTTTAGCTTGCCCTTGTTGAGGTGGTTGACGCCTTCCAACGCGATGCGAGCGGTTGACATCCGCCAAGTCACGGGCACGTTCAGCTTCTTGTTAAAGACATCGAGCGCCAGCAGGTCCGTGTCTTCTTTGTCACTCTCCGGGATCCCAAAAATACGTATAGAATGTCGGCGCCCATATTGCTCGAGGTCGTCGACCTTCAGGTGACAAGACACCTCCAGCTCACGAATTCTATCGTGCAGCTGTTTGTTCTCCTCCTTCAATGCCTGAAGTTCCTCGAAAATAGATTTCACAGCCATTGATACAGCACTGTGGACAGACTCTTCGATTTGCTGTCGAATAATGAGGAGGGTCTCTTCGGACAATGCTCCAGAAATAGCTGGCTTCGGAGCATTGACCTCATTCTTCGGTGTGCCTCTATTCGGTCGAACCATCGTGTACCGTTAGGTGGATTTACACTTTTATAGGCGAGAAGGTGAACTGAAGATTTAGGAATGTTTTTTCAAGATAAATAAAAAGAGTGTGAGTTAATCAAAAATATAATTTCACTATTGAATTAAGCTCGAGAAACTGAATAACTAGATGTATAATTTGAAGTGAATTGAACTGTATAACCCTACGAAATATCTGTTTCAAAAAAGAAGATGACATGATGAAAAATATGAGACAACTCCTCTTCAAGACATTCAGCGGTATAATAACAATGCTAGTACAGTATAGACTTCAAAACACTGGAAAAAAAATAAATATTTGAAAAACATGATGTGATGAGAATATCAACAATGCTGATGAAAAAATGGTCATGGATGCACAAGAGTTTTTAAAACATGAGAAAATTCTATCTAGATGACTGTTATCTCAGTTTAATTAGCAGTAATTAATTATTGCTGTTTGTTCAAGAGAACTCGCTTTTTGGTTGGAAAAAATGTATTGATGCGAGCTGGGAAGTGGCTTAATACCGTGTCATTAGTATAAAAAGTTGTCTAATTGCATTGTTGGTACTTGGATTGTAAATTATTTTCCTTTAAATGGAAGCATGAGGAATTCAGGAGTATGCTATTTTCGCGTAACATGTTTTCGAAAAGACATGTTTGGTATAACCATGTTGCGGACCTGAACTGAGAATTCAACAAATTTCATCGGTCAAGATTGATCATGATCAGAATAAAAATAATTAACAACATTTTTTTGTGTCTACTTCCACGATACCGAGATGTGACTGACCTCAGTGAGCTCGCAACTCAAAATGTGCTGAAGTAAACAAGAACGAATAACTTGAATTTAAAGTTGAACTGAATTCGGTAGTACTGGTCAAAGTTGAGGACCTTATTTTTAAGTTTTCCACCTAGCTGATTCATCATTTACGTCACTGGAAAGGTGACTTGAAGTAGAACAAATAAAATGAAATCGCCTGATGGATGGCCTGATAACCAATAAATCAATACTTGTCCAAGTAAACTATCCTAAACCAACTTATCAATTCCAATAAATCAATTCAAGATTACGACTACATTGATAGGCTTCAATGGAAATCAATTTTCTATTTTCTGCTACTTTCAATCCGATGAAGAATTCCGATTCGCTATGAAAAATTAGGTTATAATTAATAATTATCATTGTGGATCTCATTCCACCCTATTCCAGGTTCATTCATTCTTTGGGTTCACAGTTCCTTTGTCAGAAGTAATCAATTTTATATCTACAGCTTTTCAAAGCAACACTAGTATGAATCTCTCCAAACCCAGTTCATCCAAGTGGAAGGAAAAGAAGTAAGTACTGTGAGGGATATTCGAATTTTAAAAGATAATTTATAAGGGAGATTCGAATTTCAAACACTCCAAATTGATAAATAATTCAAGAGTTCATAATTTCAAATTTACTATCAACTTTGAATTCCTTCTCCCCACCAAATTTCTCGTCTATAACTTTTTCAAGTGGGAAAATTCATACAAAATCGTAAAAAGTTTATGTACCAAGTGGAGGATGAGTGTGTCTCTGAGGGGATATTCCAAAGCTCCTTCAAAAATGTTGTGAATAATGGAGGTGCACTCAAGTATCTCACCAACTCACCACAAGACGGAAATGCTCTAATGCATCACTTAATACAGGAAACGTCAATGACTATATTATATCTTCAAGACGTTCTTCAGATCCTCTAAGTGGTTCCACAATGTACCATGGAACTGCATCATGGGGATGTCATTTTTGTGGTAATAACTCTTATCTTAGCATTAATACTATTACATTTATCGATTATTCACTATAGAATTTGCAATATTCAAGCATCTTTCAAAGTTGTGATGTCTGATCAAGATAATCCATCATTGCTTTTGTGAGAATTTCATGAATTTTTAATTTCTGGAGAAATTCTGAACTTGTCTAAATTTTCATACAAATAGAATGTTTATTACTTCAAATGTTGATGATTTCATGATATAGAAATGCTTGTTCACATGACAGCGATTTACGCTCGGTTGTCGCGCGGTTGACCAACCGAAAGAGGATGCTTTTACGGGAAAAACATAATAGGGAAAGACATGGTGCCGTACATGCAACGCTCGGTTTGAGCAGTCGCTGGCGAATCGCGGCGGTTGAAGTTTCCAGTCCAACCAATGAATGGGTTGTTGTTTGGTTGCCGGGCGGTTCGATATACTAGAGCAGGCATGAGACCGTACACATGTCTTCAGTCAACCGAGCGGTTTCGAGCAGAGCAGTTCACATAGTGCACATTCTATTACAATTTCAATTCAATTAAAATTTCATTCTAAAGATTGAAGATTAGATGAAACGTGAAAGCATCCTCTTTCGACCAATAATTTTTTGAGCGATCATCAATCTGATGATTTCATGATGTGATAATTTAGATGATGTTCTCATGATGCCATCATCTTGGTGATGATTTCATGAGAAAATAGGTATTTGGTTCATTACAAGTTACTTAATGTCAATTAATTTATTTCAAAGACTACAATGACTTTGTATGATTACCACTTCATACTCCACACAGAGAAGTAACCTCTCCTAGTCAATCATTTTGAAGAGTTTATTCCATACGTGAGTGCCTGCAACATTTCAACAGAGCCTCCTGTCTCATCAAAGACCACTTATTGGCTAGATTTTACAAAGTAAATTGATTTGCTTCATAATGTATCGTCATGGAATCGACGTTGGTCAATTGTCCCTTTCATCCTCTACATAATTTGTCAATGACCCTAAACAAGTCAGCCCTGCACTAATTGTTTGCTAATGTCATAGCGGCTGCATTGTATTCAGTTAATTGCTTCCCCACTAAACTAGCGTGAATTTAGAACTTTGAAATTGGAGAGCAGCTGAAGTTTCGAATTTCCTGCGTTGGAGTTTGTGAAGTTATGAGGTTGGAGACAGCCGCAAGGGTACCATTTAACAGATGAATCGACATTTTACAGCTGAAATTTAACAGACATGTTGTGAATAATACATCAATTGATCAACCAGTTAATAAATTATTCTATTAATTGATTCACGATTCGTAATTTACATGAGTTGAAAACTGTTAGGCTTTTATAGGTTTTCTAGGCCTAATTTGAGTAAGTATTTATTGAGTTTATATGGAATATAGTCTGCATCATAATGGAATTCAATGTGAAAAATATTATGGAATATTCTTAGGTTGATAGAATGAGGTTTTTCATTCTGAAAAATTGAAAACTCAGTTCCTCATTATTAGTAATATGTAAGAATGAACGAGCTTTAAATCATTCATGAACTTTTGTTTGAGAAAAATTGAGATTCACCCATCTCGTAAATCCTCTTAGATTATGGAGACTTATTATAATCTCAGAATTATTATTTCTTCCTATTGTGACCCAACGCTCATTCAAAATTGCAAAGAACTAGGCAGGACACATTTAAAATCCTTATTCTAATTTGAACAAATAACAATATTTTTGAAATGTGAGTGACCCATTCTTTTTCTGATGGTTCTTAATCCAATTAGAAAATAAATGACTCTATCCATTAATCCGATATTTGAACTCAAATGAACTATATTTAGAAACTCAATAATTATTTATAATGTAATTTAAGATTAATTCACTTCAGTTAATCTACTTAGAGCTCAGATTATTTGAATACTTGTGTAGCATGAGTATTTTGTTTGTTCAAGTACCTTCAACCATAGAGAAAGGATAAGCGTAAGTTTGTTTGTCTCTGCTACAACTAACTCATGGAGGTAGGTATTTTGAATGATCCCTTGCTGCTTACCCTTTCGAATCCTCCCACTAAACACCTTCAAATCATTGACATTGTTCTTCTCCCATGTTCACACACTGCTCTTCTCTCTTCCTTCCTCTTCTTCATTTTTCTATAATTTTTCCTTTCTCTCTTTGATGTACAAGTTGTAATCAGTCATGAATTACGTGCAGTTGGTAACAATGAATACCAGCGAATATTCATGCATTGTATTGCCGCCAGCTACTTGGAATCTATGTCGTTAACAAGAAACCATGTCACGTTACTCTGAATCCGTACCGGTTGATTTTTATCATGGATTTGAGTCAGCATCAAATTGAGACGTTTCATGCATCGTTGAAGCACAACATCAGCGAAAAATGTCTTCCATTTTGAGATCACGTTTGAGTGATAAACAAGAATAGTATTGAAGGCCAAGTTCCCATGGGTGAGATACCTCTTACGATTTCACCATCACATTGGAAGAAGGTGATGTACTTTGAAATGTTTAATGTACAAGAAAGATGCTCTGTGAAAGATATGTACTTGCAATACTCATCAAACTAACTATTAAACGCTCTTCTGATAGTAAATCTGGAGATGCAATAAATACATGAATATTATTGTAAGCTTTTCTGGAATTTCTAAAGAATGGAAGGTGGATGATTCATTCTTGTTCTGAAGGATCACTACTAATGATCCAATACTATTGATGGTTCATAATTCTGTTCCATAGAGTAGCATAGAGGATGGAATATCGAGTCAAGTTCAAAAAAACAATTATTATGAAAAATATATGTTTTGACTGGATAAGAAGCACTAGGTCCTAGTTTGGAAACACTGAACTTGAATTCAAATATAGGATTTCAAGATTTTTTCGGGAAAACTTGATTCTCATAATATGTTTTGACTGGATAAGAAGCACTAGGTCCTAGTTTGGAAACACTGAACTTGAATTCAAATATAGGATTTCAAGATTTTTTCAGGAAAACTTGATTCTTAAGAGTTTTATCGAAAGACAATTAATTATTCCTCATTCTTTGAAGCTGTATTTGATAAAGACAACTGTTTTATTAAGTTGTATACTTATAAAATAAGGCTGAACTGAGTGCATAAAGAAAAAACTATTATTATTTAGAATAAAAGACTGTTTAAAAAGTCCACAGAGGAAATAATTGGGATTTTCGTTTAGTAATATTTATTGTTTAAAAGGTGCCAAAAAACTGTAACTTTTTAGAAAAAAATACAATTCAAATTATGCTCATGTTAGTGATTATAAGTTACAGATGGAATTGAATGGAGAATGCAATTTATTGATTATTGATTGATTGATATAATAAGTATACATCATATAAATGATAGGGAGAGGAAAAATAAGGTAACCTTGTGCTATTCCTCTCCCCAATTTAGATATGGTTACACATTCTCCGAAATAGGTTAAGTCTTGGAGCTCTTCACTTCGCAAAATTTTCAGACCACTAATATGTTCATCACAAAGTAAATTTTCAAATTTAGATGCTTCAAAACAAAAAATAGAACAGATATTTCACATTATTATCACTTGAATTTTAATTATTCAAATGCTAATTAATATATTATAATTATTATTTAACGAATGATTTGCAGCATTTATTTAGGATTTTCGTTAAAAAATTATGATTATAAGTTACTATATATTAGAATCTATTACTTGATTCCATGATAATTTTGATACTTTTCTCTCCTCCAATATCGCAGCCAATCTAGTTTTATTGTATGTACCATTAAAAATAGGATTGAAGGGAGCTTATCCTTAAATCTAAAATTATAAGACAATATACTGGAACTCCGTTTATTTCAAGTTTACAGAGTACTTACATTGTGATTGTATTGTATGCTGTTTTGCAGAAATAAAGCTACCGACTTGACTTGAACCTTTCAAAATCAAGTCAGTTCAGTCGATTTTAAGTTCAGTCAAGTTTTCAAGTCAAGTCAGTTATAATAATGGAAATCAACCTTTCCATGTCAAGTCATCAATTCCAGTCCACTTGACTTGAACCTTTTAGATATTGCTACTACAGGATCAGTTGAATGATTCCAGCCCATCACAGAAACAATATTTGATTTGATAAGAGAGATTCATTCCTTCCAATCTGAGAGGATTTATAAGAGTAAACCTGTTTCCGGTTACACATTCGAAAAGTAATTACAAGAGACCCTTATTGCAAAATAGAAAGCCTTCCTCTTTGAACTCTCGATTCCAGATTAATTAGTGACCGATGTCAGAAGGCCTCTGATGGAAACCGAAAAAACAGATGGTTGTTTTGTGAACGCTTCTTTTGTTTGCAAACGAACACTACGTGAACAGAATAATCTTACCGAATGAAATATTCATCGTACAATGCTTCTGCCATTTGAATTTAGAAAAAATATCGCTGGCAAAACATTCCTGGAGAAAGAACGATCCGCGATTATTCCACTTTGGTGATCCGACCAATGATAATATTCAACACGAACTGAAGAACAGTACTAACAGCAGTCGGCAGTTGTCTCATTAACAAGGCATCACGATTCTCTTTACGGGTTTGTTTTGCGCAGACTGGTGGCAGAAGAAATAATTATAAAGGCGTATTGAAGGCGGAATACATGTGAGTAGAAGATGAAGAAGGTGAAGAACGTAAACAAAAACAAACTGAGGAGAAGATGACAATGGCAGTGAGAGTGCAATAAATGATTAGAAATTGAGCGAAGACAAGAATATAGATATTAACGAAAGATATAGAAATGCTGTGAAGGTAGGTGAACTGGACGAAGAAAAACGTATTGCACTGAAGACAGAAAACGGGAGATGGGTTAGGGGGAAAAATTTAAAGAGTGAACAGACGGGGTGAGAAAATAGAGAGGTAGCATAATTGAATGATAAAACATGGAAAAGGAGAAAATGGGATTCTATTCAACAATATCAATCTTTTCCATTCATTCACTCTTGCATGGAAAAGTTGCTCAGAACATTCAAGCCAAGAGTGTAAAAGATCTAATAGAAAATCCAAGGGAAAAGGAAAGAGCAGCTGAGAAGAGGGTTGAAATAATATGCAAGAGTACAAGTGAAATTGGAAAAAAAGAGTGAGGAAGAAGAACAACGGATGATGGAGACAGAAAGAAGAGCCGAGATAAAGATGAAGAAAATCAACACGGTAGTGAAAGTGAAGGGGAACGAGTGGAAGTGACTTGTGAGGGAATAGAAGAGAATGAAAGACTGAGGAAATTAGGAGGAGTGAGAAAATACAAGAGTATAAACAGTCAAAACAGGTCTGGTTGAGATAACACTTGAAGCGGAGAGCATCAACACAAGAGAGAAAGAAGACCTCCAACAGAAGATACCAAGGAAAAGATAACGCTTAGATTAAAAACATACATACAATCGAAAGCGGTTGGAACGAGAAAAACGTGAACCGCAGACAAGAAATGAACAAGAGATAAAAGAATGGGATAAGCTTAAAAGGAAGTTTGTGTTGAGTAAATGAGGCTACCGATGCATACTTTGAGTGGGTTCAAGCATTACATGTAGAGGGAGGATCTAGAATGGTGAGAAAGACGGTGAGGTATGTCCAAATTTAGCACTAAAGTTGCTGTATTCACACCTTAGTTACTTACTAACTTACTCAACATGTCAGGCTAATTAAACTGACATGAAGGGGCATCTCCTGACAGCTTAGTAGTCATAAATATTGATATTAGTTGAGCTTCAATGGTAAGAAGGAGACGCGTTCTCGAGAGACAAGCTGGAGGGCTAGAATCACTTAATCACTCAATTCAAGACTTCAAAGAGGTTTAAATTGTGTGAAGATGAGGATATAATTGAGAGTTTAATCAAGAATTGAAACATATTTTATTGAATAGTTCTGATAGTCAATGAAACTTTTTTATCTATTAGCACTGACGCATGGTTATTATTATCGGAATATTTATTTATTTGTTGATATAATTACGAATCATATGAATATGATCGGGATAGAACAACAGGCATAGCCCAAAACTATTCAATTTCCAAATTTTGATAAATAATGAAATGTTCGAAAAAATAGGTCATGTTCTTACTGAGGAAATTTAAAGTTAAAAGTTCTGTCCAAGAATATATATTAGCTAGAAATTTTGAATTTAGAATGATTATAGTACCAAATATTGTTTATCGGAAGTGATATCATTTGAATTATTAATGGTTAATTCAAATATAATGGATAACCAATTGATATGTTACAGAAGCCGTTCTTAGACTGAGAGTAAGCATGAATCAATAACAAAGGTTCTTGGCAAATTAACAATGTATCTCTTGAATTTTCTGTCTCTTTCACATTTGGAGAAAGCCGCTATTCAATAGCTTTTCACATAAGTTGTGAGGAATTGCATAGAAAATAAGAGGTTATACATGGATGATACATGGATTTAGTGATAATGATGGAAAATTTCCTTCTAAAATATAATGATCAATTTGAGCTTTTGGGCAAAGGTATTTTGAAATTTGGAATATTCTGAAGAATTGATTAAATTCTGACAAGAGAGGGTGACATCGATAAAAAACACAATATTGTTCTGAAAGAGGAAAATCTCAGTTACTAACTAGAGACTCTGGAATTTGATTTTGAAATTATGTTTGCCTGGTATAAACATGTCAGGAAGTATTTCATCCATTAATTAAAACAGATAATTGGATGCCACAGCAAATATAAAATCAGATTATCTCAGCTAATCAAAGTTACCACAAATTATTCGACTCAATATGATGAGCCACCATTCGATACTTGCCACAGTTCAAACAGAAACCAATAAATAGCAAATCAGCTTATGAGAAAGAGTAGTTGGCTTCAACCTTCAACAGAGAGTTTCACCACAATATTATTAAAAATTTGCAATCAATCCAGGTAAATATGAACATTCCATTAAATTTCAATTGATTTATTCCCCGTTCCAGTTCCAACGAAATATTCATCAGTTTAGGTGAAGTTTGCAAAATATTAACTCCATCCATTGTTGGAATGGTAACAACCAGGATCATACAAGGCGCTTGACATCAGACTGAGTTATTAACAAATTGAAATTGGGATAGGAAATAAACTGAATTTTTTAGTATACCAATAATTTCTCAATTATCTGTTGAGAAAAAAAATAAACTCCCCGCTGGAATTAACTATTCTGCAAATTGTTTAATGGAATTCATAGACCAATAAAATGGATGGTAACATGCTGTACATATTTTCATGACAAAATGATTTGATTAATATTTATAATAAAATACAAGGTACAATAATAATATCTCCTATTAATACATGGTTGAAAATTATGAGGCAATCTGGTATTGTACAAGTTGGATGTTAAAAGACGACGAAAAACTAAAAATTACACTATTTCCAAATCTGTTCCAATGCTGAGGATTGCATGAAATAGTATTCAGAGAAAACTCGCAGACATTTTTCACATGTCATGCCAATGATATTGAGATTCAAGTGACATTTTTATAAACTAGTATGGTTCTGATCTCCATCACATAAGGTAGATCCTACAAAATAATCATCTTACCACTGAATTTTATTTTCACATTTCTCATGGAAAATGTATCGATACCGTATCTAACTAATCTGTATTTCATGCGTATTTTCGAGCGACAAAAATGAAACAAAAAACGAGAAAATCAACTAAGAAACAGACTGCCTGTGAAAGATGAGCTTACTGTACGATGTATGCACCGGCAGTCACATGGTGAAGTATCATTTTTCGTCCACTTATAACTTGAGAAGTCAAGTACGGTAACTGAATTCCTTCAAGTAATGCTTGTAAGAAGATGAAAAGTTTTCAGGGAACCAGTTTTGTACAAGATAGTGATTAGTAACATGATCATAAGACCTTCTGCAAATGTTAATCACCCTTACTTGTACGGAGGTTTTGAAAACCGCGGTTTATAATCTACTATCCAATTTCTCTGGAAATATTATTTTTTTTATTGAATTTCATCTCTTATTTCTTAGATGCTGTTGAACAGGATCAGCATTAAACCGTGAGTAGAGAAGTTAATTGAACAAATTCATTCCATGAAGAATTAGGGCCATGTCACACGCAGCGTTTTTTAGGCGTTCTCAGACGAGTAGTAGCATAGCCACCTCTAACACAAGGCCCCGGCCTACGATATTGCAACGTCGCAGTGTGGGCCTAGAATCTAATACATGATTGGTGAAAAAGATTTTAAAAAATACCAGCTGATCTTTTTCACCAATCCTGTATCAGATTCTAAGCCTACACTGCGACGTTGCAATATCGTAGGCCGGGGCCTTGTATTAGAGGTGGCTATGGTAGTAGCCAGTGAAATAACTCTCCGATAGGCAGTTTGAGTTGGCGTTCGGGAATCAGCTGATAATCAGCCTATCGGGGTGCTTCCTACCCTGCCGACTCGTCTGCTAACGCCTGAAAAACGCTCGTGTAGAATCTGCTTTATAAAGTTTCAAGATCAGTGAGAAAAGAAACTGATAAAGGTTTATAATTATGTAACTGCAGTAAATAGAATGTTACTAGCTTACTCTTGTAGTAGTAATGAAGTCATAAAAAATGTGAAGGAAAAGCAAAAGTGCATCAGTATATTGACCCTGCACCTTCATCTCTAACAAATCCAATTTATTCCTCACTCTTCTAATCGTACATGAAATGCATTTTTCTGCACAAAATTGAACAATTTTTCAAGTGCCACATGGGAAATTAGCATTACTAGCATGTTAACTCCCGGCTACCACTTATTGTCCTTCTCAATTGCATAAAGTCCATGATTAATGCAAATGAGATTCCGTGAATGCAGTCATAATGGCGTAACGTTCCCCACTCCATAGCTATAGGCTTTTGTTGTGCATTCGTCAGAGTCCTCATTGTAATTCACCAGAACAAAGTGGATACACGCAATCTAATAATACGACTTAATCGAAATTTATTCTGTTCACAGTAGAGCTTAATAATCAGATTGAACTTTATTACTTCACAATTCTAATTAAATTTCTGTCAATAACGAGCTGCCAAGTTATAATTTCCTCTATTTTACATATTAGCTACTAATGACTAATAGTTATGATACACCTAGTTTTCACACCTTCGTGATAACATGAAGATTTTCCTACCATATTGCAGTTTATAATCTAATAAAGATGTCTATCAGAGATCACGCTTCTGCTGGCTTCAACTCGGTTCAATATTCTAGCATTCTGAATGAGGATCAACATTTTATTGTACATGAAATTGCTTCTAGAAGCGGGGGATTGGTTGATGAAGGAATACAAATTTAAGATTAGATCACTCATTAGTTACAATGAAAGAAGTTATAACATTTTATGCATTACTTTGTTCCAGGGAATGAGTGGCAGATTTTCTACAGATATGAAGCATTCAATCTACATTTTTAATCATAATTAACTAACATTTGAGAAATTCTATGTGATTAGGTTTGGAATAAATTTAACGGTAAATCTCTTTTCTGCATTTCTCTTCACCTTCATCTTCCTCTTCCTCTTCTGCGTTTCATCCTCTTCAGGACAGAAGGTATATTATATCTGTATAGTGAATTATACTCAATATCAATTTATACATTTCTACATACAATCTCATTCTCAACTATACTTATTATATACTTATTCCTGGATTAATTGTGGACATCCTTCTTCTATAGCCAACAAATATTATTGTAGATCAGCTCTACAAGGAAAAAATTGTTGAATTCTCAGGAAGGACAGTATTTTACAACAAAAGTTCATTAAACTATTCACAGCTACATTCATCATGATTTAATCTTATCATTATTTTTCCGCATTTATGTTTCGCGTTCCACTTTCTCATCCTCCTTCAAAGGAAAACATTTCTCATCTACAATAAAACTTGTCTAGTCCATAGATGAGTGCAAGTGTTCGATTATTAACAATAGCTCTATGCTTGATAATCATCCATAGATGCATTCATGAAAATTAGAGAATGAACTTCTAGATCTTGATATTTATAAACCATTATTATGCAGATCATGAAAAGATTGAATGTGGGTAAATATTATAAAATGTTGGATACACTCTTCTTGATAGAGTTGTTGAATTGTATTTGAAACTATTGTATTTCGATTGAAAATCGAACTCAATTTTAAAACCAGAACTTTTTTTAGATTGGTAGTGATTCGATGTATATCACCGTTGACAGCTGTCAGTGGCTTTGACGGGCAGAGGGTCAGATAAGGCCAGAAACTGGAATAGACACAATGTTGAAAACTGAATAGAGCAGTCTCGAGCTTTTATAACTTTCATGAGTGAGCTTAGAAATCAATCCTATCATAACTGGATCCAATATGAGTGAGGAATAATTGCTATAGATTTCTCGATCAGCTATAATATTGACATTTAATTGAGAATACTATTGTGAGTGTTAACTGGAGTTCTTTCTATAGAAAAAATATATTTCACAGCACCATGAAAGAAATATAATATGTCAAAGCCTTTAATTATATTTCTAATTTCATGATCATAATCCCTGGACTGCTCATATTATTACCATTAGGTGTAGAAAGAATTTTGGCAAGTGCCTGATGTTTCGAATTTTGTAATAAATTATTGTCAATGAATGAAGAAATAAGTGTCTTCAAATTAATAGAATAGTGATGAACTTTGCGAAGAACATAATGTATAACACAGTAAAATTTACTTTAAACTATCTGCATTGCTTCAATGAGATCTCTAGCTTTATTGACTGTTGCTGTATAAGGAATGTTGTCGTTTTGAAGCGAGTCTCACTATATAATAGGAGTTCGTCAAGCGTTGATAGCTTGACATTCAATTAGATTTTATCCAGGGTTTGTTTCACTCGTCTAATGGAAATGACTGTATATCTGAAGTATGGCGCTATTCTGATAATTTTTGACTTGATGCGTTTAGTCAGTGAGGCAGTGAGTCCGAGTCCCGTGATGTAATTTACATCTCGGATAGTGTGAAAAATCTGCCTCACTGACTAAACGCATCAAGTCGAAATTTATCAGAATAGCGCCATACTCTAGATTAAATCTATAGAATAGACTATACAATAGATTAAATCTATACAGAGAAAAAATAGACAGGATGGCTGTGAGGCTGATTCAGCACATTGTATCTCGTGGTGTGGTCTCATATAGAGGATATGAGAGAGGGATGAAAAAAGGAAGAGGGATGTGTGGGAAGGAGTGAGGAAAGTGATTGTTAGAAGGCTGGATAGTGTAAGAGGGAACAAATGAGGATAGAATTTTTAATGTTGAAAAGCGAGAAAAGAACAGTTTTTATCTGAAACCGCTCTAAACTTTTCCTCGGCTCTCATAAACCTCAACACTGTTGACTGTTGATTGTTGTACAATATTGTTCGGCAGACAGTAGCTCTCTGAATTGTCCACTCGACAACTGAGCCAATCAAATTAATGTACTCCAACTTTCTGCAAACAAGTCCACTTGTATTATTACTGCATGTAGGCAAAATGCAGACAAGTGTACCATTCAAACCAAATTACGGAAGATATGATTGTGACAACTCTTTTTACGAATAAATTATGTCCCTCTTTCATATACTCCAGTTTTACTTCCTCAATATTATCAACGGTGAAGAATTCCAATGTGATCTCCCTAGTTGATTTTATTTTATTCACTCCAAGCTAGTGTCACATAAAATTGAAGAAGACCCATTAGAGAAGTTGTTATTGACATTTCAACATTCATATTTTCTCATCTCTCTTGCAGCGATAATCCCACATTCAGTAATCACATTCGCAAAAATAACAGTAGTAATAAGAGTGACAAGTTACTAGCTTGAGTTCTTGATTGTATTTTGAGAGTCAAATGGCAAGTTAGGGTTAGACACTTCTTAGTTTCAAGCATTTAGACTTTAGAGGGAGTGCAGGTTATTCAAGATAAAAAAATATAGATACTAATAATATTGTTTTAGCTTATTAAATTTTTATGTTTTTTTATTCCAGAGTCGAGGAAACTCATGGAAAGATCTCTGAGAATAAAAGTTTATGATTAAAACTAACTAATTTGATTGTATATTATCTTCAACTGAGTCATAAGTCTTATCCTATGATTCATTAAATACATTGAGCAATCAAAATTGAGAGAGCTCAAAAGCAATATCATTTGGAATCAACTCAAAGCTCTTGTACAATTCGTTCAAAATTACAATCGATTATAATCATGATTTCAATAGTAATAATAATATTATCAATACTTCATCCAAATGTTAATTCGCGTACGTCGACAGTCTGGCGAATTCAAATAACGAGCAGCAAATATGCATATTGGAAATGTGATGATGAATTCATCCGTTATAGGATAGTGTTATTCACCATGCTCTAATGTAATCTATGCGAAGCAAATTTTCCAATTCAAATGTTCGATGATTCATAAGTTTCTCATCTATCAGTAAGGTACAACAAAGCTGAAATTACAAAGAAGATTTCATATTGGTGGGTGGAGGGTGATTTTCCCGTCTTAACACAGTAGGTAGCCTACTACCAGATAGAACTGAGTACTCAGATACGGTACTCAGCTGAGTACTGAGAATCAGTTACACTAAAGATATTCCCTTACCTCTGGTACTACATTCGAGTCATCAGAACTCACAGATTTTATCTGTGATATAAATTTTCTCGGGCCACTCCCGTGTTTCGGATGGACACGTTAAGCCGTCGGTCCCGGATGCCTAAAAAGCAGTCGTTAGGTCATGTCAGAGGCCCTGAAATTGATCAGTTGCGACCTGAAAACTCTGACACCAGACCTGAGCCAGCCAGGTCACTCGATATTATTATTACAGATTTTACCAATAATTATGATTTCACTAAATGAGAAAAATAAGGCGTGAACTCTGGTTAAACTGAAAAGAATGCGAAACTAGGCATATGTCGAATGAATTTTCATATAATAGAACAGAACTCACTATAAATCATAAAACCAATCACATCATTCACTCCAGATTCCTTCCCTCCAACCACCATCATACTTTGACGATGCAGCGCTGTGATATAGTTTCCATTTTCATGTGTTATTCATTCTCCGTCACTTCCATTGTCCTGTTTCATTTCATCTCCTCCCCTTCTACCCAACAACAATCATCTAACTCCCGTCATCACAGACCGACTTTTACATTTCTTATTTTCCTCCCGATATCAGACCAGTAGTCATTGCAATTCAACAGCATTCCGCGCGACTTCTTTCAGATTCTTAGAACAAGAAGACGTCAGTACCAACATTGAGCGTTTTTTTCCGCCTGTCCTCCCGTTATCTGAGTTATCCTTTGCAGGTAAAATCTTTGTCCGAAGGCTCCGGAACTGGACTGAAGTTTAGTCAACAAGGAAAGATGAGTTTTGAGATATGGCCATTGACAATCGGTATGGGAACCAGAATCAGCCATTATCAAGTAATCTTTCCTTTTTTCAACTTTTTACGTCTGTTGAATGCTTGTTTGGAATCGTTTGCTCTAATAAAGCATTCCACCTGGTTTTTCGAGTTGTACAAGTAATCGACAAAAAAGAAGAATAAAACACATTTGAAGAGTTTGTGTTCCATATTGGAATGAAGTCGAAACCAGTTTCAAATAGATGCTATGTTTTAAAGACTGATAATCACTGGATAATTGGAGTCTACTGCATTGAATTCAATAATTAGACCTGTAATTCTACATTCAAGGGGATGATTATCAACAATTGACTATTAGAAAAACTGGTTAATTGATTCAGTTCAGCTCATCACAATTAAGTGCCAGATGATTAAACTGTCACTCCATATTGATGTGAAGAGTTTAAGGAAAGCAAAAACGAAAAAGTATTTGAAAATTGATAAAAACATATATATTAGTAACCATTTTGATCCCCTGTTTGTGCCAATAATTTCCCATCTAAGGGTTCACGCATATTGAAGAGGGAAGAGGTACTCTTATTATGAAGGTCCCCATAAAAGCGCACAGAAACAACATCATTTTAAGTCTATGGCATCACGAAGCCCCACTACCAGAAATCCCATTCCAGCTGGAAATATTTCAAGTGGAATAAGAAATGAATCAAAATACTTTACTGTCATATGAAAATGTTGAAGAAACGAGAGAGACCAAATGCAACAGTGTGATAGATTAAGATTATTGGATACTGAGAAAGAATAGTTCTCTGTCAACAGGGAAACTGATATTGGATTCGAGAGTTCTGGTATGAGAAATGAAAAATCGACTTCTTGAAATGACTAGCCGACTTCATATTGCACATTCCCGACGATAAAAGCTATTTCATTTCATACCATTATGAAGCAAAAACTACGCTTAGAATTCTCGAGCAACCATATAAGGAAAATCATATATACGGTTATTTCTCATCTAAATCTTGACAACAAAATATCATAGTTGAGATACAGAAACTTCAAAAAACACTACTCTCTCAATTCTACTTGCGGGTAAGATCTATGACGTGATTCGAGTCCTAATAGTAATTTTATTTCATACTACTTGTTCATTTCTGCAGAAGCTCTCAAGATTAGACAGGTCCATCAGAACAGCTTGTCAGATGATTTAAATGGTTCTCATGCTGTGAATCCGAAACCAAACGTTCAAAGATTTCAGAAAGAGATAGTAAACTCGAGATTCTATTGCACAAACGTCTTATCGTAATAACCTGCGTGCAAGTACAGTCAACTACTTGTTATAGAGATTACTTGTATATAAACGGTGGGGACTGACAGCTTGATTGAAAAACGTTACCTTTTTATTAAAATATCCGTATCTATCATATATCTAGTATTCAACTTGTTTTTCAGAGTTATCTCTGACTATCAAGAGGAATTGTCATTCGATGAAACTGAAATTTGTTTTTAACACCATACTTTTTGTTGTGGAACTGTCACCTTTTGAACTATATTTTAAACTATATAGGAGCCAAGTAATTCACTGAAGTTGGAAATGAGAATTTTCTTTGGGAAAATCTACAATGTGCATTGAGATAAGTTTGGCTTCACATTGATCTGGTAACCTGCAAATCCATCCTTCCATTAACATGCAACCTTTGGAACCAAGCTTTGAACAATAAATTATAAGAAATCTATTATGATAGAACATACATTGGTGAATCTATGATGATAGGGTTGTACATTTGAAACCAATTGAATCAAACCTCAATTATTGAACCACGTAGGTCAACTCCCCAACCGAATTACATCTTCAAGAGCAAGGGAACATCGATTAAATTATATAAAATTCAAAGGTCACCAGCACCATTTGGATTGAGTCGATTCTACCGCAGTTCATTGGCATTGTAGTGGTGGTGGATGCAAGGCAAGAGATCCATTTGTTTAAGTGAGCAGAGTACTTTGCACCCTTAGCTGGAGACGTCACTCAATTATTGGCTCGGCTCTCAACTGCAGGCTGATTACTTACTACTTTGTTCAAGTGGTGCACCTAGTCTACTACTACATCATTTGTCACGTGATTTAGTGGCATCCTCCTCTCAATATAGAACCCCATCTCCTAAAACCCCAAGGTTTGTTGACACATCATGTCACGACAGAAGGCAGTCAACTATCAAATAGGTCTAGACAGAATATTATGTGACGCACTTGCAGTTCTTTCTCAGTGGTTCAATGTATCAACGTTGATGGTGGTCAGTGTTGATGAAGATGAGAATGAAGTTGGACCCCAGATTCCAATTTTAGAGTCATTGACCGATGCAGTGAAAATATAATTTCTATCAGTTTTAATAAGACTTGTCCCACTCAGCCTAGTCGAGCGATTATGTTACATTAGAACTCATGGAATAATATTCTTCATTTATCGGACACTGATAAGTAGGAATCCAGCATTAAGCCTGTTCCTGGGCTAAGATGGAACAGTCTCATCAGAACACATGGGAAGGATATTTCCACTGAACCTGTCCCGAACACTATAACTAGTATAGAAAAGTATGTAGAGATCCATCCTGCCAGTATGTGGGAAAAGAGAATTGTTCAGGTCAACTAGTAATAAATCAATGAAAGATGAAACAGAGCAGAAATGGGAAGTGGAAGAGAGAAAATTAACAATAAAAATAAAACTGAGAAGGAGGAGAATAAGAAAATAGATGTGAGAGACAAATTCAATCAAACTGCGATTGTATTGAGACTGTCATATTTCCACATTGAGAAATCGGTTAAACTATTGAATGAAAAAGATTAAGAAATTGTCAAAAACCACAGATTTATTGATACTTAGAAAGACCGGTTTCGGTTATTACACCATTGTCAATCTCTGATAAACCATTGAGTCGGTGAAACAATTGAAACGTTCTGCAAGAAGCAAGTTCATGCTTTGGGGATTGATATTGAATACCTCAAGAGCTGCGGTTATCTATACAGATAAACATCATATTTTATTTTCTATAATATAAATGGTTACACAGAGATGAAGGGTAAAGTTTGCGCATTGAAGAATGGGATCATGCTCAGATTATCTACTTGGAAATCAGCTTCACGAACAATACGTGAAATAAAAAGTTGATAACCAAGCTTATCTAAATTTAAAAATCTAGGGTCTGAAATAATTAGGGACTGATAATTCGTGAAGTGAACAACTAGGCCTACAAGACAAACTATCTAGTACTATGTGTAATCTTATCTAAATTTGGGAGAGGAATAGCTCAAGGTTACCTTATTTTTTCTCTCCCTATCATTTTGATGATTCACTTATTGCATTTAATCATTTAATCAATGAGAATTACACAACTTACAGAAAAGTACCACAGGCTTATACGCCCAAAACGGTTCCAATTCTGAATTATACAACAGTCCAAATGTAGCTGGGTTATTTTCAACTTAACATTCTCCAATTACACACTCATTCAAAGTCAATCTATAAAATATTGAAGAAATGGGAACAATTCATCTTCATTAGGAAAAAGTTCCTGACAGTATGAGGGAGATAATAGGTCAAAGATACTCAGTGAATGAGTGAACAGAAAATAAGTAGGATACTTTATGCTCGAGAGAAAACAAAATCAATGATTGTTGAATAGATATTATGAATAGATTGTTGGACAATATTGTATATTTGGCCTTTTTTCCTTCGTCAGGTATGAAATCTAAACGAAATAGAGTGAGGTGGTTGATAAGGAGAGGGAACAGAGATCATAAAAAATCACAACTAATAAGAAGAGCGATAAGGTCCCAATGCACCCAATCAAATGCAATCAACTGTCATGTTGTAGAGGCAATAAATGTCACTCTACTAGTTGGGTTCCGGCTAGTTTTTTATGCATCAGAATTTATAACGGGAGACCTGATTCAAGAACGATGAATTCCACTTAAGAGAGCACATATTGCTGATTTATTGATGAATCATTATCGATTATCGTTGTATCGTTGCATCCTTAGCATAGGCGGTATTGTCGTTATCGTTTGATGGACGTATCTTTATCGATTATTGAAGTATGTATCGTTTTCTCCTTGCAGGACTTATTGTCGGTCACATACAATCATGGCATGCAATTCTGATCACCTGTCTCGGCCATCCAGTTAACTGCTGATTAATTCAGCCTTCGCTTGCGTTGCATTTTAAATCACTCACTGATACCATTCTTCTGACCATTGGCTGATTTATCTGACGTTTATTACTGCAAGGCTACCTACTAGACATCCACATCACTTACCAAGTGTGTTGAGAATCTATTGAGTTGAATTCAATAATCTGATAAATATCTCACGTACGTCAAGATTAATGTACCATAAAAAGCAAATAGCTCATAAATGCTTCAAAGTATCTCAATAATTAGTAGATGCAACAGTGTAATGTTTATGGTGCCATTTTCTGACCGAGCGACAGAAAGTGACTTGAAAGCTTTATCTTATCATAATATCCATTGATGGCACTGATTTGTTTAATGGCAAACTTATCTGAGATGATCTCTGGCACGTTGCGTGAACACGTTGGAAATTAAGTCGCTACAGAATAGTGGAGTCCATAAAATGACGATGAAGTTTTAATGAAAAGCGACGGAGGTAGAATAAAACAGTAACCCACGGTGGGAAACATGTTTCTGAAGAACTTAGGAAAATATCAGAAACAAAATTGAAGGATAATGGTGATGAGGTAGATACGCGGAGTAAAATAGAAACAAATAAATCATGAGAAGAGAGAAAGTATGATAGTGTATTTGAATCAACAATGATGTTGAGAAATGGTTCATTATTTGAAGAAGTCAAATAAGAGAGGACAGAGAGATAAATCCTTGAAGTTTGAATGATAGTATTGAGAAATATTGTTCCTAAACACGAGATAGTATTAAAATAGTTTTCCTTCAGTGAATTACAAACTACACAGTGAATAACAAATACGACGTATCCATTCTTATGAACAAAATCGGTGATTTCCAGTAGGCTTAACGTTTAGAAAGGATCATTACAAAAGCTGAAGAAAAATTGTATGGAAGACTAATCCTCCATACTTTATACTCTGATGGAACAGTCAATATGAAAATAGAAAGAAGTAGATAATAAAATCCCTGATTCAATCCACAAGATCGCGATTCGAAAAACTGCTGTGTTTGCTTTTCCCGATAAGCTCAGCGGATTTGGACAGTATGGTCATGAGGATTTTGTTTGAGGATTCTCATATTATATTATGCCATCATCTGCTAGTCAGCTCACAACGTTATTTCTTCGTCAGAAATTCTAAATCTCAAATCATGTTACGTGGAAAAAGTGATGATTCGATAGAAATTCTAAATCTCAAATCATGTTACCTGGAAAAAGTAATTAATTCGATAGAAATGCTGAATCTCAAATCATTTTACCTGAAAAAGTAATTAGTTTTTGAAAACAACGTAAAAAATACTCCAATTTATCACTGATTTACCAATTATCACGACATTTTATACTTTCCTATGAAAATATATCAGTGTTGCTCAGACAACCTGCAATTTGTCAAGTATAACTCAAAATGAACACAGTTTTTCAAGAACTTTGAAATAATGAGAGATGAGAGAGAGGGGCTGCAGTATTTTATAATGAGCATGTAATGTGTCCGATATCTCATTATTGAATACTTTGATCATGTACTGGAAAATCAAGTGAAACTCCAATCACAGCAGTCATGTGATTGAACTCACTCGCCATATTCATTTTAATGAGTACATTTAGTAGTGCACAACTATATTGAGCTGATTTGGCATGTTGTTTTTCAGTAAGTTAGTGGAGAGACTGAGTGTTGAGTTAGGATTTTGATATGGACAAGTTTATGATTTTCGATCCAGTAATGAATACTGCAAAACTCTATAAATAATGGAGAATGGGAATCTGAAATAAAGATTCAAGGGATGGAGATGACTTGCCTACTTGACTGAGATTGTATCAAGGGAAAATATAGTGATGAAAATCCATTCAGTTCAAGGTTAAGCGAGAGAAATGCTATATCAGATGAATAGATAGAGCCGTTAAATTGCTTTGCAACTTACAGCTTTTCAAACTCAATCCAATCAGAAAAGTTATAATTACATTTATTCGTAGATGAATAAGAATTAGTCGGTGACATTACAAAGTTTTCATTCTTGATATCATCGTCCAACAAAAACTTCTTATTGATAGATGTTGGTAAGACTCGAAATGATCGTGATCTATGATAACCATTTTGAACTGTATAATTCCTACTCAACATTTATTTCAGCAGTTATACGAGTATGATATAAACTACGATATAAACGATAATAATCATAATTATGATATAAACTACGATAAAAATACGATATAGAATATGAGTAGACTGTTTCATTTTCCTACGTTTGAAATGTTTTGCATTACAAAAAATGAAATCCCTGAATGAATTGTCACTGAATATTGACAGTCGACAGACATGATGCATATTATTCTCCCATAATAGTTCTGTCTTCCAATGAAACTTGAAATCAATATGAAATTTTCAATTTATCTACCTATTCATAACGATCAATTATCATCATCATCTTCACTACAAGGATTAGGTTTATTAATTAACCTGTTCCGGTACCCATCTCTTTCTTGGCCTCCCTACATCTCTTTTTCCAGTAGGCCTATAGTTTTGCACTTCAAGGGGCATTCTTCCAGGTGGCATTCTATCCAAATGACTGCACCAGTTGCGTCTATTTTGTATAATTCTTTTATGCAGAGGAGCAACCGATAAAACCTGCCTTATATCAGTATTTCTAATTCTATCAACTCTAGTGCAGTCAAATACACTCCTTAGAAACCTCATTTCTTCGACTGTCCATTCTCCGTGTGTGAATCCAATTCTCACTCCCATACATAAGAGTCCGAACTACAATAGTATTGTTTATTCATTTATTTATTGATTGAAACATACACTATCATTCTCAACTATGAATGATTGGGAAAGGAACAACAGGCTTAAAGCCCATAACTGTTCCTTTCCCAAATTTAGATAGAAATTGTCCAAAAATTAGTTATGTTTACATTTCACAATTTTTGTCCAATTTTGAGTCCAAAATATTTATAAACTAGGAATTTAGAATTTAGGAAAGTTGAAAACCAAATTTAATAAGAATACTTTACTAAATCATCATATAGAACTTTAGTCTCGTTTCTTGTCGTGTTTTATTATTGAGGTTTCTATATATAGTGCCAAGTATTTTCTGGAACTTCGAAATTTCATTGTACACATCAATATCTGTATCATATGTTACATCATTACCAAGTTGAATTTTTAACTTGCTCTATTACTTTTCCATTCAATTATATTTTGGTTCTGATTGGATATTTTCCTTTGAATGCCTTTGATTTGGTTTTTATAACTGTTATTCTCGAATTGTAACGATCAATTAATTGGCAGTAATATTCTGTTTGAACCAGAGAGGCCTATAAAAAAAACAGTGATGATTGTACAATTTATCCTCTCAAAGATGTGGAAAGCATTCTTTTTAAATAATGATTTTTCAAAGGCAAACCTTCTTCTTTGGACAACTGAACCTTACAAAAATGATTCAATTCTACTATGCAAATTCACTAACAAAACAGAATACCTGTACCTGACCTTACACAACCTAAACGGAATTCGTAGGCTTTTGATTGTAATAATTATGCAATTTTCCACTTGGATAAGTTTCATCGGTGTCCGTTTCCGTTGAAACTGGTAACTGAAACCTAAAAGCTGTATTTTGAAAAGGCCAGACTGGCTAGACGTCTATTAAGTTTCCGGTTCGAAACTCTCGAAACTCAAAAGTAGTGAAACATTGTGGAGTTGCACGATACTGTCATTAGAATTGAATTAACAATGATAAACAGCCTACTTTAACACAGTGACATATAATTTTAATGACTCTGTAAACCCTTTAGTGCTTCGTTTGGTGCAACCATTTGCTAAAGTGGGGTTTGACAAATAAAATGCGAGCATAAATGCAACTCATTACCATCGCAACGTCAATTATAATATTATTCATGTTGCATTGACTTGCCTTATTGTTTATTCTGGTAGTGTCACGGAACCGTAACATGTTAGGATGGCATACTTAGTATGCGTTTCAAGTACTTACGTATTCACCTAACAATCTTTGAACATCCGCTCAAGAAACGCAGTCACCACGTGAGTGAGCATTTCTGGAAAGAATTAATTTCTAGCAGAATAACAATTGAAATGCCTCCCTGTTCGCAACATTCTTTTGAGTTGAAGTATTATTCAAAGCAGAGTGTGTTCAAGAATAGAGTTCGTAGTTGGTATCTAAGAACTGACCCCACATTATTACATTCTATTCCAAAGCAGCAAATGTACATTTCAGATCTAGAATTTATATGAAATTCATCATATGACTTGGAGCAGTGCGATTTTCGAGTAGAATCTAGAGGTGCGTACAGATATACGCGCCGCGAACATGAGCAATTCACTTTTAATCAGCTGATGCAAAGTTTTTTATAAAAAATTATCTGTATCTTACCGTTTCTGTAGAAATACAGATATAATCAGCTGATTAAAAGTGAATTGCTCATGTTCGCGGCGCGTATATCTGTACGCACCTTAGGATTTTTAATGAATATTTGAGTTTTGAGATCAAGTAATGAGCGACGGTTGAATAAAATGGATGAGATGGGTTAAATTCTAATTATTTATAATAGAATTCTTCAATGGTTTTATCCATCACGAACTGCTTATTATTAAATCACACAATTATCTTATGAGTACAACTATGAAGATAGTGGACCAGTCGAAAGATCTCATTGTCACAGTAAGTGAATAAATTCATTTATTAAAGAGATTTGACTACTAGTCATTCCATTCAATAACAAAAAAAGTGATCCAATAATAATATTGTAATACAGTAGTTGATTAGACGAACACCGATATACAAAATGGTTGATGTAGATGAGAATCTCATTACAAAATTGTAACGGTTGATTGGAGATCAATCTCTGAGCGACTATTTCGAATTTTATTTCCCTCAACCAAGATCCTCTTCGTGCATTTTGTCAATGAATTAAAAATTCCATGGTTATTGATCTCGTTTCATGTTTATTGATTTTGAAGCCTGTTAATCCACCCAATATTCATGAACACTATATATAGTGAATTTATTTAGTTGTTTCCTTATAATTTTTAATTATCATTTTATTTCAAATTGTAATGTATATTATCATTTCTATGTAAACTTATCATCGTGGGTTAAATGGAAGAGGGGGCTTTTATTGCCTCAATTTCACCCACATCACTTTTATTTTTAAGTGAAAATAAAAGTCATTTATCTATCTATCTATACACAAATCAATAAAGATTATCCGCACATTACAGTTGTAAAATTTTTCAAAGAGTACTTCTAAAGGATTATCAGATTTCAACCTCTGTGTTATTTTCATCTTGAAAATTTTCTCTGTGAAATTTCTAGTTTTTTGAGGTAAGGAAGACTGGAATCGACTTTTCATCTATGAAGCCTGTTACTACCACTATTAGTAGATGTCTATGAGACATTCCTCCAAGTTATTGTAACTTGTAATAAGCATGGTAATTAAAAATGATGACATACTTGTACTGCATGACTCCTGAATTCTTGACTCCTAGAAACAAGATATGATGTTTGTGGATATGATGTGTTTCAACACTGTTGGGATTCAGTTATTGCAAAGCATCAAGCCATCTTATCATTCCCACCAAGAAGATGTCTCATGCCCCAAGTTGACAACGAGAGACCAAACATTTCCTCTATTTTCCTAATCTGAAATTGTAATAAAGCGAAATGAACCTCTCGGGACCAAGATGGCTGCGAAATATTGCTGTGATAACATTCCAGCCGTTGGGGTTTGAAGAAATATGACACAGACTACCTTATTCTTAGACGCTCGGCATAGTTAGATAGTCTCTCCCCTATTATAAAACCCAGACTGCATCTAATTAAATGCAACAATTCAACTGCAATTGCACTGCAATGAGCCATTCTGAATGTGCATGAGAAAACTAACGAGCTATATAGAAGTAAAGCAATAATACGTTAGTTTTTTGATGAGGGTTTGCATCATGCTAAACCTTCATCATTCGATCCATTCATGAGTTTATTCAATGAGGTGAGAGCAAATTCAAGTGAATTCAAAGTGAGACTTTATGAGAATAATTTTTTCAAATAATTCAACAGTTTGAGGAGAAAATTTGTATTCAGCACAAGAAATGAATGAAATATCTGAATGAATGGATTACGTTTTCAATGAATGTAATAGAGGTTCATTCATATATTATCATGCAGATGCAGATATCTTCAAAAATAATTGAGAGAAAACAAGCGAACCCTGACTATTGATCCTTCGAATCAATATAGAAAACAAGGACCTTAAAAGAAATTTTTCTTCATTTACCAGTTTCGACTGATTTGTTTACAATTTGGAATTCTCAATATAAATATGGGAACACACTTTGAATTGTGTATTAGAATTGTAATTAGCATTGCTGAAGATATCCTATTATATTAATCGAGCAATTTCTGTAGATATGTAGTTTATATCTTTAAATGTGGTTATTTTTATATTTTCATAAGTATCTGGTTATTTATGTTCAACGGATCTCGAAAACGGCTCTAACGATTCTCACGAAATTTGGAACATAGTAGGTTTATGATATAAAAATTCGACAGCACTAGGTCTCATCCTTGGAAAAACTCGCTGAACGACATTAAAAGGATAATTTATCCTTGGCTGGAACAGCTGAGACTTTGTGGATAGTAAAAAGTGAGCGAGTGATTCTGTGGAAAATCAAAAAATCGCATCCCCCGAAATTCATAAGCTGACGTAAAGCCAGCTGTAAAATATAAACACGATCATTTGAGAGAATTGTGTTCTGTCATGGCTAGATAGCCTACTCTATCTATAGTAGGCTATGGTTCTGTTTATCAATAAAAATTGAAATAACGAGCGAAGCTCGGTGCCCCGATATTATCTATGAATCATAGAGATCATAGATTGATGTAAATTTGTGGAATGATGATAAAAATATTAGCGAAGAGCACTTGAAGTTTCGAAATTTTGGAAGCCTGGTTGAAAACATTCTAAAAAAATATGCTGAATGGAAAATCTTTTTTCAGTGGAATATGATTACATCTGGAGTTGATTTCCTCTGGGAATTCATACCATACAATAAAGCAGAGATGGCAAAAAAGCTAAATTTTAAAATGCTAATGTTACAGCATGAACAGTTTCTTAGATTGAAATGCTGGATCCGAATGTGGGAAACTTTATATAGAAGTGCAAATTCAGTCCAAGAAAGAATTTTCTTCAAGAGAGATTTTCATGAATAGATAGAATTTTCAAGTACTATACTTAGGAATTCACATAACATTATTTTTCATCGCTGTCTTGAATTCGCACCGAAATTAAAAATGGAAAATTGTGTTCCCTTGCAGACTTTCATCCACATGGTAATGGTTTGAGAGTGCGATATTACGATTTCAACGTTAAAAATTGTAATAAATATTATTAAAAGTATCAACTAGAATAGAAGTTGGACAAGAGTGAACAACACAAAATCACATAAGTGAAGAACAGTTGAATAGGAGTGATATTAGATCAAATGAATCGGTATAAGCTATCACCTATCGGAAAAACTGTTCTCCTATCTTTTTCCACTGCCATCATAACGTGGACTTCAGTATGGAAAAATCTCATTCCCATAAAATCACTGTTAAAACTTTTTCTCGTTACTGTCAATATCCTCAAGAGATCAACCTTCAATGAATGACTTCAACCTAAGCAAAATTCAATACTTTCAAAAATAAATCTGGAGAGGAAAAAATTTCTTCTTTGGTCTTGAGAAGTGAAATTTTCAGTTGTATGTTATTTCCTATGTAAGTTTTTTAAGCCAGGTGCCATAGGTAGGACTTCAGTGAAATGAAAAGATTATAATGTATAATGTGAAGATTATCATTATTTTATTACGTCTCACAAAACTAACTTTTATTATGGTTATGATGGTATATGATCAGTAGTCGTATACATAACGATGCAAATAAAGTATGATATGAGAAGAATAAAGGGTGATATTCCGGTTATAAAGTTCCCCCAATAACCAAAA
Source organism: Nilaparvata lugens (assembly GCF_014356525.2). Lineage (NCBI taxonomy): Eukaryota > Metazoa > Arthropoda > Insecta > Hemiptera > Delphacidae > Nilaparvata > Nilaparvata lugens. Next base: position 14,942,659 of record NC_052514.1, read on the forward strand.
GAGATAATATTACAAGAGAGCATACTGAACAGAATAATTCAAATGGGATTTTCAGAAAAAGTCAATCTATCCAAGATACCATTACAGGTTTTTATGAGTTTGCAAGTATGTGCAGAATCTCGGAAGATATTAATAATGGATGCGGTAAGATTATAAAGAGGGATAATACGCAACTCAGCTTACAACTCCCGGCTTTTGCCGCAACATTATAAAAACGGGCAATAATGCAAGAGTTGAGAATGCGTTGCAGTTATAATTTACATCTTCATATATGAATAGGATGCCAGAATCTCTAGAAACTCCAAGACATCTTAATAAATTTTGTTGTGAAAAAGTTAGTACACTATTCTATTGTATGTGCAACGCTTGATGTACTATGCAGAGCAATGAGTCATACATGCTGGGAAAAATACTCATAATCCTACATAGTGCACTAGGTTATGTTAGTTAAATTTATTGCTTGCTCACAAAGAGTGAGAGATTTCTAGATAATATGTTGTGGGTCAAGAGTCTTCCAAATTCATTCGTTATTCAATTAAAACTGACATAATCCTTGATTAGTTTTGAATTTTATTCGAGGAGGCCGCTTTGAAAATATGAATTGTCTTCTAATCCCCTAATCCCATAAAATGTCGGTGTATGAAGTTTCTCCTCTTGATCATGATTCATAGGGTATTTTTTATGCGAGTATTTTTTCAGGTAATGTAAATTTGTAAATCTAGTGCAGCAGCAGCATTAGCGGTTGTAACCAATAGTGGGATACATTTTTGAGGAATTTTAAAGGTTTTGAAGGTTATAGATGAGAGTTGAATATTCAGTCAAGAATTTTAGTTTCTGTCTTTGAGTTATATTAATTCTTTTGCAAATAAGTGATCGAGGCGGACATTACTTTATATTACTATGACTCTAATTGGCTTATCGATGAATAAATACTCTTCTCAAGTAATATAAAGAGCTTGATGAAAACAATAAGCAATACTGCACGTACTATCAAACCACGAGAATATCATTACTTCTAACAAATATTATGTATTTGCAACATAATTTGAATTCAGACAAGATGTGAAGTAATATTCCAGGAGTAAGTCTGAGTTTCTTTTCAAGTTTTAAGAATTTCAATTATTAATAAAGTATCGTTCAGTTATCAATGATGATTCAGTGGAGTTTTCTTATTTAATTTGGTTGAAACTTTTCTAAATTCTAGATTCCTAGTTTATATATATTTTGGACTCAAAATTGGACCAAAATCATAAGTGTAAACATAACCTATTTTTGGACAATTTCTATCGAAATTTGGGAAAGGAACAGTTTTGGGCTTTAAGCCTGTTGTTCCTTTCCCAATCATTGAGGATGATATTGTATAAAAATAAATAAATAAAATAAGTGCATGAGTTAAAAAGCATTGACTGAAAACTCACTCGTATTCTTGAAGATGCAGACCGATCCTCTGACGATTGTCCTCAAGTTGTAGAGGCCAACCTCCTGCAGATCCCGCATCTCGTAGATGACCAACGCGAAGTTCATGAAGAGATGGTTGCCTCGGATGACACTCAGATTCGGGAACAGCTGACCGATGCTCCTCAGATAGTTCACTCGATAGAACAGCACAAACCCCGTCACTTCACGCAGCAGCGGAAACGAAACATTCTCGAATTTGTTTTCGGACGCCTTCTCAATCAGCACCACATGCAGAGACCCTTCGATAACCGTACAATTCTCCAGTTTAGTTCTCATGATCGAAATATTGTTGCGCACATCGGTGTTGGGGCATATTCTGCCGCTGACCGTTTCGTAACAGGTCAGAATGAATATCACAGTGGAAATAACAGTGACCGACGTTAGTCTCACGCCTGCCAGTAGACCCCATTTTTTACGACTTCTACAGAACATGGTTGACCATGGAACAATGATTTGAAAGTCACATATCAGTTCGGTGGCTGGCTTGACACATGTCACACACGTAACGCGAACTCTCTTCTCTGTCGCCAATCACGTGACGTAACACAAAACACATTTTATCTACGGAAGAGGTTGGTCTACATGCTGTCGAAACGTCTGATTTCCATTGTGGGCTGGCTGGTTTGTATACGATACCACCTGTAACAGAACGTAATATTCTATTATTCATGAGAAATGTTGATAGAATTTATCAATACTGGTGAGATATTGGTCTGGGCGACTGAGACAGAGCATTGGAAAGAATTTTCGGAGGTAGGAAATGAAAGGCAACAGATTGTTACTTCGCAATGTGAAAAAACCATAATTTTGATAAGCCATCAAGCCCAACATACACAAATAATATGAGTGCATTGATGGTGGGTTATCTAATTGATATGAGAGATTATCCAATAAATTATCAACATGGTTAGTTGACTATTGGAACGATTTCCACATGAAATGATGAATTTGATACATGAATGTACAGTATTTTCGTGCGGATGAATTCAATAGTTCATCATCTCCCCATGCTTGAGAATCTAAATTTTGGGAGACATCTCCAATATTGTAAAAATTTCCTTGATTATATTGCACAGTCTTTAAAACTTTGATAACATATCAGAAGATTTCCACAGTGATATTCTTATTAAACAAAGCTTCCGACTTGCAATACGTCTATCTAAATTTTCGAGTGCAGAGTAAAATTAACGCTCTGCATACTAGGCCCATATTATGTACCATCTCAGTTCAAACGGGGATTAATAAGTTGTCCGTTAAAACCTACAATCCTATTTTATTAATAGGAGCAATTCTGGATATGGTTATAACTAGTAGTTCTGTGAACAGTAGACCTCACGCAGTATTCTCATCCACAAGTACCAGATGTCAACTGTTTTAAATGTTGACAAACTCAGTTCACGTTTAAATTTGTATTCCATATGATATAATTCATCCAGTTCCGTGATGATCTTTCTATCTGATGAGAATTAATTTTTTAGAATAAAAAATATTATAATCTCTCAGCATTATTTAGTTCATTTTTTCATCTTTATTCACCTATTAAATTAGTTTTTTCGAATGTGAGAATATTGATAATGATGGGCATGCATAATAATACCATGACTGCAAAACAAAATATTGAAACCAAATACCTTAAAGCTGCGATTAGACCAAATTTATTAAAAACATGTTAATAACTCAATCCTTTTAGATTATATTAGATTGAACATAACTTATCATACACATGATGAACATATGTGTTCGTCAACTTCCGTTCAATCTAATAGAATCTATAAGGATTAAGTTTTAACCATTTCGTTAATAGCTTTGGTGTAAACCCAGCTTAAAGATGCATACCTCTTTAATGTATTTGATTAAAACTATAGACCTTATACAAATACAGTAATAGACTGGCTTCTCCACACATCTGTGTAATCACTTGTCAGCTGATTTATGATGAATAATTCTATAGTCTGATTTTTACTTTCCTTGCCCTATTACCATAGGTAATGCTTTCCGAAAAAAATTAAGGTACCCCAATTTCTAAATTTCTATACGTTTCAAGGTCCCCTGAGTCCGAAAAAGTGGTTTTTGGGTATTGGTCTGTATGTGTGTGTGTATGTGTGTGTGTGTGTGTTGTGTGTGTGTGGTGTTGTGTGTGTGTGTGTGTGTTGTGTGTGTGGTGTGTGTTGTGTGTGTGTGTGTGTGTGTGTGGTGTGTGTGTGTGTGTGTGTGTGTGTGTGGTGTGTGTGGTGTGTGTGTGTGTTGTGTGTGTGGTGTGGTGTGTGTGTGGTGTTGTGTGTGTGTGTGTGTGGTGTGTGTGTGTTGTGTGTGTGTGTGTGTGTTGTGTGGTGTGTGTGTGGTGTGTGTGTTGTGTGTGTGTGTGTGTGTGTGTGTGTGTGTGTGTGTGTGTGTGTGGTGTGTGTGTGTGTTGTGTGTGTGTGTTGTGTGTGTGTGTGTGTGTGTGTGTGTGTGTGTGTGGTGTGTGTGTGTGTGTGTGTGTGTGTGTGTGTGTGTGTGTGTTGTGTGTGTGTGTGTATGAGTGTATGTATTTATTTATTTATTTATTAGATAGAGCGAACAATACAATAGTCGGAAAAGAAAAAACAGGCTATTGCCCAAAACTTCTTCAATTTCCTGATTTTGTCACAAATCGTCCAAATATTATGTAGGTTATGTTCACTTCAATTTCAACACCAAATCTTCAATCTGAAACTATGAATCAGAATAAAACAAAGAATTTCAAATTTAGATAGATTGATAATGAAACTTCCGTTAAAACAAAAACCAAACTTCAATTATTCACAGAATATAGAATAAAATCACTTAAATTTTGAGCTCGAAAATATTTGTAATTGATGATGTGTTTATTTTTTGAAGTGTAAATAAATTCTGTATTATAAATTGTATGTGCGTCTGTGTACACGATATCTCATCTCCCAAATAACGGAATGACTTGAAATTTGGAACTTAAGGTCCTTACGATATAAGTATCCGACACGAACAATTTCGATCTGATGCAATTCAAAATGGCGGCTAAAATGGCGAAAATATTGTCAAAAACAGGGTTTTTTGCAATTTTCTCGAAAACGGCTCCAACGATTTTGATCAAATTCATACCTAAAATAGTCATCGATAAGCTCTATCAACTGCCACAAGTCCCATGTCTGTAAAAATTTCAGGAGCTTCGCCCCATCAATGCAGATAGAATCCCAATTATCAGGCTTCAGATACAATTGAAACGAAAAAAATCAAGTGGAGTAGATTGAGCATGAAAATCTCTACAATTAATGTTCAGTAACATTTTCACCTAAAATTGAAAATAAGCTTTAAATTCGAGAAAATGTGATTATTCAATTGCAAATTATTGTTGATTCTATTAAATCATTCACTATGAAGAGATAGCAGACCTCATGTGTGTCTCCAGCCTTATTGCCCTGTCACCAGCTGGCTCAAATCTTTGAATAGTGACTTGAGATGCGCGGGAACACTAGCGTCAGGTGATCAATTTTCATAACGGCAAGGAAAGTTATGTGAGTGCGCCACACCAGATTTTTACTCTAATATTGGCGTATGAAGGAGGCTCCTTTTTCCTTTTATATTATCCTTGAAATGCAAAATTTCCAAAAACCTTATATATTCGTCGACGCGCAATTAAAAAGGAGCATACCTGTCAAATTTCATGGAAATCTATTACCGCGTTAAGCCGTAAATGCGCAACATATAAATATATAAACATTAAAACATTAAGAGAAATGCCAAACCGTCGACTTGTATCTTAGACCTCATTTCGTTCGGTCAATTTTGGTTATGTGGTTATCTGGTTATGTTGTGCAACGGATCTAGAAAAAAGCTCTAACGATTTTCACGAAATTTGGAACAAAGTAGGTTTATGATATAAAAATTCAATTGCACTAGGACTCATCCCAAGGAAAACTCGCTGAAGGACATGAAAAGGATAATGATTATTCATCATTTGAAAAATAGATGATAATTTCGTCATCTGTCAATAACAGAAAATGTGGGAGAGAGAGAGTTATGTTCAGTTGTGCAACTATTTGCAATCAATCAGCTTATCTCACAAGAAAAAATATTAATCTAGTAATTTCAATCTACTCGATCAACATAACCTGATTTGTTGACATGACATGGTATATCATTCTAAATTAGAGTTAATCATTATATTACAGTTTTAAGTGATTAGTGAGTGTTATTTTGTTATTCAATTTGGTTTGTCAACAATCTGAATTAGAACTTTTCTGTTTTCAAATGTTTGGACTGAAAATTGTACCTGAATTCAAGTGTATGGAACATAACCACTTTTTGAACTATTTATAGTGTATATAAATCAAATTTAATTTAACTATATATAAATCAAAACTCGTGGAAGAAACAGTTTTGAGCTATTCCTGTTAGTCCTTCCCCAATCATTTTGAAGTATTGTGTTCTGTTTATCAATAAATAAATGACGAGCTAAGCTCGGTGCCCCGATATTGTAACATAATTCAATAAATGCGGGCATATCTTTAAGTGAACCTGAATAATTGGGGTTGAACGTAGATGATGCATCAAATGGCCCTTAATCTTACTACCAGACGCTACACTACCATTATTAGCAGATCAGAATAGAAAGGAGTTCTATTCTCTGTGTTCAGAACACAGTTATTGATCACAAGCACGTGGAGGTGGATTACTATGCGTCCCCAAGCCATAAGTAACGCTTATTGGATTACATCAAGCATCACACATCAATAAGCCAACTGAGGAGATCAATTTATTAGCCTTCACGTCAGTGAGACACCAAATGCGGAAATACAAAAGCTATGGTTTCTCCATTCATCTAATTCATCACCGGCAGTGAGCGTGAAATTCGAACCAGCCTTGCACATTGTAAATTTCAATGAGAAATTGCAGACTGGTTGATAGAAATTATTGGAATTTCCAGTGGGGCGAATTTGAATGAGAATTATATGGAATCCTAGTGCAACCTGATGGATGGTTGATCATACTGATCTAGTGTTGATCATACTGGATTCGTGCCAATGATGAAACTATGTGATTGACTTGATATATTTCAATTTATGCACTTCAATATCAATGAGGGTCAATGAACTCTATTCACAGCATCGTACTAGACATAATTATTTTCGTAGAAAATGTGTAGAATGGATTGAAAAGTTCAACATAATTTCCTATATTGCACACTCTCTTTTTATTACTTTTTGTTTAATCAATATCAGAGACTGAAGAGTAAATACAAATAGCGAACGACTTGAAAAAAACGATGTAATTAGATGTCAAGAGAAGAAATATGGTGGAATATCCAAAGCCGTTTGAGCACGATCAAATCCAACCCTTACAAATAAAAAACTCTCAATAGAGTTTGAGAAATTTCTCCAATTGCTCCAAAGTTCTACAAAAGGTTTTCTCATTTCGTCCAATCATTCAGTTTTCAACCAATATTCAGAGAGCCTTAATAATATTTAGTGATGAATAATTGTACGTCAAGCGACTTTAATTGATTCGGCAGTTGAAAACATTCATTTTATTTTTTCAATTTTCCGAGAATTAATTTTGAAAAAAAAACTGCTCAAGAAATTGAGTTGATTTGAGAATTATCTCAGTGATTACTCACTTAGAATTACTAGTACCCGTTTCCCTTATTCAGACACGACTTGTGTTGGCCAATCACGCCATGATTAAGTGATATTTCTCATTTTGACACTTTATAATAGCGTGATTGACTGAAACTAATCGTGTCTAAAAGAAAATATGAAAAAAGTAGTAGAAATTGTATGTAATTCAACTTTTAAGTAACCCTTTGAAATAAATGAGAAATGATTACTGAATTTGCAATAAGTTCTGCCAAAATCTAGACGATTTATTAATTTTGTGTCTCAAATGATCACATTTCAACAGTACGCGTTTTTCTGATAATTGAAGTATCTCGCGCCCATCCAGTTAATTGAATCTTAGATTGGAGATCATATATCGTGATTAAACATACAAATCAATTAAATACGAGATTGAAGCAAGCGACGCTCTATTTTGAATCTTTGCATTGGACAGTAAACCGACTTCTGAGTGGTTTGCAAATCGAATGCAGTTACGACCTCGAGATGTCAACTTTATGTGCATGAGATGAACTTGACAACTTGAACTTGACCCACTAGTCTACCTTCAAATGCATCTACCTGCATCTGCATTCTGCAACATAAAAGCACTCCTCATTTGAATACAGCTTCTATTTGCAATTCTCAAGCACCGAATTCGCAATGCACCTGAAAAATAATATATTCAACAGCCTGAAACTGTCAGTGTCAGAACTGTTATTAGCATTTCAATAATAGTTCAAGCTGTTCTGTTGTCGTCACATTACTGTGATGAATGATTATTTATTTTCATCCGTCTATAAATAGAAAGAAATAATATTAGAGAATATTGTTGCATTGAAATTTTTTGAATTCTCTATTCATTCTATTGATTCCTGATGTTTTCGTAACCTACTTCTATTCCTCCAGAATAAGAGATTCCTCCTTAAGAGATAGCATTATGATGAAAAGGAAAACTGTAGTCACAAACGACTCTTTGTCTAGAGTTATTACTATATCAAAGAACGATGAAGATGCTCAGAAAAATACTGAACTGTTTACTTACGCTCGCAGATTAATTGTATTCATTAAAACTGTAGTGTTCTGTGTTCCTGATTGTACAAGTTTGAATTACTAACAAATCATTCAGACAGAGTAGGAGGAAAGTGAACTAAGACCCATTGAGAGGTTTGAATTGGATATATTGGAGCTATATGAGTTAGACATATGGTTGAAAAACAGAGGTGCAGAGGAGATAGAAACCAGGATTATTATTTTCCAACCAGCAATAAGAAACTTCAGTCAAGAGACAATAAGAGACTCCACAAGCTGGAAAAAATGTGAGTAAGAACATTTCTCATACAACACGCTTTTATGAACGGTACTCTACTCACACTCACGAGAACTCCCTCATATATTAAACTTTCGAGGCAGCAAGGAGAGGAGCAGTAGAGGGTGTGTGAGAGTTTCTCTTTAAAGAGCCAGCTAAAAAAATAGAGCAGAGATGAGATAGATGTATTGTCAACTTAGTTCCTGAAAAATAAACCAACACTGAATCTTTGGAAGAATGACTCGAAATTCTAAATCTGAGAAGCAAAAAAAATTCTTTAAACAATTTACATTCAAGTTGGAATTTGAAACATAATATCCACATTATCCATAAATTATAAACACATTATAATCTTGGAACTTTCCCTACTTGAACATGCTCCAACACCTCTTTCAACAACTTTGTCAAACACAGAACTTCATCACAAGTTCAAGATCATATGTTTCCTTCTACTTCCTTATTCAACGAACTCGTGTGAGTAAATCAATCAACTAAAGTTGCACATACGATCAAAAGGCATTCCACCACCGCAGATCTAATGACATTGTGACATTTTGAAAGTCACCTAGTGATAACTAGGTTGCTAGTCAAACTTCGCAACAAATAACTACGATTATTACTTGGCGAAGATCGATCATAGTCCCTGAGTCTTGAAGTGAATCAAAGTTTGATGGGTGAAGTTTGCTCTGTTGCACAATCGACAAATCAGGCACCACAGATTACTCCAGTTCTAGATTCTAGAAGAACTAGGACTAGGAGTTGCATCGTTAGAGAGGGTTCAGAAAGTCTTCCTTTGGTGCGAACTCACTCAACGTTCAGCTAGCTTTGGTGCTTGGTACAACATGCTGTACAGATACTGTACAGATACTGGAAAACCATATGACACTGAATTCCATGGCATAATTATTCGGGCATCACTTGAAGAGTTAATTTGATTCATCCAAATTTCACTGTTCCCTTACTATCAATCCCTCTCCCGAATAAATAAGGTTTATTACGTAATACAAATGTGATGATGATGATGATCAAGTTTATTGTTTGATGAGTAAGGCTCAACTCACACTTACGCGACTCAGGTCGAGAAGAAACTCGACTCTAGTCGAGAGCATGTGTTTCCAATAATGGTGACACTCAAACCAGTCGATTCTAGTCTCCGCGACGTCACCATTTGAAAACACATGCTCTCGACTAGAGTCGAGTCTCTTCTCGATCTAAGTCGCGTAAAGGTGAGTTGAGCCTTAGTTTAACCAAATAAGTCATGTATTACTGGATAGTATCACCAGATCAAGGGTTTAATTTTAAATTTATGGAGTGTAACCTCCACAAAACGTCTGGAAAATTTCCGACGAGACATACCTCGGAAAAAGACAACAAAGAATTCAATTTGCCTCGTACGACCTACATCTCAATCTTTTGTCCGGTCTATTTCTTGCACATTGTACTCTGCACTGCTTTTCCTCAAAGGAAAAAAGATTGCCCCTTCCGAGGTGTACAGAGAGTTTCTCATTTTCTCAAGAACAAACATGGAGAACCCTTTGTTTTTTTTTGTGAAACCATACAAACTGTAAAGTAAAAGCTAAACTTCTCTTCTCTCGAGTTAACATCTTAAAGAAAAGAAACATCTTTCTTTCATTACTCTGAAATCTTCCAACCGAGATTGCAGGCGCCTGGTTTGAATCAGGAATCACGATGCACTCTCAAGAACATAGTTTCTTAAGAGTTCAAGTTATTGAGAAGGGATTCAACAAAAACGCATCAGTAATGTACAAATATTATAAGAACAATCATGCAGTATTAAACACATCACAGTAAACTATATTTCTTATTGCAATTTCATGAACTCAAGTCCACAAACTTTCTACAATGTAAATCTTGGTGTTGCAAGGGAGGTTCAATAATTGAACATAGATTCCAGTAGAAATAACAAATAAAATGCAATTTTCCATGTGATAAATGTATGAGGCTTTATCTTTGGCTTTTTTCTTATATTCTCATTTGAATGGAAAAGATTCTTTATTGTATAATAGAGAAATTCGCTCTACTGTAATTAGTATGTAATGTTATTGAAATATACATTGTCTTCAAGAACATTGATAAAGAGTTTCACGGTAGGGATGATAATTGAATGCCTTTTTATGCATTAACTGTACATCACTTATTCGAAATGAATTATCAGGAGATTTCATCAGAGAAAATTATTCTTTTGATAAAATCAATTTTCTTACAGTAAGATCATAGCAGAATAATATGTTGGGATGTACTATAGAGAATTTATATTCTCCCGTTGGGATCATAGTGAGAGTTCGATCGTCTAGAACTAATGGAACTGGATGGAAAAAGAGCAAATTTATAGCTTGTTTGTTGAAAAATGTGAATTTAAACTTGCAGTGGAACAATAAGTTCGAGAAAGGAGATTGATAAAACAAGAGATTTTGCACATTTTTCGATCGTATGTCAAAGTTTGAGAAGAAAGTTTGCGAGTTTTGACTTCAAGTTACAGATTCCTCGTTGGTTCAGAAACAATGATTGAAGTTGAAAGAGCTGATAACTTGTTGATACAACGTGGCTTTCGAGCCAGCACTTGAGTTCCGAAAGAAAATTTATCAGCAAATCACAAAGTCTTGTTCTGAGAAAATTTTCCTCTGGGATTACGGAAAAAACGGAATGAAACCGATTGCTTCGTGAATCGATGCTTCACTCCAACTAGACCACTTTCATTGGGCCTCTATTTGTTTTTCCTTCTAGTGATTGTATGTTCTCAGAAGGCAAGGAAACCCTACAAACAGTAAAGATGGGGTGAAGCTTCTCGAGGAAATATATTATAAATCATAGAGAGCCCTCCAAAATCCCAACTTGATGGAGATATCAAGCGTGTTCCAGAGGAGTTGGATGAAAAAAAAACTAGCAGAGTACTGTCTGGGAAGAAAGTTCTTGAATCAATATTTGACTTGTGGAAAGCCTACAGTTACAGTGCTTGTGGTGAATGAACACTGAGATTTATTCTTGCAGATTTTGTTTTATCAATTCTGAGAACTTCCCTCTGCTGTATTCGTATTATTCTGCTATCAATGGCGCCTGCATTATAAATATGGAGTAGGATGGTAGCCTATAGGCCTATTCTTACCTCTGATCAAACCACTTTTAGCTTTGAGACTTCTCCTAGAATTCATTTGTTAATGGATTTGTTAATGCATTTCAATTTCCTTAAATTAAATTGAAATGGAAATTAGGACCTGCCACAAACAGCGTGTCGAAATGAATTATAGTTTCCTATCTGAAACAAAATATCGTATAATTATTTGATTTTTATTAATTCAACTTTAAATTTGTGTATTTGTGTGATGATAATACAGTATTTTGACTCGATATGGAAATCAATACATTGTCTTTCTCATTCTCTCTTACACAAAGCTATTTATATCCAGAGTAATTGATGTATTAGGCTACCTATTGAAATTCAACAACGTTGCAAAATAATACAAGTGTGAGATTTGCCTAGGTACTAGACAGTAGTTTGAACTCAATATTTCTCATGAAAACTGCCAACTTGCAACTTCATACTTGCAAGTGTTCTATATTGTTCATACAAGAGGGTAACAAGGTTTTATCTCAGCGATATTCCTCGTCCCAAATACATTATCTACTATCAAGTCTTTCTGATCATAAATTATTAATTCTATTGCGAATGTATAGATGCAGCTTCCTATACTGGATACAATGATTTATCATTGTACTTCCCGATTCAAGGAGAAGTTTATCGATGGAATAATAGGGAAGCTGGAATTTCCTCAATACTGATCAAAATCCAATCATCACTCTTTATTAATTCCATGTTCATGACTTGATACTTCTGCATCTTCCAGATAGACTTTAATTTGGAAGTTTGAGGGTAGTGCTCTAGTTTTGTGATGAATTTAATTCATTTTTCAAATCCATTATTTGGTTCTGACTAACGCTTTCAGATTATTCTCAAAACAAGGATTGGTTGTGAATTGGAGGAATGGAGAAAATACGTATTTGAAAAATATTATGATATTTCTTTACAAAATAAATTGTTAATAATATAATTATTAAACGAAAATCCAAATTGAATGCTGTAATTCGAGGTGATTTACAGCATTTGATTTGGATTTTCATTCAATAATAATAATAATGTATATATTATAATAATGTATAGTGATAATTATTAATCCATTAGCATTGGAAAAAATGCAATATCTCAGTAATTTCCATCTGAAGAAATTTTGATTACAAATGGAATAGTGTAATGAACTCAATCGAGATGAAAAATGGAATAGTGGAATAATGCATGTAATTTCGAATTTGAGTGTGAAATTCTGAAAAATCGTTAGTGGTTTTATGAATAAATGCAATAAGTCAGTAATTTCCATTCAAATAAATTTTGATTACAAATGGAATAGTATAATGAACTCGATCGAGATGACAAATGGAATAATGGAATGCACGTAATTCCGAATTTTATTGTAAAATTTTCAATCGTTAGTAGTTTTAAACTTAAATTCTAAACTAGAGTTTGCCATCCATCTATTACTCCAGATAGTCCAAGAAATTGATCCAGTAAACAATGTTCAATTCAATTCGAGAATGTTTACTGGAATATCCACAATTAAAATACCAAGATAAACCTTAGAATTTAATAAAATGGCAAACCCTTAGAAGATCGAGATAATAATAAAACGATAAACTCGTTAGGTAGAGGAATTTACATACACTGGGTTCCAGGTTCATAAGCATACCATGTTGAATGCACAATGTACAATGTTCCACGTTGTAGTTCTATTTGTTCCTAGTGTGGCGAGCAAGTATTGTGAACAATTGGATACAAGCAATTCAAAGCAACAGCAACATGCACCCAACAACTAGAGTGGAACCCACTATAATTGACCACTCTTTTTGCTCTCTACTCTAGAGAACTTGAAACAATGTTCAAAAGTTATGTGTTAGAATATAAATTTATTGGATCTATGGTTATTTTCATGTGAATCTAATAGAATTCAACCGCCGTAAAATTATGTCAGCATATCATAGAATCGATGTCAGGAGAAAAAAATAAAAGAACCCGACAACAATGCCATGAGGTCATTCCACGGTGGTCAAATTAGATGCTGTCTTGTATCGAAAAAATTGAAAAGCTGATCAATTTATTATTGGAGAGCAGAGCTCACAGTTAGAATTTTACATTCAACTTCTAAAATTAGGAGAAAAGTTGGAGCTACTATACTAACACAAAAAAAAAACAATATAGTCTACTTCACCAATTTAGAAAGTATTCTAGTTCATAACAATAAGCAATAAAGCTGATACCATCAGATTAAATTGAATAATCCAGGAATATCATTACATTTCATTAGCAGGATCGCTCTCTAATTGTACCAAATAGAGAAAAGTTAAATTCACATACGCTTTCAAATTCCATTCCGATTGTTCAAACACATTTGACGGGATTGCAATATTATTATTGATAGATTGATTGCAAATTCCAAACGAACTATTGTAATCATTGTAAGCTAATGCATCACTCCCACCTTTTCAAAATTAATACATTCCAATATTCGAGAAGGATATTCGAAATATCAAATTGAACCCCAAGTTGAAAATCAATGACATCACTTGATGCAATGACATTTATTAGATACAGAAATCAATGTCAATACTACTGGACCCCAGGTAACCCACATTCACTGTATATTGTGATTGTTCCATGGTTCTATTTGACTGACATCTCCCTTCTCCACCTTAAATACCATTGATTAATATTGTAAGCACGTCCCAGACAAATTGACATTCCTATTCACGGTTAAGAGCAGTTAGGTGCGAGGACCTAGGAAATGGCTAGGGGCCAATTTGAGGGCACATGGGGGTGAGGTTAGCGCTGGGGGAAAGAAGAAGCACAGATTGGGAGGGAAAGTGAACAAAAGAGAGAAAGAGAGATAGTTAGAGCTAGGCTATTAAAAGAGAGAAGAATGGCAAACAGAAAGTAAACGGTAGTGGAAGAGTAAAAGGTGAGGAAAACAGAGAGTAAGAGAGAAAGAGAGAGCAAGTAAGGAAGTGAACGAAATAGAGTATGATAAAGGAGACAGATAGTGTGTTTTCGAGAGAAATAAAAGGAGAGAAGAAAAGAGTGAGCAAGAGAGAGTGAAGTACCGCATTGGTTGGCTTTGCAGTATAGGCCTAGGTCTTTAGTTTTGTAGCACAAAACACCCCTCAACGATTTGCGTCAAAACGTGCCAAGTGCTGACCAAGTACTTTGTAAAGGGTGAGCAGAAGGGTATGTTGACTTCCCCCAACATAAATACAGTTGCAACCATTCATGAAGTGTCTCAGTTCACTTTATAATCACGCACTTAATGATCGGTGTTGAAAAATGCGACCAAATACTGTGGATAATCTATTTAGATGAAACAATAGAAGAAGAAAGCAAAACAAGATCTATGAACCATAAATTTATTATATTCTTATTGAGTAAGAAATTGTTTGCTAAGAAAATGTAGAAGTAAATAAATAATCGTGGTCGGAAAAGATGTGAAATTACTCGTAAATAACACAACAATTCTAAAATATTATAACGATCTATTCTATGGAATCACATCAATCTCAGTTTGAGAAGAACTTTATCAAAACGTGAAAAGGCTGGAGATATTTTACTATTATCCATTCTCGCAGATACAGTATACAACAAAAGTTTCCCAAGATCAGCCCCAAGTTGAAAAATGGAAAGCTCAACTCATCAATTGATGAAGTTTATCCTTTTAATTCCCTTAATTTGAAAAGAATTATATTTAATTCGATAAATAAATTTGAAAAAATAAACTATTCTAGAAATTACTAGTGATCTATTTATTGTTTCAATATAAACACAACTAGTTACAAACATTCATACCATTTTCAAATGACAAAAGGTTTGAGTTTTTGACACTTGAAAACTTTGATTGCCTCGTAGTGCACGAAACTAGTTGTGTTCATTTACAGAAATATATAAAGCAGGTACTAGTAATTCCTATAATATTAAACATTACAAGTATACTTATAAGAGCCTTTTTTGGAAATTTGAAAAAAAGTTATAATCATTGAAGCTCCTCTTGGTACAACTTTTACTGAGAGGCAACATATGAAGGGTTGAACAAAATGTCCATTTATTTATTCATGAATAAATAGAATGTCGTATCAGTTAAACGCGTATGTATAAGTTATTAATGTTGAATACTACCTCAACATTGAAGACAATGTTGAGCCTCAATGGAAGGCATGCTATAGTGAACGGAGGAAAGGAAACTTCTGCCTACTCTGAATACTGGACATTCTACTCAAATTCATGGCCCTGATTAGAAGGCCCAACCACGGCAAAGACAATGACAATAACTTGACTATCGATTGACAGACCACAGTGTCTGAGTGTAGAGAAAAACAAGAACACCTATCAGAGGAAACTCAATGCTCTAGTGGAGAATATGGATGCACGGAATGAGACGGATGTGGATCTAGAGGTACATCTTACATGCCTGGTAAGTTTGATATACGAATGTGTCCCTCTAAATAGTATCAAACTAAAGAATAAACAGACTGATTATTCTTCAAGACAGAATTGGTTCGACCAGGAATGTAGAGCAGAGAGAAGGAAATTGTTTGAGTTGTTGAAGGTTTATAGAAGGACAAATTGTGAAGCTATTAGAGAGCAGTATGTCGGCAAGAGACGTCAATATGAACAAATGTGTACCGGAAAGAAAAAAAGTTATTGGCTCAATTGTGTTGAAAGATTCAATACTGTATCGGATTCAAAGGAATTTTGGAATATTGTTAAACAACTGAAAAAGACACAATTTTACTCTGGTGCTAATATCTCTATGGAAAACTGGATGCAACATTTTCAGCAGCTCTTGAATCCAACTGTTGTGTGTGAAAGACTTCTCTATGCAGAGCCGGAAATTTCAATAGATATATTGGATTCACCAATAACACTGCAAGAACTAAACAAGGTTTTACTGAAAGCTAAGGATGGAAAGGCACCAGGGGACGATCGTATAGCTTATGAATTCTACAAAAACGCGCCGGAAAATTACAAGAGAAAACTGGTTAATGTGTTTAATAGAATATTAGAGAAGGGAGTCGTTCCAGAAGCATTCAAAAGCTCAATAATATTCCCAATTCATAAGAAAGGTGATAGAAACGAACCATCGAATTATAGAGGAATATCGTTTGGGAATGCCATAGGAAAATTGTTTGCAGGTGTGCTACTGCTACGACTTGAGGCTTGGAATTTAGAGAACAATGTGCTGGGCGAATTTCAGGCTGGTTTCCGGCGGTCCTACTCCACAGTAGACAATATATTTAATCTTGTCAGCATTGCTAAAATCAAGTGCAGAATCAGGACACAGAAACTGTATGCCTTTTTCGTCGACCTCAGTGCCGCGTTCGACCGAATAGACAGATACTCTCTCTTTTATAAATTATCCACAATCGGAATATCATCAAAGATCATCAGAGTATTGAGAAGTATGTATGAAGGGACACGTTCTAGAGTTTGGGGACAGGAAGGTCTGACGGAAGCATTCGAGACATGTACAGGCGTGAAACAAGGCTGCTTGGTGAGCCCACTTCTGTTCTCTCTTTTCATTAACGATATAGAGGAGTATCTGGAGGGAGGTGTTAATGTAGGAGAGACACGAATAAAGCTGCTTGCCTATGCAGACGATATTGTGCTGCTAGCGCCTGATCAATGGACTCTCAGTAACATGATTGGAGGTCTAGAGGAATATTGTAAACTGTGGGGTCTACAAGTTAATTTGGGAAAGTCTAAGATTATGATTTTCAGGAATGGAGGAAAAGTGAAAAGCTCAGAAAAGTGGTACTTCAATGGTGAGCAGGTTGAGGTAGTAGACCACTATAAATATTTGGGAATGGTATTGACATCTAGGCTATCTTGGACTAGACATCTCAAGGAAAGGTCTAACACAGCAATAGCAGCTTTAAGTTCTTGTGGCACAATAATCTTCAATGATAAGATTGGGTTTGCTGCGAAAAAACGAATTTTCCAGACGGTGACTCGAGCTATGCTTTGCTATGGAGCACAGATTTGGGGGACAAGAATCTATGATATTGTAGAGAAAGTTCAAAGGACATTCGTTAAGAGAGTATTTTGTTTGCCAATGAATGCGCCAAATTATATTCTGTCCCTCGAAACTGGAATGCCAAGTCTGTTCACCTACACTTTGAAGCAGCACCTCAAGTATATTCAGCAAGTACTGGCAATGCCTGAACACCGATATCCTCGATTGTTGCTGAAGGAGATCATCGATAAAAATCTATATCTGGTACATGAATGGCAGGATCTCAATGAACAACTTCACATCCGTTTGGAGCCAGAAGGAATTGGAGACATTAATGTTGAAGAGTTGATCACCTTGGTGGAGCGGCAGCTGAGAAGTCAGTGTCATGAGAGGGCGCAGAATTCGCGGAGACTAGTACTCTTTCCAAGATTGCTGAAATTCAGTGAATATCTGGAGGGGGCTGAAGACTTTGCATCGGTCAAGTGGCTCTTCAAGGCAAGAACTGAACAAATTCGTCTCAACAGATATTCATTTGTGACCAGCAGCCAGCTCTGCTCTCTATGCAACGCCCGGAAAGAAGAGGACATTTTACACTTTTTGGGAGAGTGTGCGGTGTTGGCGGAGATCAGATGGAGATATTTCCGGAGAAGGGTGCTATCGGCTGACGAGCTTCTGCCCTACCTGAACGGTGAAGCATGGAGGATTTTGAGTGCATATTGTGGACGGGCGTGGAGCTATCGATTCACTTTGGTGAGTGAGTTTAATTATTGAGTGGAGAACTTTTTACTAACCAACTTTGCCAACCTACCCAGATGTCACGCTAGTGATCCAGGGTATATAGGCCGGCGAAAAAAACAAACAAATCAAATGAGAGGAAATGAAAGACTTTTTTGAAAAAGTTTATGTTAAAGAAAATTCATATGATAACATTTTATTATTCTCATGTATTTCTATTTTTTGAATTGATGTAAATAAAGGCATTTATTATTATTATTATTATTATTATATTAGTGAACGGAGGAAAGGAAACTTCTGCCTACTCTGAATACTGGACATTCTACTCAAATTCATGGCCCTGATTAGAAGGCCCAACCACGGCAAAGACAATGACAATAACTTGACTATCGATTGACAGACCACAGTGTCTGAGTGTAGTCCTTACTAAGCATATTAATGGCAATTGATTTGGTACGCATCCACTAGGCAAAGTGCATCCTATTCCGATCTCACCCTACATGCGTAACTTGGGGTGAATATAAGTGGGTCCATCCTATGCATAACATGAGTGTAGACCAAACACCGAACATTGTACACATGTATGACATGATCATGAATTGTGTAATCCCAAGGATAGTGTATAGCACTATTCTTGGTATAATCCTACCCTCTGTACGATGTATAATTTCATGCATGGGTGTGAATGTCCTATGTACTAATTTGCTAGGCTGGAATTCCGTGGTGAGACTGGAATACCGTAAGGAAAACAATAGTTCTATACAAATATTTTTGTGAGAATACATCTGTGTATAGTTTAAAATACGATTATGAAGATATAAAATAATACTACCATAGAGAAACAATAGCGTAAGTAGATATCCCATGGTATAGGGCGTTTATGTCGCAACTTCTACTGTTATCTCAAGCCGATTACTGTCGACTATTTTCGATTTTTACTGTTTTGACCGTGTAAGAGTGTATGAACGGCACAATATGAGAGACTACCAGCGTCACACAGTTTCACGGGAAAGAGCTACGTGGACTATTGGATTGAGATAATAGTGAAAATATTGCGACATAAACGCCCTATACCATGGGATATCTACTTATGCTATTGTTTCTCCATGATACTACATACAGCCGTCTCACTAAAGTCCCGGTTATTGGGATAATGTTCATTTGTCATCCACCCCACGTTTGGAGAACCGAACAATTCAGAATCAAGAATTGCTACAACAAGCCAATTATTAAATTGCTTCATCATCCGTAACCAATTGTACTAATTACATCCCTTAACACAGCAGACTTGGTTAATCGGGAAGTCAGCTTGAGGTGAGATTTGATTAATCAACTTGGTGAAGATTTCAAGATATTCCCAACATCAAGATTAGTAATAAGCTTCTGCTGATTATAAGATGATCATCATTGCGGTTCAATCATTCCAAATCTGTGTCGAGTAGTGCTTGCATTTGATAATTAGTTTGAGCTATGAAAATCGCCCAAGTGGAGATTTGTTACAATAATAGGACTACTTGAGAATTATTCATTTCACAAACTCATTTAGATAATATTGTTATAATTTGATTAGCAGGATTGGTTATTGAAGAATGATAAGAGTGGGGTCTCAGTGGCGTAACGTTTCCAAACCGGGCCCCCCCACAAAAAAAATTTCGGCCCCTCTTCTAAAATCGTACCACCTTTCGTCAGCCCCCTTCTCCCTTAATCCCAAGCATTAAACTCTAATGTGAACGTACATCTTCCATGAGTGAATTGCATAGCTTACTTGAAAAAATAAAACTTGTTCTCGATTGAATTCCACAATAAAACTTCTGCTTTTTTATCAAAAGTTACTTCCATGATTATTATCTTTTTCTTTTTAAAGTATGTAATATATAATTATAATTTCGGGCCCTAACCCGGGCCCCCTAGATATTTTTTTTCAGAAAACCTATATTAGCCTACATATCATCCGGGCCCTAGCCCCGGGTCCCCTGAGCCACGGGGGCAGCGGGGGTGTACGTTACGCCACTGTGGGGAATTATTCAAGAAGCTAGGAAAAAAATCACGGTTAAGTCATTCACAGGGATGGGGAGACAAGCGATCAATAACAAATTAATTCTAAGATGGACTATTATATTTTATGAAGCTGAAAAACGTCTAGGCAGCTTCATACTAGGGAAATAAGAAAACAGTTGGCTCCGTGATCACGTTGTATCGCTTCAACTGACACCTTTATACATACTAATTAAGTTTGAAAAATGTATTTCCGGCTCCGGTCCGGAACCCATCTAAATTTTAAGGATCTGACATACCACTTCACAATTTTCACCGTAACCCACGCACAAGCACAGATCTTATGACGGCACCACCCTAAGAAAAATATGTATCATCAAGATTTTATCGTGTATGTGAAGACTGTAGTGAATCTTGTAGGATGGAAGAAAATATAAGGGAAATTGTGAGGGCGAGCTCTTGAGATTTCCCGATTTTATTTCCAGACAATGACTTTTGTTCAGAGTGTTGCAACTCTTCACAATGTTGAGGAAGACCTGGTTGAATGTTGGCGCGAAGCCAAGCTTTGCAAAAGAATCACCGGGAAACTCGGGGATCGCTTTCCCTCTAGTTACTCTTCCACATGAAATATACAATCTTCACTTCTACTAATTCTGGAAGAAGCCACTGAATCAATATTGGGTATTCCAGGTTCATTCTTATCTATTCCTTCCTTTTCTCCGTCTCTTTTGAACATCCAGTACAATAAATATCAGCATTCAAAATAATGGGATTGGAACTTCTGTCACGCAATCTTTATCCATACAACCAATGGTTCAAGTAATGAACCATTATCGGACAAATGGATTCTAATAGGGTTACCAAAACTAAGTGTTCATAAAATCTATGCTGTGCATGAGATATCACTTAGGAAAAGCAGTGACTAATATGAAATAAGATACGAAAGAAATTTTTCAATAGATAGGTGGTTTTTTATTCTTGAAGAAACTAAACTTAACACGATTACGAATGTGTTCCGAAGAAACAATTACTGCACTACCACGTATAATTACCAATTGTATAACTAACTGTACAGTCCCAAATCACCAATTTGAATAGCCCTCACCCAGGACTTGACAGTTTGACGTCAACAGCACGATTCCAAGGAATAGAATTATCAAGTGATTCAATTTTTTCCAATCCATGCAGAAATAGAGAATCATAATTCATATTCCTTCATGTGGATGATGCCAACTTGGGGGAATATTGACAACATTTTTATAGAACTCCATTTGAGAGGATTTTCTTGAACAGGATTCCCCAGCTAGCAAATACTACATTGTACTGTATAGTTCAGAGTGACATGACTGACAAAGTGTCGCTCTCGACTAAGATCGATAAATCAAGGTATGACAGTCAAGTAGTGCTTAGCAGCCCACGTACATGACCATTAGTACGAGATCAATACAGCATGGCACCGCTTGCTAGTTGAATTGACACATGCATATTGCAAGTGTCACCTCCATAGTGAGATTCATCTTAAACTGTCAGCATTGATTAAATGGGTTGAGTTGATTTCATTTATATAGGGAATGCTGACTAGGGATGCACATTGCACATTGTTACCTCCATAGTGAGATTCATCTTAAACTGTCAGCAATAATTGAATAGGATTTGTTGATGTTATTCCTGAAGAACGCTGACAAACTGAAGAGAATTGCACGGTCTCATCTCTCATCAACGTTGGAAATAGCACTTGAACTGAATGTGGCTAGAACCGAGAAGCTAGTTGCTAGATGCTAGAATGCTAGAATGCACCATAGAGTTGGTGACTCCAGAAGCATTTGGAGAATGCTCAGTTGTTTGTGAAGAGTCTACTCTTATCTAGTTGTGGTTCTACTAAGAATAACAACCTAGACGGCTCTTAATTGGAATGCAAATTGCAGATATGTCGCAACTCTAGTGACTAGGACTAAGAGTTCATTAGAGCTGATTACTGGATCTACGAGTTGGGAGGATGAGGAGTGGTAGTCATTCTGGATTATCTATCACTGACTTGAAATTATCGAATGTGAATAGATCACATTGAAGTTATTAGGGAGATTTGAGTGATTAGGAAGGGAAGAGATGTCGACTGATTTCGATAGAAATAAGCAGTACACAAATGAATTATAGTTACAATTATCAAATATTATAGTTACAAGAATCGAATAAAATGAATCTGTTCGTAATTATTGGTATTCTTGATGTCAAGTTGAAGAGAATTATTGAAGTGATTGTAATAGATGTTATTGAAGTGATTGCAAAGAATCAATAAGTGATTGCACTTATTGAAGCATTTAAAGCTGATCCATAGTTTCTTGATCAATACAATTTTCGCCTAAACTGATTCTGAAATTATTGTACAAGTTAAATTCAGGCATAGAAATAGATAAATCATATCGTGGGCCTGTTAGTCCTTCTCCAATAATTTAATGATTTGTGTATCATCGAATAAATGAATTTATTAATAAATGATACACATTTTTGACTGAAAATCTAAGACATTGTGTTTGTTAAGGTGTGTACAGACTTATGCGCCACGAACATGCTCATATAAATTTTCATCATGCTTATTATATCTATGTACCTTACTGTTTCTGTAAAAATACAATTAGAATTGTATAGGCTGATAAGAAATGGAATTCGCGTGTTGGTGGCGCATAAGTCTGTACGCACCTTTGTGTTTTGAGAGATACCCCATGAATGAAGAATAGAATGACCATATTAAACTATTCCCACAATTTGAAACGACGATTTAATGATTTCCTGACACCTGCTCTGCTGGACGAAGCGTTTGAAAACATATCCAAAAGAGTGCGATGAATCGTCATCATCTCTTGAAGTGGGACAATATTCTTAGTGGATTCTATTATCAGCAGTTTGAAGTACATACTTGGTCAAAAAAGCCCATCTTCATGATAATGCTTTTCAAGCCTGTTCCGGCGTCCATCTCTTCCTAGATCTACCAATAATTTTTCTGCCAATTGACTTGTGGAGTAAGGCATTTCATGGGAGACGGTCTTGTGGCATTCTAAGGACATGATCTAACCACTCATTTCTGTATTTTTTATCATTAGATAAAAGACCAGATATGAGTCAGTGGAAGCACCTACGGTTGTCTGTGGTAGAACCATTATTTTTGATAGAGTAGTCATATAATGATCTCATCACAAAATCCATTTGAAATACTTAGTTGAAGAACATCAATTTCAAAGGTTTCAGAAAATAATAACGTAACCTTCTTACAGAAGCAAACGATACATGAGTTCTGAAATAAGAAACCAACTACTCATTATTATTCTTAACACATTTCAACCCACAGCAAGCGAGAGTAAACGTTAAAAAACCGGTAACAATTTAATTCTCGTCAAGCTTTACTAATTATTTCCCTCTACAAATAACAACTAATGCCCTATCAAATAACGGAGCCATAAATCATTGAACTTTCTATGTTGCAATGCAGACAATTTATCACATCCTACTACAAACTGCTGATTTCATTTTCTGTTCTGCAGTTTTTTTCTACAAGTAGCAATGAGTTCTCCAAATAACGTCAACAGCAGAGAGAAAGTCCCCATACCTCAGTGAACTCAACATTGTCTTTTCCAATTAGGAATGGAAAGAATTGGGCAACTGTGCCAATTCGATGGGACAATTGTTTTTTCAACAACATCTATTATTCCGTCTCTACTGTTCTCTTCAATCAAAACACTCAAGTATTTTGCATCTTATATTTTTAGAGTGCTGCCGCGTATTTTTCTATTCTTGTTTTTTTTTAGATGAGAGGAGATCAGTGAACTTCTAGCTATCAAAAGAGTAAATTTGAAATGTCAAAAGAATAATTGAAAGTGTGAATCCATATAGAAACGATTATTCATATTCAAATTTATCAACAACAAAGTGTCTTCTAACGCTAATGGTGTTCCTGAGACAAGGACGTTGAAGAACGTATCAATCGATGAGAGAATTAGGGAACGCGCCAACCATTCTCCCCGACAACTGTTCTCCCCGACAGCCGATCACCTTTTCAAACTAGTTTTTAGGGTATCGGTTGTCGCCGGTCAACGCCGTCAACCGTTCTCCTTTTCGAGCAGGTTTCAGTAGGGGATCGGATGTCGGGGAGAACAGTTGTCGGAAGCGCTCGAGGAGAACGGTTGTCGGGAACGCTTCCGACAGACGTTCTCCTTCTTTTCAGTAGGAGAACGGATGTCGGGGAGAATGGTTGTCGGAAGCGCTCGAGGAGATCAGTTGTCGGGAACACTCCGACAAACGTTCCCCTCACCACATCACATGAAATCACCATTCTGGCTGGCTCTCTCCTTGAAACTTGAAAATGAAGTCACATGAATCCTATGTATCATGCTATTAAACCAGATTACTAGATACTGTACTATACAACTAGTTCTGATACTATACAACTAGTTCTGATATTCTGATCGTCTTTGTTAAGTTCTGATATTCTGATCATCTTTGTTAAGTCTATATTCAAATTAATATTCTTGTGCAATGTCAATGCACATTACTTCAAAAGTTCTGAAATGGTACAAGTCAATGCCCAATAGGGGATCAGATGTCGGGGAGAACAGTTGTCGGAAGCGCTCGAGGAGAACGGTTGTCGGGAACGCTTCCGACAGACGTTCTCCTTTTTTTCAGTAGGAGAACGGATGTCGGGGAGAACGGTTGTCGGAAGCGCTCAAGGAGAACGGTTGTCGGGAACGCTTCCGACAGACGTTCTCCTTCTTTTCAGTAGGAGAACGGATGTCGGGGAGAATGGTTGTCGGCATTGGCATATTTTCAGCAGGGTATTGGCTGTCGCCTACGGTCAAAATCAAGAGGAGAATGGTTGTCGGGGAGAACGGTTGTCAGCGACCCAGAGAATTATCTCCAAATGAAAGCAGAAGCTGGATTTTCATAGTTGCCCACAGGGGGAAAATAAGAATGACAACTTCCAATCAATTGATGGAATGCGTAGAGATGGAAGAATAATTGGCAAGGATTTCGATCATAAAAGATAACAAAAACAAATTTGCACATGAACAATTCGCACCTGAAACTTGAAATAGGACGAGACAAAGAAGAAGTATAACAGGTCTTCAGTCTCCACCAGTTATGACAACAGAAACCTCATTCGCATAAAACTAATAAACTGTGGGCTTGTAGCGATCAATTCCAATTATGTCCAACATAACAGCAATGCTATCGATAAGCAAATTATTTCCAATTCATTTAAAAACCGTCTAAGCTTCAGGTTGTTTTTTGACGGCACATGATCAAGATATCAAGCTGTAGAGTTTTACAATCTATCTGGAAATCTATCTAGCTGCAGGACGAAGAAGTTGTGACACATAATAAAACAGAAAATTCAAACATGCATCTCACAATTAAAGTCACTAGCATGCGCCAAGAATAATTGCATCTTCAACTGAATCTCAATCAGTTTCATTCCTTCTTTTTCACTTTCCCACTCTCTCACGAAATCCGCTGTATCTTTCTCTTTTTCTCACAGCGTCTCTCACCGTCTGAACGACAAGTCAGAGAAACCTCCAATTACAGTACCTAGCTTTCTCACATGTGCTGTTTCATGTAGTATGCTAAAAGCATGCAATCTGGTTTGCGATGCAGCTAGCTAGACTGCAGGCATTCAGTCCAATCCGAGCAGATTGCAGTGTTTTACTGTCTCCACGAGATGCAAATTGCATTTTGCTGTTTTCTAAGGAGAGACAAACACTGAAATGAAACGCGAATGTCCAATTCTTGCTCTCCTGAGTGAATAATTGAGTTGTTTTTGTCTTTGTTTCTCGCCAGCAGTTCCTGACATTTCACTCTCATTTATTTTGTAATTTATCGTTTTGTGTATCTCGCTGACTGCTATCTGAACCAGATGCAAACTTTTTTTAGAAACTTTGAAAAACAAACTTGAACGACTATTTTGCTTCTTAATGGTATTGTTATTACGTGATAACAAAGTATCGCTCATTCCATAAATTACATATATACTCTCAAGCTTTGAATAATTTTCTTTTCGTAGAGAAACATGAGCACTGGGTGTGTGCAAAGGTAATGGGATGGAATTTTAGAGTGTAGAATATTTTCAAAATGTATTAATTTAATTTCAATAAATTCTCGACTTGATAACAGTAGTTATTCTGGAGTGGGCGAGTGGTATAATTTCATAGGTGATTCATTGCAATGTTTTGAACACTTCATGTTCTAATATTTCTATGTTCTGATCTTGTTATGAAATATTCCTCAACTATTGGTATAAAATTCCATAATTTACAAAATTTAAGTCAGAAATAAATATTTTTGTCTTCATAAAAATTATTGTAATTCATAAATTTTAGTTGAGAAGAGAGGGTATACTTCTTGCTGATAATACTAGTCACGATTAAGTCTCATAAATTTCAGATTGTGATTACTATTTACTATCTCCTAAATATTGTTGATCTAGCTATCAAGTATTTGGGAGTGACACTCACGCACAACAACTCAGAAGAACTGGAAGTGACCAACAGAATAAGATCGGCAAATAAAAGCTTTTACGCATGCAATAAACTGCTTAGCTCAAGACTCCTCTCACATACATCAAAACTAAGACTATACAAAACCATCATAAGACCAGTACTACTATATGCTTCAGAAACATGGATACTGAATAAAAAAGAAGAAAAAAGACCATTGTTTTAGAAAACAAGATTCTTCGAAACATTTTCGGCCCAACACTAGAAAACGGAGTTTGGAGAATCAAGCACAACTATGAAATACGCCAATTATCCAATGAACCAGACATAGTGGGTGAGATTAAAAGCAGAAGGTTACGGTGGACGGGACACATTCTGAGGAAAGAAGAAAGCGCTCTGACAAGCAGTGTACTGAGGAATAATCCTATAGGAAGAAGACCAGCTGGAAGGCCAAAAACTAGATGGTGGGACCAGGTTCGGAAAGATATGAGGAGGATGGGCCTAAAAGAGGAGGACGCGAGTGAGCGAAACTTTTGGAGTGGCTTAGTTGATGAGGCTAAGTACCGACTGGGGTACGAGTGGCCACCGCAGTAAGTAAGTAAGCTATCAAGTATTGTGATTGGTGAATTTTAGTTGAGAATCTAAAGTTCTCAATCAAATCCAAAGAGAATCTAATCTTAGATCAGAGTAGATCTGCCTGATAGGCAGATGACAAGAGAGTGAGTAAAGATCATATATTTTAAAGATCCATATTATTGAAAGTTCAAATTGTACTTTGAATGATACCCAATAATGGGGAAGAAGACACCAGAGAAAGAGGATAATTTTAGAAAAGAGGAGAGATAGATGAATGGATAAATCGAGAATAAATTGCGAACAAATTTGAATAATTATAGAAATGGATAGTCTTAAAAAGAGGAAATCAAATCGACAATTCCAATGAAGATAACGTTCATAGTTTTATTCCAATTGTGAACGGTTATCAAACCATTAATAGAAAATACGAGAATAACACTAGTGTTGGTAATGTTCATTTTATGGCGTCAGTATTCCAAATAACGCACTCGTTGAAGTTTGTTATTAGTGTGAATGTCCTTTTAAATGTTAAACGAGGGAAATCTCCATTAAAAAGCATTGAGCTTGCAATGGGGCTGATGATAATTCCCCAATAACGATGTAGTTGTTAGTGAGGTTTCTCAGAGTCCTTTTTCTGAGTTAGTTGGAAGGATGTTTACGTACAATTTCAACTTTTGAGATAGAATTAACGAAATGCTGCAGGAACGTTGACAAAACTTCTCTTGATTACATAACAACCTCCTCTATTTGTGCCTCAAATAAACGAAAAAGCTGAATGGAATAAAACCTTTTCCACTCAACAGAGGATTTCATCGCGACAAGGACTCCATCCCACTTGAAATTAGACGTTCGTTTCTCGTTATAGCCAGGAGTTGTTTACTTTCAATTTGAGGAATTATCGAACAGGAATAGATACGATTGCAGGCGCTCGCGTCTGTATCGATAGGGAGCTTTTCATAAAGAATTTTGCCCTTTATGAGCTCTCTCCAATTACTCTATTTTCAAGATTATTCTTCATCAGATTCGAATCAACTAATTGTTGCTTTTGAAGTATGATGGGAAATAAGAATGGTTTTCACTTTGCGGAGATGATTGTAACCAATAAAGACTTGAAATAAATAACTTTGCATTATTCAAAGTTTATGCAACCAAAATGTCATTTTAAAAATGTTTAACATCTTATCTGTGATAATATCCATAATGAACATTCAAATTTGAAACCATATTATCTCTTTAGTGAATGGATTATTTTCTTACCTAATGTTCAGAAACTGGAATCGACGTGACCTGTGAAACATACACGATAATTAGAAGTTACCAAGTAATATGTTAATTCACTTTTGTTAAAACATGATAATTGACTGTCAGTTACAGATAAGCCTCTAAATATATCATTTTAAACTACAGTGTACCGGTAAACGTTAACTGTCTACTCCCCCCATTTCTGGTCGAAAGCAGAATGATATATTTGGCTTTGCAAAAGACGTGAGTTATAGCTCTTCACCTAGGAAAAATAATGAGAAATCAACTGTATGAATTCTACCTACTAAATACAAGGAGAAAAATGTTCTCGTTCAGCTCATTGCTTTTATTTCATTGAAACTTCGAAGCGGAGTTTACTTTCTAATATTCTCAACCGACTTCATATCACTACACTTAGTACACTACACATATACCAATAATATTACTATACTATTGTTTATATTGATCACAGAACATAATTAGAGCGGTCTGCAAGAAATAAATGTTTTGGAAGAAAGCTTTTGTAGTTTCGGATGAACTCTAGGTGACCTCTTCGCGATGTAGCAGAGGTGTATTAGATAATTGAGGGTGTGGCTGTCCGAGATGCACGTGAAGGGTGCTAATGTCATTGAAATCCCTGCTTGCTAAGCCACATTGTTCACAAGACAAGAAGTATTGTGCAAGGTTAGTTATCAGCATCTTACTGTAACTAGGGAAGCCCTTCAAGTTTGATCATAGAAAATTACTAGTAGCCTTCCCTTGTAATTGATGTTTCAAGTATTTTTAAAAAGTATTATATTACAAGGGAACTAGTAAAAGTAAAGTAGGTTCGTATGGCTTTTGTTGGTGGGGAGTCCCTTGCGGGAATGTCCCACCTCCTGAATATATAATTTAAGCCGTCAATGAACCTTACGACTGTCATACTTCAGCCGGGACCGACAGTTTAACGTGCCCATTCGATAACACGGGAGTGATCTGGTAAAAAATCTTTTGATAATGAGAGGGTTTGAACCCGGGATCTCTATGCTGCTACGCAAGCGCTACTCAAAAACGCTAAGGGAACTAGTGGTTTCCTATAATTGAACATCCAAGTATTCTAATAAATATAGTTTATCAGAAAATATGGAATATCCATTCTGTTTATACGGTTCCTACCATGATAATTAATTCGATTTTTAATTTTGATATCCGCCTGAAATCAAACAGAATGATAACCAAATACCGATCATAGCCTACCACACTCAGAAAATAGTTAAAAAAATAATACAATCAAATAGAGATGTACTTATCATCCTCACAGAATGAAAGAAAAGATAATACAATCAAGTAGAGATGTACTTATCATACCCACAGGTTCACGTATTGTTCCTTTAACAATTCAAATGACTTCTTCCACATTTCAGGCTGAGAATGTTTCTTCACCAAACTTTGTTGGGTGATGAACATCTTTGAGCTGATAACATATCAGTTATTCGATACCTTGTAGAATAAGAGTACAGTAATTAGGATAATCAAATTTAATCAAAAAATTTAATCAAATTCCCTCTCCTTGAATGCTTTTACATTCCCAATTTTATATACTGTGGAAAGTTTCTGCATGGAATAACCAATCTAAACTGACAATCTCAATCAAGTCTAACAATTAATCTGAATATAACAATAACCAATCTATTAGAGAGTATCGATACTCTCTGCTTCTAGGCTGAGTTAGATGGAGACGACAATTTCCGATGAAATGTAGCATGTAACCTTTATTGATACATTCTCAACGGTGGTTCAATAATATTTTCCTCCCCTTGTTCAAGATCTAGCATTATTATCATCGATAATGTGTAAAAAACATTCATTTGCTTTGAAAGATAATTAATCAGCTTGGATATAATTTATCTGACAGGTATTATCGAACAATAGATTTCAATCTAAATAATGCAACAAAACAGTATCAATTTCAAAGAAAAGCAAAACAAGAATATATACTAATTTCATACGATCTCTATCATTACAGTATTGTGATTGTTTCAGGTTGAAAAATCTCTTCCCCATTTACATATGCTTTCTTCATTTATTCTTTATTCATTCTTTCAATAAGTACATTATCAAAATGATAAATTTTATAATTGATTTCAAAAATCATTTTTACATTCGCAGATTCACATAATAAATTGTTGCTGAGTCTCTAATAATCCGGGATAAAGAACTGCAAGCTATTATACAAGGCATTGACTCATCAATGCATAGGCTCTACCACAATCCCAATTCCCAATATCACAAATTGTGTTACGGAATTCTCTAGATTCAACAGCTCAATTACGAGAATTTCAGTGACCCCTGATTGTTTCAAAGCTTTGTCTCCTTCCTCATACGATCGCATACCTTATTCAGATCCGGTTTACAGTTCCCCGTATTCCGTCCGGAAAACAGAATTTCGGTACTGAGAATTCCATCAGGTATTATCCTCGAGAAGCTTAATCAGAGACACGTGGAATCCGGAACTAATGAGTGGTTTACAGGCCTTAGAGCACAAAACATCAAATGGAACAATACTCATGGGAGATTTCAGACAAGGGGCAACATGTGATGCATGTTTCCGACAACCAACTTTGAACATTACTGATTATCAGAATGGACTGAATTGTTACATGAGATAACAATGTACGCAGATAGCTTAATTATGCAGCTTGTCAAATGACATTCAAGAGTGGTTAGATGAGAAAGTATAATGATTTTTTAATTAATTAGAAATGTACAATGTACAAATTTTTGTGGAGTTTGCGATGATGATAAAGTTTTTTTTGTGAAACTAATCAGCTTCGAGGGTGTTTACCAAAAATCAAACCTGATGAAACAAAAGCTCCAAATTAATTAGCACTTCAATAATAAGTCTATTACCAAATTTATTCGAACACTCATCTTGAAATCTCATCAAATTCAAATCCTCTATGCCCTCAACTTCATTTCAGATTTCTTCAAGTAGTAAACTGTATAAGACAAATCATATTTACCATCTCTAGCATTTCCTATTCCAATTGAAATCTTGGATAAAGATTTCTTGCAATCTATTAAATTGAAGAAAGGATGGATATGAATGGGCAAAAATATTACTCAATATAGAGAATAATTCTACAATTAAGTAATCAAACCACATCGAATAAATTTAAAATATTTCAACAGGGAGCTTCAATTCTTCCGAAAACTGTAACTGTTTTTTTACTAGAGTGATAGGTAGGACATTTTAGTGATAATCTAATCAAGGATCCAACTTCGAGGTTAGAATATTCTCATTTTATCCCGTACAAAATATTTCAATTTTTGTTCTTACAAAATAACTAAAAATAGTTGTTTCAAGTCATTAAGTGAACCGTAATAATTGACCGATTCTGCCTGATTAAATGATGATCTTCCGTGAATTTATTAGATCCTATTTCTAAATCTTAAGATAACATCCAGTTAATTTCCATTGAGTAAACAAATATGAATAATTGATGAGTAATCAAGAGAGATTTCTTCGTACAGATCACAAAATAATCTCAACGTCTCTTTGATATTATCAGCATTATCTCTTTCAAAAACTTTGCCGTGACCGACCATGTGTCCACCTTAATAATATACTGTCATGATACCAATATAGTGTGAGGTCGTCATGGACAAAGAAATACATTAATAACTCCTTGAAAAGTTATGCAAATTAATCGAGCTCTTGTTGAGAATTATGTGCTGTTACGGAAGATGCAATCTTCAGGTAGCAAATGCAATTAAGTAATTGTCTACAGGAAATTTATGATAATTTAACAGGAGTTATCTGATTTAACTTGAACAATATTTTTTAAACACTTTTGTTTGCTTGGCTCAAGCATGTACGTATTTTAGGAGTTATTAAGCAAGACGAAGCTTGAAATTTTCGAGAATAATTACCAGTAATATTATAAACTTGTGAGAACTTCTCAACTTCATGAGAAGTTTTCCCAATTTCTCATAAATTGGTTAGTGCCTAACCTATTATCAAGATCAGCACAATTGTGAACAGTGGACGACTTGGAAAAGTAGTAAATACCTTCTATTGAAACTTGTGTGAAAACAAATCTTACACTACTGTCTCTTTTCTGAATAGGGCTACATGTTGTGATAAAATATTTCAAAAAGGGTACTAAGATTTCATTCTTCTTTATATCTTACACTACTGATATGAATATTATACTGCAATATTTGTTTCAAAGACGGTAAATTATTTCAAGATTGCTTAAATTTGCTTATTGATCAGAGATCTCAATAATGGGAAATTCAGAAAATAAAGAGCTCCGTTTTCACGAAGGATGAGTTCTAAACTTTTGCCTGAAAAACGAAAGCAATGAGCCTACTATTAAGGTCACTATTATACTAAGGTGTACTGTATTTTGATTTTTGAACCACTTGGGTATGAACCTTGATGTTAGTCAGCAATATTAATCTTCCATAACGTTCTGGAACGAGCATTCATTGATCGAGCGGAGCGAAGTTCCAGTTTGGAGATGATTATTCTTGTTGTATATTTTACAATAACTGATGGAGGCTTGAAGAATTCTACTTTTTCAACTCATATTCTAAAGGGCCCCATACACTAGGGAACTTGGATCGGCGAACTTGGTTCTTGCGAGCCAAATTCCCAGTGTATGTGGAAAATTGGCGAACCGCACTAAAACGGATTTGGAAAAATTTTCAAAGATACGCCCAAAATCTGCGTTTTTCCAGCGTTTTTTAGCGTTTTCTCAGCTTTATCGAGAACAAATGAACAGAAAATGTTCAAATTTAGTACAGAAGCTCAGCTAGGGTGTAATAATGTTGTGTTAGAAGGAATTTGAAATGACGCCCAAGATACGCCAAAAATTAGCGTTTTTTTTTGCGTTTTCTCAGTTCTTTCATCAAGTAATAGACAGAAAAAAATCAAATTTGGTACAGAGGTTTAGCTAGGGTCTAAGAATTTTGTGATGAGGTGACTTTAATATTTCATCAAAGATACGCCCAAAATCAGCGTTTTTCTCAGCTTTTCTGCGTTTTCTAAGTAATTGACTTTCTGATGGAACGAAGCATGCTCAAATGAAAAATGCAGGCGAGCCCGCTGATCTTATTTTTGGACGATCCAGTCGGGGGTCCAGGGGAAGGATATGGCGAGCGAAGCGAGCCTGTCAGCTAGTATATATATATATATATATATATATATATTCAATATATTTTCTTTTCACAGCAGCTGCAAACTTTGAAAAGTTCATCTCTAGACCCCAAAAACACTGAAGTGACCGACCATGTTCCACCTTAATAATATACTGTCATGATACCAATATAGTGTGAGGTCGTCATGGACAAAGAAATACATTAATAACTCCTTGAAAAGTTATGCAAATTAATCGAGCTCTTGTTGAGAATTATGTGCTGTTACGGAAGATGCAATCTTCAGGTAGCAAATGCAATTAAGTAATTGTCTACAGGAAATTTATGATAATTTAACAGGAGTTATCTGATTTAACTTGAACAATATTTTTTAAACACTTTTGTTTGCTTGGCTCAAGCATGTACGTATTTTAGGAGTTATTAAGCAAGACGAAGCTTGAAATTTTCGAGAATAATTACCAGTAATATTATAAACTTGTGAGAACTTCTCAACTTCATGAGAAGTTTTCCCAATTTCTCATAAATTGGTTAGTGCCTAACCTATTATCAAGATCAGCACAATTGTGAACAGTGGACGACTTGGAAAAGTATAAATACCTTCTATTGAAACTTGTGTGAAAACAAATCTTACACTACTGTCTCTTTTCTGAATAGGGCTACATGTTGTGATAAAATATTTCAAAAAGGGTACTAAGATTTCATTCTTCTTTATATCTTACACTACTGATATGAATATTATACTGCAATATTTGTTTCAAAGACGGTAAATTATTTCAAGATTGCTTAAATTTGCTTATTGATCAGAGATCTCAATAATGGGAAATTCAGAAAATAAAAGAGCTCCGTTTTCACGAAGGATGAGTTCTAAACTTTTGCCTGAAAAACGAAAGCAATGAGCCTACTATTAAAGTCACTATTACACTAAGGTGTACTGTATTTTTATTTTTGAACCACCTGGGTATCAACCTTGGTGTTGGTCAAAAAACGATCCTCCGTACAACGTTCAGGATCGAACACTCATTGAACGAGCGGAGCGAAGTTCCAGTTTGGAGATGATTATTCTTGTATATTTTTCCAATAACTAATGAAGGCTCAAACAATTCTACTTGACATTTTCAACTCATATTCTAAGAACCATTCTACAGATCATGTTTGTTGGCCAACGAAATTGGCTGACTCCTTCGTACTTCCTTGATAATATAACAGCAAAACATTGAAATATCATAGGAGGAAATTATATTTGTGGGTCTGAGTTTGCCTCTTTTGTTACCCTTCATAGTTACCCACTCAAATACGACATTATAGTATTTCCATGATCTGAAATCTATGATTCAGGCATCAAAAGATGAAAAATATGGAATTGTACGGGAAAAAACTCGACATGGATAAAGTTTCTTCGGCTATTGCTTGATTCCTATTCCACTGTGAAAAACAGAAGCACGAACAGAATGACGCTCTGTTTGCAGACGGATAGAATTTTGTGGAAGCTGAGGCACAGATAAGATATCTCATGAGAGTTGTGCGTTGGGGTGAAGCCAGAAATGACAGCACAGGGAGCGAAAGGAAGCCTAGTCAACAATCGGCACTGGTAGTTTTTAGAGAGGAGGAAGAAGAAAAGAAAAACTTTGTTTCAGCAGTGCAATAGGAAAAAAGAGGGTAAACCAAGTAGGCTGACGCAGGAGGAAATCATGAAGAAGAAGAAGAAGAAGAACAAGGAGAAGAAGAAGAAGAAGAAGAAGAAGAAGAACAACAACAAGAACAAGAACAAGAACAAGAACAAGAAGAAGAAGAAGAAGAAGAACAACAACAAGAACAAGAACAAGAACAAGAACAAGAACAAGAACAAGAACAAGAACAAGAACAAGAACAAGAAGAAGAAGAAGAAGAAGAAGAAGAAGAAGAAGAAGAAGAAGAAGAAGAAGAAGAAGAAGAAGAAGAAGATGATGAAGAAGAAGAAGAACAACAAGAAGAAGAAGAGAAGGAAGGGATTGGCTCAATTTTTTTCAGCCTCACTCAGGCATGAAATTCCATTATAATTCTGTAGGATATTTCGCTTTTTCAACTAAAGTGGAACCACTTCTCTACTGTTTTTCGGTTGAACATCTCATTAATAAACATAATAAATATAGCCCTCTTTGGGCAATTCAATCAGCTAAATTTAGGAAGAGAGTAGTTCTGGGCAAGTACATGTTTTCTGTTTATTCTATATTGTCATGTCTCTGACCCAATAAATGATAGATGACAAGGGAAATAGAGAGAAAGAGAGTGAGTTACGTAGAAGAGGATCATGAAGACAATCGAAATGAAAATTTCATACTGGTATAAGGAAGAATGGGTCCTTGAGAATGGAAAAATGAGGATGATGATTGAAGAATTCCAATTTAACTTCATTAATTTCCCATGAAATAAGTTCAGAGAAGGAAATTAATAATATTAATTGAAGAACGAGTATTTATTCTTGATGAAGAATTTAATGAAAGGTGAAATATTGAGAGACGAGAATATAAGATGTCAACATGGTGAATGAAGTAAAAAATTTCAATTTTAGATGAAAAATGGAACAATAATCAATGATTGGAAGAAGAGGGAGAAGATTGTTGTTGAGAAGCATAAGGAAATCAAGAAATCAAAGGGAGTGATGAAAAGAAAATAGGCCAGATCAATTTGAAATGAATTATGAAAGTTAAGGGGAGGGTAAAAAAGTAGAGCTAGGGGAAATCTGGAAGATAGATCTAGGAGTTGGGAAATGATAATCAATGTAATAATATGAAGGGAGGCGAAGTACAGAATTGATATTATTATTAGCTTCAGTAGTCCAGATATAAATCTCCGTAGCATGTCCTGCAGTTCTCTCTTACTCACCCTCTCTCTCTCAAGGGTTGTGTAGCAGAGAGGACCAGGAGTCCTAATTCCGCCCTAATAAAGGCATATAATCAATCAATCAATCAATCTCTCTCTCTCTCAAAGCTGACCCAATTCTCCCATAAATTTCAAACCGATATCAATGTGCATTGTAAAACATAACAAGTGGGTTTGTCTGTTTGATTAAAAAATTATGGAATTATTCATATTGAAATTCCTTTGAGTAGTAGCAACCTATTGGAATTGTCATTGAAGTAGTATTGTTCGAAAGAGCTTGAATGGCTCCCTGTTGACTTAGGCGAGTTGAGACTCCGTAATTTATCGAAAAGTCAAACTCTACTACTAACGATATCGAATTCAACGACACAAAATTAATTCTATTGACATTCCTTTGAACGGCATTTATTCAAGTTCATTCCTTCCCAACCCCAGTTTCTCTCGTTTTCTTATAGTATTGATTCAGAAAGGACTTGCCTGAAGCTGCTGATGGAGGAATTGTGACAAAAGCATGAAAATACGACTGCCGATAAATTTGCTGTAATTAAAGTTGGTGAGACAAGCATGAGCAAAAAGTTATCAAGTGGAATCGATCAATTATAGCTACTATTTCATGGAGACACCTATATAATTGTTATCAAATCAATGAATCACTTATTATTTATTCGCTCCATATTGGTTCTTTCTTGAACAGAACAGATAGAGCATCATGATCAAAAATGAACAGATAGAGAGCATCATGAACATCATGAGCAAAAAGTTATCAAGTGGAATCGATCAATCATGGCTACTATTTCACAGAGACAAGTATATAATTGTTATCAAATCAATGAACCAATTATTATTTATTCGCTCCATAATTGGTTCTTCCTTGAATTGAACAGATAGAAAACGAGCGGAGGAAAAATGTTGAGAATGATGACATAGTGTGAACATTGTTAAATTTGGAATCGAATAAAAATATGAACTGATGATCAAATGAAACAGAAATAGCAAGGAAATAATAGTAAGAATCTGGGTAATTATTACATACTATACTGTACGTTTAGAGGATATTTTTTGATGTTGACAATCCAATATATAATAGCATAATGGCAAATGATTGAAGTATTTTTGATTATTCAGTTTCACTTTTGATATTTTTGGATTCTTGCATGTTAGACTCCAGTTAATTTTGAAGACGTAGGGCATGAATGGAAATAACTGTTACTGAGTTCTCACAATCATTGAATAATATTGCCTAATTTATTCTGAAGATTTATCATTCTAGAAAACTAACAGACTATTGATGAAATCCATTGGAGAGAAGATATTTCTGAGGTCACAAGCTATTACATTGAAATAAACCGAGTGAATAGTGTATTTTGAAAAGAACGTTGAAAGCGCTTATGCTCCAAGCTACTCTTCAAACTTGAATGCCAGAAGTACGATTTGAAAATCTCGTGCTTAGAAGTCATTAAATACGGGTCAGCTACAGCTATAGTCAGTGTTAGTTTATATAGTGAGTGGTCTAAAATCTGAGCCCCAGTAACCTACAACTACAACCAGGCCCGGCCCCAGGGGTGGGGCGGACCGGGCGGCCGCACAGGGCGGCAGGTTTTGGGGGCGGCAAATTTAAGGGAACGGAAGATTTTAAAATACAAATAAATAATAAACTCATAATATCAAATGTGAATGGTAAAATTATATAAGAAGCTTTTCAACCTTGAGCTAATGAAGACTTTTCTAAGATCAACAATGTCCCAGGAACGTCTGAGTGGTCTAGCGAACATAAAATAGTTCAGTCCCCAGATCTTGAAGAATTGGTGAAGGAATTACCCCATGCAAAGGTCACTCGAGTTCTACTTTAATTAAACAGGTGAGTTAAACAAACTTGTAGAAATTGTAGTTCTAATTACTTAGCAAGTTAAGTAGGCCTAATACTATGTTGCAGTCTACGTCTTAAGGCTGTGCAAAGGCTAAAAATAAACTTTCTTGTACTGGTGATATTTTTCGAAGTTTTTTGATTTGTACCGGTATATATCGAAATGAAAAAGTTTTCTTGGGAAAAAATTTTCTTCCAATCATTACTTTTTGAGATATGAACGCCCAAAGTTTAAATTTTTGTGACAGGACATTTCAAATTCGGTACGAGATAAATTCTTCATGGTATTGTTGAATGAATAAAACAAAAAAATTCCAAAACATTTTCTGAAAATATCAATTTTTTAAAAAGTTATTCAATTTACAAAAAAAACTCAACTAAACACTATTTTTGGTCATTTTTAGTAAATTGAATAACTCTCAAAAATTGATATTTTCAGAAAATTTTTGTTTTATTAAATCAAAAATACCATGAAGAATTTATCCTTTGAATTTTATGGATTCATCTCGTACCAAATTTGAAATGTTCTGTCCCAAAAATTTAAACTTCAGGCGCTCATGTCTCAGAAAGTAATGATTGAAAAAAAATGTTTCCCTAAGAGAACTTTTTATTTTGATAGCTTGATCCTTAAGCGATCCTTGATCGTGTCCTCGCACGCCTCTCCACTAGGAAATAATGAAATGAACTAACGGTTGATTCTCATAGAACATGATCTCATGAGCTTATATCATTGTGCGAAATATCACTGTGAGGACAATATAGATGGTGATGATGGTTGAAGCTAAAAATGAGGTGTTTTTTACAATACAATGAGCATTGTTGTTGTCAAGTGTACCTGTAAATCTATATGAGATAGAGCGCTCTACCTAGTCTCAGATTTTAGGGCACAAAATTACGTCCAGAGGGATTTTGAATTTTACATCTAGATTGTAATCGGGATATATTGTTGATCAAATACTAAATATGATCAAAATTGATTTTTTTCCTTAAAATATCACTCATATTTGAAAAATCATAGCTCAGTACTCATTGGAGATAGAGAGTTCCGAATAATCTCATTTCATTCAGGTTTATGATCTTAAAAAAGGCAAGAGCAAATTTTTCTGTCCGATCACTGATTTTGCCGGAAATAGCTGAAAACTGGAAAATGAACCTAAAATACGAACTTTTTGGGCCACTCTGTATTAGCACAAGGGAATTTTACATGAAGAATTTTGTTCTGAACCTCTCTCATGTATCCAAATAAAATATTAAAAAATCAGAACTACGATATAAATTGCAAGCAAACCCCCATTTTTATGTCTATATTGACTGGACTTTACTGTTCCCCAATATTTATATTTGTCAAATATTTGTTTTAAATGTCAATAAATAGTGTTAAACATAATTTTTTAGAGTTTACTGAGACTCTGTAATGCATCACAGCGGAGACGCTGGTTACACACTGGGCGGTTTCTGCCGCGGCGGCGAAACTGCCATCGCCGCCTCGAAAAAAAGTCGAGCTTACACATTCAGCGGAAAAAATACCGCCAAACATCGAGCGGAAAAATTACCGCCACGTATGATCAGTAGCCAAAATAATTTATTGTTGTAGTTCTTCATCACAAATGTGTTGTGACTTCACTGTTTCATGAGTGTTCAGTTAATTGTATTTTGCACATTTCTCAAAAGTATATATATTATTAAATGTTTAACTTAAAATGGAAAGGCAACAACTTTTACCACTTCTGTTGTGCCGTCGAAGGAAAAGAAGACAGCAGAGAAATCGCCTTGCTTGGATTCATTGAAATGAACGTTTTTATTAAATCGACAGCGATATACAACATATTACAGTTTTTTCCTTGTCATCCAGAGTTTCAAAATCCCCCTAATCACCATACACACTTCCTTCCACTCATTCCTTGTTGCATCTCGATCCTTAAATATGTCGAGGGTTTTGTCCCACAAAACTGGCCTCTGTTCTACAAATGATATTAACAACTCATTGTCTATTAACTTACTCATTTTCTCACACTCGTCAACCACAAACACTTAAAACAATAAATACATGTTATAAACAACTTACAAACTTTACAAAAGGACACAACTTAAAAGGCTGATTTTCAAAGACCTCTGACTTGGAGCAACTGTGAAAGACGACTGATCAGCGGCGACGGTAGACAACCGCCAAATGTGCTAACACCCATTTGGTCACGTACGCCACTGCATAGACAAGAGCGGCAAAAACACCGCCAGCCGCAGTGGCAGTGGACGGCTGCACAGTTGCCGCCAACTGTGATATAGCCGCGCGGCGTTTCTGCCGCCCAGTGTGTAAGCTTCCATTCAAGTCCATAGACTACTGCTCGAACGGTGGCGACGGCGAAATTACCGCCCCGGCAGAAACCGCCCAATGTGTAACCGGCGTTAGGCGATCGCTCAAGGAGGGGTGGAACCCGGGATTAACAATTAAAGACGGGATACTTGCGGGGGGGGCGGCAGTTGCCGATCTCGCCCAGGGCGGCAAAGTCCCTAGGGCCGTGCCTGACTACAACCATAAAAAGTTACTTCTGCGTCGAATCGTGGCTTGATAGCCGATGATTCTGATACAAATCGATGAACTAAATTCTAATCATCGAGCCAATTAGAGGCTGTTCGAATCTAAAGGTTCAATACTTTCTGAGGATTATACAAGGGAGCTGGAACATTCAACATATAAGAGAGTATCCTACTCGTCAGATTATTTTCATGTTCAATGTTCAATCATGAGTTACATCATTCTCAAAATAATTTCGTAAATCTAAGATAAATCTCGTAAATCTAAAATAATTTCGAGAATTAGCAGTTTTTTTATAGCACCTATTCAAATCCTGTATTGTATTGGATTCTCGAATAATTATGATCTTTTCTAACTAATAAGTTTGGACAAATTAAAGTGACAAAACTGGAGTTTGTGTTGAATTCAGTTCAAATGATTTTGGGAAATTTGGGTTTGAAGATTTCTCACCTAATTCAATGCGTTAGTTTTTACGAGTAGCCTAATCTATAATACATTTGAATGGGAAACCTGTTTGTTACAATAGTTCGTATTAGCCTGGATGCACCAACTGGTTACTTGTTCATTTTCATTGGAAGAAACAATGATTGAGATTGAGGTCTACTTCTTCTTCATGTGCCTGTCCGCTTCCAGATGTTGGCTACCATGGTGGCTAGTTTCACCCTATCCACAGCTGCACGGAACAATTCCGCGGTGTTCATGGAGAGCCAGACTCTCGAATTTTTCAGCCATGGAATTGAGGTAATATAATGAATTCAAGAAATAAATGGAAGTTGGGGACTAGTTTTAGATGTTATCAATGTGAACTTTGGGGAACGAATCCGGAATAAATAATAATTTTCTTGGTAATGGAATTTAATCATGTATGAGATTCATATCAATTTATCAATGTATAAAATATGAGATCGGCAATCCACTATCCGATATTATGTTTGAAACATTGTTAAGGTGAAACTAGTCGTATTAGGTGAGGGATACCCTACCAATATTCAGTTACTCGGAATTCTCCAATAAATCTATATCCATGCAACCTAATTTAAAACTAATCAATCGTGGCCAGCTTCAACCAGTATTTCCGAAATAATTAGCTTCACCAGTAAATGCAATAAATTTCGAGCTACGTCAGCTAAATACCAGCAGCAACCACCACTAATCATGTCGTACTTTGTGTATCGGCTCTAAACTAAATCCTGAGCTTGGCCCCTTTGCCAAACCACACAAGATTGTGTAACACCAAGCAAAGCAATGGTATTAGCTCACGGCTAATGTGACTTCTTGACAGCAGTAAGTACACTGCATGACAGTTGAGCTTTCAGCTCCACAACTCTGCAATAAATATTGTTGAGTTTGATTAATTTCAACTCCCAACTAATTATAATGGGATGAAGGAGCATAAATCAGAGCGACAAATTGTTTGCAACCTGCTTTGTGTTGCAAGGGATGATGCCCAAATTTTTAAGCGCATAATATGATTCACGGTTCACTATGGATACATGAGAATGTATGAATGCACAGATTATACAAATATCCTTGAACTTATGGAAGAATACAGATGAGAACAGATCAGAAAGATAACTTTTAGTATTCATATTATACTCATGAAATCACGTACAATGTGGATTCCAAGATACATTGATAAATTGTGAATTTGGTTCATTTATAGCGGGCTCTTTCTTTTGATTCAGTTAAAGCACAGGATACAGCATTCACTATTACTATTACTAATTACTATTACTATTACTAATTACTATTACAACTACTATTACTATTAATAGGTGTATAAGTGTATTTTTCATTTTTGTTTGTTATATTTTCTACAATAAACCCCCTTCTTCTGGGGGTACTAGGACGTAGGAGACAAAAAGGAAAGGAATTACTATTACTAATTACTAATTACTATTATAGTAGTTTTCTCTGGTAATAGTAAGAATGAAATGAATTGGGGGGAAGTTGATCATTGTTGGAGTTCATTAACAGTTATTGTTATCATAGAGAAACGAATATTACTATTCGTTATTCGAATACTACATTGAGAAAGGAATACTACTATTAGTCTGTCTCTGATTTTATTTAAGTAGGATAAATCCTAATTTGCTAGATTGATATCGGAGTCGCAAAGATAGGAGGATATGGAATAGTAATGAAAATTATTAGTCCCATAAAAATATGAGAGTGAACAATTGAAAAATGAATTTCAACTACATTGCTCCTTCACTTTACATGAATATGGAAATTAAATGGAAAATAGTGCTAATTGAATTTAATAGTACAGGATGCAATATTTTAAACTGTATTCTTTGTATGTATAGTATAAAGTTTCTTGTTCTTCCACAATTCTCGAAACAAGTGACCTTTGAAAAAGATAAATACCTTTCAACAGTACCTTGTGTTACTTGAATAATGGAAAAGGTTGTCGTATTTAAATGCGGGATCATTAGGAAATAATATATTTTAATCAAGGAGTGATAAGTTTCCTTTGTATTGTATGGAAACTGAAGGTGATAATTCAGAAGCCTCAATGAAAACCAGTTTTGTTTTGTTGTGAAACTTTAGCTGCAATTCTTCAATCAGTCAATGAGATAACTTGCCATTGTATGGAAATTTGAGTTTCCAGTTTTAGAAGAACACACTCCAAAAGTTGAATTTGAATTGATCAGGATTTACTGAAGCAAAAAACAGTTCAGAAAAATGAAACCCTATTCATTCAATATTCCATGAATCATCACTTATTATTATATTGCACTTTTCCAATGGCAAAGGCTAAATTCACATTCATAGTAAATTCAGTCTAGTGAGAAATTCTTGCTCTCAAAACCCCACTGATAAAAAAATATCAATAGTAATGATATTAGCATGGCTTTTATTGGTGGGGAGTTCCTGACGGAAGTTCCACCTCGCCTGAATATGGCCGTCAATGATTTGTTATTTAAAATAACATTCACTGATCTCAAAATATTCACTGATATTCTGGCAAGAAAGAAATGTGTTTGAAACAACAAAATAAGTCTTTTCCAGACATGTTTGTTGAATATAAATCTTCTATTTCAAAGTAATTCATTGCCATTCAATAAGTCTTGTAATGTGGTATTACACAATAGACTCATGCTTA
This sequence comes from Nilaparvata lugens, assembly GCF_014356525.2. Lineage (NCBI taxonomy): Eukaryota > Metazoa > Arthropoda > Insecta > Hemiptera > Delphacidae > Nilaparvata > Nilaparvata lugens. The sequence goes on from NC_052514.1 coordinate 14,986,619, forward strand.
CTGACCTTTTTGAAGTTCTTATCCAGAGCAACTATGTAAATCGGTCCAACTTCAAGAAAACAACTTACATATTCGCAATTCAATCGCTTTTTAATGTTTATTTTATGCAACGCGCTATCATAAAAGTAATTGAATTCGATCTGATAGTCAATAAAAGAAATTGGAATAACTAGAAGCTCTCGGCTGACGGAGATCATAGAACGTAAGTTACAAATAAAATTTACAACAAGTCTCTCATCTATAAGTAACTGAAACGAATTTCCTTTGGCAGAGATTCTATCAGCGAACTGTACTATATCAGTTCATTGGTCCATACCCTAGCGCAATGCTGGTAGATAAGGTAAACTTGTTTTCCCAGGCGGGCTTTTCATCTATCGACAAGAAAATATAATTTCCTTCCATCCGCTTTTCCTAGCTTCACACACTTTTCTTGCCCATTTCGATTTCCGATCACATTTTCTCAGTTCTGTTTCCATAGTTCTTCTCTGCGTTCTAACTACTGTAGTATCTAACTTCAATAGCGGTACTATCTGAATAATCCAATATGTGAATCATGAAGCGAACATGTACAGAATTCCAATTTCCGAAGCAGTGCAACTTAAATTCCTTACATATCCTGAGCAACTTCATCATATACAACAATACAGTATTTGAATGCATATAAGAGGATAATATTTTGAACGGACTGTGGAAGAATGGGATTACCTCTAGTTTAATTTATAACTTGAACACTTGAAGGAAAAATTACTTGACTAAATGAATAATAGCATAAATAATAGTGATAATAAATAATAGATATATAACTTGGAGAAAATAGTAACGTGACTCATCTTAACCTACCTGCTTCCAAGTTACCATATTTGGGAATCACTATAATATCATATCGTAAGCCTTCTATAGATCAACTACTGTGTGGATAATTTATTGTAATCCTAACGAGATGTCAATAAGAATACTATGTGCGATAAATTTTTCAGGTCCATTTTCTTCAAAAAGTCGTCAAGGCTGAACTTGAATGAAAATACAATTAATTTAGATAATAAATTTCCTTTGATTGTATTTGTCTTCCAACATCGCAGTATATTTTAATCATCACGCCATCCCCCAGTAAAATACTGGCCATTCTTCTTTTACAATAGGTAGCAACACTTCAAAAACTCCTCCAAGATTCAGTTGATAAGGAACAAAAATCATCAAAGAAGCTACCTTCTTCAAATCTATATGCTTTTTCAAAAGGACACTCATTTTAATTATTGATGAAATACGGCTCCCACTGATATCATATCATCCTCTCAATGGGAATATTGTAATTTCAAATCAAATCAAATCAAGTTTTATTCAATGATATCACTTACATGAAAAATTCAACATTTTAATTTGATTGCATTCTCACTGTTTCGAAATAAAAATCAGTGAAAATCCTAATCAAAAATATGTAATTGATTGAGATCGTTGTACTTTTATGACAATCAATCGTCTTAAACATCAATGACCAATAATTAAACATGATCTTTGAACATCTCGAGTACTGAACATAATTAGAAAATTCTCTGCTACTCTTTCCAGTCTCAACTTTTCCATAGGAAATTACCCAAATACATTTCTCAAACTCATTCGTATAAAACTCCTATCCAGTCGTAGTTTTTGAAACCTTCAGCTTTCATAACAAACATCAGTAATGTACAAATTGCACGGAAGCCTATTCTATTCCCCTATCATGAAGGAATCAAAGATCAAAAATGTCGATCGACCAAAAATTTCATGAAAGTTATCACATTCCCCACACTACATACTCATCAACACTCACCTACATACAAGAATAGAACTTACCAATAGGAACAATTATACGAAATCAAACGTGAAGCGTCTCGCTTGAAGCTGTTTAGCTCAAACGAGGTTTGCTTTAATGAAGTGTTCCAATTACAAAATAAACCACTTCGCTGTAATTAGGGAATCCACATTGAGCAATTCAAAGCACAACACACTAGGAATAGAAGCACTGTTTTTATAGCGGTACATCACGGTGCAAAGAAATTGGTAATCAAGTTCCATTCACAGTTCCGACATACTACTCTGCTCTTGCATTATTGGCAGACATCCAGAAGCTGTAAAAAATTCAACGGTGGCTATTTTGATTCACGGCTCGTTTCCTATCCAATAAGTGCTGTGAAATTTATTACGAAACAGTGGGATAAAGTAAATTGCCCTGTTTGCTAGTACACCGCAACCGTTTGATTTTTTTCGAATTGAAATTTATTGAAAAACAAGGTGGTGAATGAGCTTCTTTGCTGATGTTTTATAAGATGATATATCCTAATTTCAAAGATCGTCGTGAAGATTTACCGAACAGTTTACCAAAACACACATATACATCGGCTATAATTATGTGTGAATAATCTGGGAGCTCATGCATCTTACGAAAATGAAAATGAGAAAATGGAAAAGTCTATCTTTATAGACTTTGGGGCTTGATCATTATTATAACATTTTAACCATAAAATAAAACTTTCTGAGTACTATTTCTGACTCTGAAGTTGAACTCTGGTAGTTATCCATACTGAATAAAAATACTAGTAGGATAATGTCTAACCACAGATTTATTGAAAAATCAAGAAAGAATATTTGATTTTTCAATAAATCTGTATTAGGTCTCTTTATTCAGTATGGGAAAATATTCCATATGGTATCTGTGTGTATATACTCACGTTGGTAATAGTCCAGTCAAATGGTCGTTTTTCAGAAAGCAGTCTAGAAGAATTTTCCGACGGTTCTATATGTATTTTGAGGCTCTGAATTTGAATCTGAAAATTTTCTGACACGCCAGAGGACGGCTTCACCCCCAAAATCCCAATAATTTCGAACTTTTTTTAATTTTTCCATTTAATCTCAATAACCTTGAGCTCAAATGAGAATATTCTTTAAAGAGCTAAGGATGAGATTTGATGATGGAACTGGGGATGAGCTTGGATGATGATTTATTATTTAACAAAATAACTCAGACGAAACAAGTTAAAATAGAATCAGGGTGCAATCATTGAGTCACGTCATTCTATATCGATTTGTGTAATTTGCGGTAAAATAATCTATTTAAAATATGTGACAAATAACAAATAGTATATTACTAATAGTAAAAATCTGGTGTGGTACACTCACACAACTTTCCTTGCTCATTGAACTACAAGCCTCATTCTCAAACGAGAATAATTTAGGGGAATAACATAATGACGATTGGCGGCAACATATTTGCAACCACGATCAGACTACTGTATATGTGTATATTATAATTGTTTTCTGAGTACTTTTTCCTTTGTGTAAATTGTGAAATTCGATGATTTTTTAAAAGTCGTCAAAACAGCTGTTCTACAGATGAAATATCTTGACTATGACTGTGTTCTTTTTATAAACTGCTCTACCTACCTCATGCACCAGAAGGAGGTTACAAAGTCCATTTCTCAAGGATGGGGTGGACCCCCATTAGTTTCCCAGAAAGAAGACTCATGCCAGTTAATAGAGCTGATAGATAACTATACAGAGTATGAATTTGAAAAAAATCGGTCAAGTAATTTTGAGAAAATCGTGAAAAACATGGTTTTTTTGTCATTATCCGCCATTTTTCTCAAGTATATTACGGAGCTCCTGCAATTTTCTCAGAAATGAGACTCATGTCAGTTGATAGGGCTTATAAATAGCTATCCATGGTATAAATTTAAAGAAAATCGTTAGAGCCGTTTTCGAGAAAACCAAACAAGTGTTGTTTGCAATGAATTACTTATATTTGATTTTCGCTTAATGCGACTTGAAAATTGAAATAGGCCTCTATTGACCAATAAGAACACTTCTTAAATTGTGTCAGTTCCTTCCAAATAAATAGTATAAAGTTGATTCTAATTTGATGGATACGTAGGGGAGAGCGGGGCAAGTTGATACGGGGGCAGGTTGATACATTTAATATTGTAAGCCTAGGCGCACGCGCATAGGGACAGAATATGAGTCAGACATGTTGTCTTACTGTTTGGTAATACCTAATGGAACCTCATTGCCGACAGACCACTGGTATGACTTGAACTTTGAACACAATTTTTCCCACCTCTCGAATTACCATTCAAGTTATCCAATCTTCCATTGCAATTTGTCAAAGTTTAGTGAGGGAAGATAAAACACTGTCGCAATAAAAATGGAGTGATGAGACAATATTTCGCTCACAATTCCTCATCGTTCTATGCTTATTGGACCACACTAACTCAACAAGACATATGAGATACATTGCTGACATCAAGTCACTGAAGTGGATTATTAGAGCCGCCCTCAGCCCACATCTCCTAGGAGATCATGCTGATAAAGACATCAATCTTCCCTATTGCCATCACACAGACACTAGGCACAAGTTACCCTTGCAGCAAGTCTAGCCTAACCACGATAATTACTAAACCTATATTATCTGCAAGATGGATGGACTCACAATATTATTCCCAGATGCGTGATTCAGTTGAAAGAATATTTTGATTGGATATTATGGAGTAGTAAAATGTATCGGACTTTCTTTTTTTTCAAATTGGTTCCAGTACCCTCACAATAGGATATTAGTCGATGCTTCAGGACAAAATTTCAAGAGTTTGTACCATTGTTATCAAATACAATAAGAATGCCATTACTGTATTTCTCCATTAAACTGAACTCAATTATAAACCTAACATGTGAGAGACTATTGGAAATTCCAATTTAAAAAAAAATCCAGTTTCAGCTTTTTCCAGGAGATGATTGTTGACTGTTGTTACATTTCATGATAACAAATCATAGAAATTCAGTGGCAAATAATTACAATCTAATAAGTAATTATTCATTCGAATAAAGATGAAATTTGTGAAGAAACTGTGAACCTCATTTGTTGAAATGTTAATATTATAGCTCAGGAATATGAACTCTGATCAAGAGTGGAAGGATTTCGAACAATAAATCACGTGTTCTGATGAAATAATGAGGAGGACTATACTTGAATGTTTGTTTATACGATGTGATTGATCTCCATGATAGAGTGAATACATGATGATTGAATAATAACTCATAACAGAATCGCAACACACTTTTTTCCGAGGGATCAGTGATTTGATTAAACAATTCAAAGATTTGATTTATTTTCAATTTAGTTGATATAATTGAACTTTATTGGGAAAAAGTGCTTACGATATAAAGACTAATAAAAATTCAATTCTTAAAAATTCAAATGTATAATAAAAATTGAATGACTAATAAAAATTCAATGTATTTCTGTGAATTCAATTCTCATCATATCAGCTTCATACTTATAAAATTGATCTGGGTTTTGTTTTACTAAAAGGAGGCAACCCTACGCCTGGATTTCGCTTCTCCTGACGCAACAGGAAAATTGACAAATCACTTTGCAAGGGACCCGAAAGCTGGGAAGATCAATCTATCAGTGCCATTCTTTCAACCCCTTTCGCTTCGGCTCATAGAGTACACGGATGATAGGCCGAGTTTGCGAAAAACAACAATGTAGCACAAGTAATCCATCTACATTGTAGAATGAAACCCGTGCCCTGATTTAGCTGTGTCAAGAAAAATTCAGAATCGATTCAACTTCCTTCTCAGCAAAATACTGGAAAAACATTACTGCGACAAAATCCAAATTCGAATTTATTAAAAAAACTACCCTTAATATCATTTTCTCATGATCAGACAAAATTACATTTTTGTATTCAACATCCAACATCATGCAAACAGGAATAAAATAGAATAGAATTGAATAGAATGACTGCTTTTATTTTATATCTAGGAGGGCGAAGTTAGGGCGCAGTCGGCCCTCTCTCACACTTAACCACAGGAAGTTCTTACTCACAGGGAGAGTTATTTAAGAGTTCTTTACTTACAGGAAGTTCTCTCTTGGAAAAAAACTTGGAAGAGCTACGAGAGATTTCTCATTTTCTGAAGAAATGTTAATTCATTACCTATCAAATTGTGATTTCATACGAGTTGTTGCCATTCAACTGTACCCAATATTGATTTCAATGATTATTGCTTGTATACTAAGAAGATCGAAATGAGAAAAAACTAAGAAGAATGGAAAACGAATCTTTTATCAGAGTTTCATCGTAGTTGTTATATCCTCCGAAAAATTGCATTAGAGAAGAAGTAGATACTGCATTTTATAGAAACTGCAAATTAAATCATTCTAATAACTTACGTATTGGTGACAATGTTTCCTAACAACATAACCTAAAAACTAAAACCTAAAAACCGGTCGTCTGATAGGCACTGCTGATTGCGCTATCTATCGGCCAAAGTTGTAACAATCATATCAGCTGAGCTACCAAAAATGGCTAACTCCAGATCACGCGGTTCAGATTTGAATTGCAGAATGCAGATCAAAAATATTTGTTAGCTGGTATTTTGAATAGAATAAAATATTTTAAAAATTGTATAAATTTTTATCGTCTACCAATATTAAGAATATAATATCATACAAACATATATTTCATGAGTTGATCAAATTTCTGGTTGTGGTATTGAATTCAGTTGACTCAATGACAGACACCTCTATTACTCTTTCTCATCTGAGCTTAGACCTTCTAACCTATTACCATGTAAGTTTTTTAAATAGAGATGCTTCCCATGTTATTTAAATGGAGTCACTTTTACTCCCTAGGGAGTTTTTCTGTTTTTTACTACCTAGAGCGAAAAAGTGACACTTTAGTATTATGTTTCAGGGAGTAAAGTAAGTACTTTAGACAGTAGGTGGAGGAAAAGGTATTTTGCAGGTGAAAGAAACTCATAGTTCCATAGTATTGTCATAACACCAGAGAGACTCCATAGTTAGCGATACAGTGTTACAGCTCTCTTGCATTGTTATGATTAACGTCGATTATGAGTTAAGTTATTTCAATTTACACTTTGTTCTACCCAGAATCCATCAGATTGAAAGCACATAACACTTTCAAGGAAATACACATACACAATATCTGATTAATATAGTAAACTAACTGAAATTTCACCATATATCCATAGCTCACTGTTCCATTTACTGTATCAGAATTAATTTCGCGTGGGCTGGTAATAAATCTGTGGAGAGATTGTACCTAAGGGAACGACAACCCGGATTATAAATGGAGTGACTGTTCAAGGAATCAATAAATCTCAGCCTAGATTGGAATCTGAATTCTCGGACCACCTTTTCCTCCCAGATAAAGGAGTTTCATACCTCATGCTACAGATTTTAGATTAATAGAAGAATAGAGGCGGCTGTTGCAAATCTTGGAGTCCATCTAAGCAACTCATACACCTAATTATAAACTATCTTGATGAACTTCTAATTTTCAACTCATATTAGACTCAAACATGCATTATAATCTTGCTTCAGGATCTGGCTAAATGAAGTTTGGCTGTAATTTATATCATGTTCACCGGTTTAACAAGAGGAGATTCAAAACACTCTTTTATTCTGTACTGTATAGGAATACATATGAATTACTACTCCGGGAGAGATGTGAGTGTTACCGTATTTATTCATTAGCCATCTATGAGATGATGAATGAAAAAATTGGTAAAAAAATAAGGCGTACCTTCTTACATTATTATGGTGCATAGAATACACAATACCAAAACACAGTGCATGAAATACATGTAGTTCCAAAACCATTGGCGATCCGATCGATCTGATATTACATGATCATACAGAGATGGACAGAATTGGAACCAGAACAGAGAATATGTGGTGAAGAAACTCAACCTACTATAAAGTAAATACTGAGGAATATATGTTGGTGCTTCAATGACAATGAAATAACAATTCATCATTTTGTGCGTAACAGACAAGAGACAACCAACTCAACTCTGAAAATAAAGAATATTGCATATCCATCTTTACATACACTATTGAACTTGTGTAATATTTATCTTTTAAATATTGAATGGGATTTGAAAGAATAAACTTGAATGCGTTTTAAATTGTCGAATTTCAACTCTAGCTGAGAAAAAACTGACAAGTCCCGAATTTATCACCCGGACCACAAAAAACTATGTTCCGACTGAACTTCAAGTCAGCGATTACTCTCTGTTTGAACGACCACATTGTCTGCCATATTTCTGAAGATATATGAGAAGTCACTTATTCAAAACAGATGTGGAGATTCCAGTTCATATTGAGAGAATAAATATCCTGTATTATACAGCGAACAAAAGTAGGGCTCAGTTGACAAGGTACCCTTTAGAATTCGAAATGCAATGAATCATTCATAGCAGAACTCCCAGATGAGATAAGCATGTGAGTACCGTTCAATATCGAATTCGAATGTTACTCGATCTAGAATAGCAGGAAGATCCAACAATTTTTATGGACTTGGGAAAAATGTAATTTTTAGAGAAGTCAAGATAAACTTATTCAGCTCACAACAGGAACACTGAATCATATGTGCATGAAAAAGGAAAAACGCTCAATCTACTGTACTGTTACAACACGAATAAACACCAACCAAAACTGCAACATTGTTGAGAAAAATATAACCAGATTACTCAATATAGTTTTGATGATGGATCGATCAAATTCTTTCTAATCTATAGTACAAAGAATAAAATTAATGTGAGATAACAGACTGTAGAATTATTGTGATTGATCACAAAAATATCAGACTACAGTATTATAACTCATGTTCTACGACAGGAGAGAGAAAAACTATAAAATGAGTATAACATGATGACATTCGTTACAGTGGAATGTATAAATTATTATCATGCTTTCATCGATACTTTATAAGAAATGATGCACTATTCTGCTTACTGTTAAGTTCTTCTTCAAGACTAAATGTTAGTTCCATAGTTCAATTTGATCCTTCAATTAGTAGATCTACGAGAGAAGCCCAAGACACAATTTCCATCAAATGAAGTGGTTTCAAAGTGAATATCAAATTTCATCTGTCCCAAGGGATTGAAATATTCTCAATAAATGAAAATTTTTGCAATACTTGATACATATTAGTTACTATTCCTGGTATAAAAGTCCTACGGGACCAACGAAATTATGTGTCCATTGGTAGTTTTGATAGGAAATAATTCAATGCAGCTCACGTATTGAACAACCTCATTGAACAATGATAAAAATTGAACCACGCAATCCCTCTTTCACCTCAATTTCCATTTGTTATTTTGTAATATATTATATCACTTATAAATGAAGCATTTCAACACCCACATTATTATTTGTTTACTGTTCAGAGTGATAGGAAGAAACTAGTCAACACTAATAGTTGCATAATATAGTTTTATAGTACCCTCTATACTGGTAACAAAAACTATCCGTAAATGCGGGTGTAGTCTCCTTATTCTAGCATGATAGATTTGCAGCAAATGCATCCAGGAAATTACGGGAATTGCATCAGTGTTTGTACCTTTTAGAAATACCAACTATAACTCACACGATAAGCTCTACAGGGTCACGCAGCTTTTATTGGTATTATATACTAGTGCAATGGGCGTTCACCTACACTACAAACTAATATAATTGTAAGTTATAGTGTTGCAATTATACTGCACCGGATTTAAGCTATCCTATCCTTGATAATCGTGTAAACATTAACAACTGACGCCGTAAGCGGTTGGAATCACATCGATACCCCAGTGACATGAAATACAGACAACATAGGATGCTGAACACTACAAAGCACTTTAAATCTGAATGAGCTCTGTGGACTACAACGACACATCATAGCTCAGCTTGAATGTGGATTATTGGAAAATTATGAGTAGAATTGGCTTCCAGTGACTAATCCTCTATAAGTAGCCAACAGGAGAGACATATCGTTCAGTTAAATTTATATCGTTGTTATTGTGTGTGACATCCATTGCTTGATTGCCACATCAATAATATGCATCTAAATATATATTGGTTTATCTAAGCTCATGGGCTACTTTGTTTCTCTCTTTCTTTGTTTCTCTTTAATGAATAGCGTATTTTGAAGTAAGTTTATGTCTATAATAATCTTATGTACCTACACCCACAAAAATCAAGCCAACTTCGCTCGCAATAACGATCTCCACAGGTATAATACTCGCAACTCATCATTGATATCAGTTGCTGCACATAGGAGAAACTTGTTTGAAAAGTTACCTCAGTAGAACCATTATTATTTACTACCAATACACTCCCAGAAAGTCTGAGAAATTTAGAGGGTTATTGAAAATGCAATTAATTGATGAGGCATGCTACTCTATTGACGAATCAGTTGCTGTACATAGGCCAACCTTGTTTGAAAAGTCCGCATAGTAGGACCATAGGACAAAAGGTCTTTAATACACTCCCACAGGATCTGAGAAACATTACCGATCCGAGAAAGTTAGATGGCTGTTGAAAAAGCAATTAATTGATGAGGCATGCTACTCTATTGATGGAATTTTTGCAGCGGTAAATGATAAATGTTTCCATATTTGTTTCCTAATTTTTCCGTGACTTTATTGCTATTTGACCGGATGCTATTATAAATTGAATTGAATCATGAAATTACGAAAATTTCTTCAAATTGAATCCGAAGATCAATAATTAGATTAATAGTAATCATTATCTAGTTTATAAGAGTGCCATAATTATATAGTAATAGTAATTTTAAAATTTGATTGGATATTATTTTCAAAATATGTTTATTCGGCCATGAACAGTACTTTGATTTGATGGTGGAAGAGTTCAACTCCCAATATACACATCATTTCATACATATTTAAGGATTTTACAGTACTTCACTGTCTTCCTTCTTTCAACCAAGTCCTCTATCCTTGTCTTTATTTATTCTTTATTGGTTCATACAATAAGTAAATCATCAAAATTATAAGATAAAAAATAAGATAACCTTGTGCTAATCCTCTCTCAAATTTAGATAAGGTTACACATAGTCCGAAATAGGATGTCCTCCCATTCACCATCTCTCAAATTCCTCATTACTATATCCTCATCCACTTCATCCCTTCAAAACCTTCTTGGTCCTCCGCCCCAGTATCATTCTTAATAGTATAACAATATAATAAATTGATGATATCCTCATTCATTGAAAATTTCTTCGATGAATAAGAATATTCAAAGAAAAAGCTCCGGTATTGGCTAAAGCTGCGTTTACAGCAAAGTTATTAACATTTTGTTAATTACTTAATCCTTATAGATTCCATTAGATTAAACATAACTTATCATACACAAAATGAACATATGTGTTTATCAAGTTCAGTTCAATCTAATAGAATCTATAAGGATTAAGTTATTTTGGTGTAAACCCAGCTTAATGCTTTCAATATGAAAAACTGTTATGTATGAAAATAATCAATAATCGAAGACTTACAGAGGTTGCATGAGTTGCCTATCAGTCCCCTGCTGTTCTCAGCGCAGAAACACGTTCAACACCATGTGACCCAGCGCACCATTCTGCTGCTTTCTGGAAAGAAACATTCAAATGGAATTCATTAGAGTGACAGATAATGTCAATACTAGATATATATCATACTAGGAGTTGTGTGTCTCTTTGGAGAATTGAATAACATACATGGTAAATTACTTAGCCTAATTATGAATCCAGCTGTCTTTGTGGGACGGAGGTCATATTATATTCAAAGGAAGGAGGCCATATTATATTCAAACCTGATGTTCTATTTCATCCGTTTATCTGACCTGTGAAAAATGAATAAATATTGTGGATATGCAATGTCACATAATTGAAGAATTCAGAAATTTCTATTTATAAACATTAACATAATTTTGTTAAACGTTCAACCTAAGCTTTCCCACATTGAATGTAAATAACCAGGGGTCAAAGCACTGATAGGTCTCTAAAATGTATATTTTAATCCATAGCACTGACTAAAGTACTGAGTATTTTAGATGAACTCATGCAATCTCGTACAGTGAACTAAACGGTTCCCATTGTGCTTGAATATGAACATGTCTATAGTCATTCACAATTCACAATGCACCCTGCTGATCGAAATTACTTGTCAAATTCATACTCCATTAACATTGTAACGACATTGCTTTGCCAGTGTGTCAGTAATAGTTCAGCGTTCAGAAACAATGTTCGCCCTCTTCTTGAACAATCACTAGAGAGATTTTCAAATTCTAAATTCGAATCCTGAAGTTCCACATTCTTCCAATAATTAACAATTCCGATTGAAATTGTCGATTTGAAATCGTGTTTGATAATGAAAATATGACGGCGTATGACAAACTGACGAAGTCTTTTGTATAGTGCAAGCCTTAGGCCTACATACACAGCTTATGATTTCATAGAGTGGACACTATGATTGCATTGTGCAAAATTATGATTTAAATGTATATTGTAAACAAAATGGCCGAAAAGGGTGACCTCAACTCAAAATATAGCACATTACAAATGAAATCATAGGCCTACCACATAATTTTCATTTTTGGTCATTTATTACCATTTGTTAGGACTGATCCTTTATTTTTCCATGCATTGTCATGTGACATCTATTTCACTCCGCTGCAATAAGCTTCAGCCTGCAACAATTATCAATGAAATTTCTTTCAATAGTTATTTGTTCAATTGAATCAATCATCTGTTCAGACCATGTTCAAGCTCCCATCGTTTCCATTCATACTTTCAAGGCTGACAATATCTACTGTGCATGGAGTTTATGTCTTCATTATCGCAATCTGTATTCCAGAGCCAGAATACTGTGATGGACGTTCGGAAATTCTGTATTGATACGGAAAGCGATTTAGTGCTGAGTCACCTCCGTTCCACGCGATTTCCACCTGGCATTTTAGCATTCTGTTAACACACTGTTACATGACGTGACTCAGACTTGGAGCACGTGGCCCATTATCGCGAATAATCAAACTCCAGAGCTCTTCTCTCTGTTCTCCAGAACTGTTATGAAATGCCCAGAACTGTTACTCATCCTATTCTCTTCCTATTTTATAAAATAAATAATCTTACTTATAACACTTTGTATCTGACTCCTATTTGCGGACAAAGTCCAGTAACATACTGTACTTTTTGTGAGTAGTATCTTGTTCACTTGTAACTTGTCGTGCTATACTTTTGTTAATATTTTGTATGAATTTCGGGTGAATAAAAATTTGATTTGATTTGATTTTGATTATTTCGATAACATCACACCCTCTTCATCTATCTCCTTTTCTTCTTAATACTTCACGTTCTAACAATCCTTCCCTCCTCTTTCATTCTCCTTTTCTGCCCAAATCAATGGTAACTCCAGAAATCAGTTATTAATTATCGATATCAGTTAATGTGCTGATTTCTATCAAGTCCAAATTAGTCTGAATTCATAAGTACCGTAACATTGAACCAACCTATCAATAAGAATAATTGAAATCATTTGCAAATCTTTATCACTTACTAGCTGGCCAGGCGAACTTCGTACCGCCAAATAATTAATACATTTGGTGCTCTACGACTCAAGTTTAGACGTCGTTCGCACCGCGACATTATTATTAGAATTGAAATGTTGTGAATCAGTAGAAAGAAAATAGAAAACAGATCTACCGACGGCTGTTGGATGACGCAATGATTATAACAGTTGATTTTTATTTCTGTGTGTGGCAAGCTCACAAATATTATCCTTAAGGATTACAACATGTAAACTTCGAAGGACCGTAGGAAATAGTCCTGAAGTCGGATCATAAATTTTATTGGCCATAAACCTGCTCCTGAACCTAAAAAACACAACTAAGAAAAAATCATCAAATTCGGTGCGCACAGAAAAAAGGTTATTGAACGTCAAAATTTGAGGCTCGATTTTTATTTATATAGATTGGTCAAGATTAGGAGATTGTAAGTAATAGATCGTTTCCAAATTCAATATTGTTATTGACATTAAGTGTATTGGAATTGATATCGCTCGAGATTCTACCACTTTCGAAAGCTCTTTAATATTAGTCCAAGAACAGCTCACAGAATTGGATCCTGATTATGATTTGAATTCCGAGTATTATTTATACAAATTATCTATGGATGGAAAAGGTTGAATGTATAACGTAGTGATATTGTAATCATCTTAAATGTATCACAAATTCAAGATTATTTATTGAGCTATTCATCGAGCTGTCTATTTAGTCTATTCCATTATTTATACAGATTTTATTTGGTTTTAGCAGAATGAATGTAATGTAGTGTAATATTTCAAAATAGCTCGTACATGAGAGAATAACAGGACGTCATCCAGAGCAAAAAGTTTGGCATTTGAAATTAGGTGTTAGCGGTACAGTGTCATTCCGTTTCCAATTCACTTTAGCCCACATTTTTATCCACAGTTGATTGACCGATATCGGCATCAGCTTTTAGCACTTGCCAAGCGATGCCCCAATCTGTTTTTGCATGTCAATTATATTATCTTGCAAATAACCTGACCATTCACAGTAAAGAACCGTCCTAAAATTTACAACTTGCATCCCGAGATCCCATAACGCTTTTGATGTTTACGGCTCGGAAACCTGTTTGCAAGATGAAACAGCTGTCAAGCTTGCAGGGGTCGACTATGGTCAGATCCACTTTTAAACTGTCAGCATTTCTTATAGATGATATCAACGCTTTCCGTTCAACCAATGCTGTCAAAAGTGTAGAGATCCACTAGCCACCTAGCTGGTTTGCATAGATGACTCCTGCTTGCAACTCACAGGCGAACTGCTCCAGGTATTTTATTCACAGACTGTGCTCTTGAATCAACACTGCATCATCGCCAGCAAGTGCCAGCTGATTTATATTATAGGATATGAACGAATTCACTAGAATTTATTTCGTAGACCATAATAATACTCGTATGAATTTCCTCTAATAGATCTCTACTGAAATTTGGTAATAAAATTAACTGTCAAAATTGACTGAAAGTGGGAGCTAATACTGGAGGAAACGTATAGTTAAGATTGTTTCTTCTATGCTAATACCTATTGAAGATTTATTTGAGGAGTTAACTATAAATCCAATTTGTGAAGTTTTCTAAGGAGAAGGTCGTCATAAAGGTAATAATAGTATTAAAGCATTTATTCCAAGGAACAAAATACAATGTCCTCAAGATTTATTTGAGGAGTTAACTATAAATAAAATTTGTAAAGTTTCCTAAAGAGAACGTCGTCATAAAGGTAATAATAGTATTAAAGCATTTATTCCAAGGAACAAAATACAATGTTACTATCGACTAAATGTAATCTCATCCTGAGTGATTAATTAATCATTCATCATCCAGGATTCAGATGAACTCACTGAATGACAAGTAATGATGATATTGTCTAAACATAAGGATTTCTCGTCCCTATTTTCACACTACTGTGACTAAATGACTCGATGATGATTTGGTAATATTTTAAATTGACAAACAAGTCAATAAATCCTCATAAATCACGTTTATCTGTGTTTACTTTAATGCACCTGAAAAAGATCCGACGAGAACATTTTATCAGTTCTCTCAATCATTACATCAACATTGAAAGGGTTTCATAGTCGATACATGGAGCCGAATATGAATACTGAAATTGTCCCTCGTTTCCTTACTTCCGAACAAGCTCGTTAATAAAAACAAATCAAACATGATTAGATGTTTCTCATATTTGAAAAATTCTTATAGGTTTGATTTATCCATATTTTTAAATTTATTCAGTGCAGATATAGACTGATAGCCTCTCTATAGTTGTATGGTAGAGAGCCTTGTGATTGGCTAAGTCCGTTTTTAAGGTGATTGTAAACTGAATGTAATTATTGAGCATGTGATATGACTTCAACTAATGAATGGATCAACAACAATCATCAACATACTGCAATGGAAACTGTGGTTCATGGGTTAAACAGAGTTACACATTCATAAATTATTATCCCCCACTCTTGAAAAAACAGGAAGGAAATACGACTAATAATTCATAGTAGTTCTCAAACTTGTCTCTCCAAGCAAAATGGAAAATTTCCTTCAAACTTTCTCAGCTCAACTTTATAATCTTCCAACCACAGAACTGAACTTAGTTTTCAACAATATTAAGGGAGGAAGACAGTAAAATTCAATTCATTATGAAATTACACGGATATGAACAAACCAAAACTACGCAACTCACGGTTTTTTAGAGCTTCAGCGTGTATTGTCTTATTCCCATCATTGCCGCAGTTTCAATCTCGTAACTCTCTGTTTGTTGCTGTAGCATAGCCGAAATTTCCATGCTATAAAATTGTGGCCTTGGATCTCCGAGAGGAAATGTGTTTTTACTACTACCATAACTCGCAGAGTAATTTTTCTTCTGTTGTTGCTTGGCTCATGTTATTCTTATCCTAGGGAATAGTGGGAATAATGAATAACACCCAAATTCGTCTATGGTAATTTAAAAATGAAACGCCTGACCGCTAATCAAAATCTCCACGACTTTCAATCTCCACGTTCCTCTCTTTGTTGTACCCTTTCCACATTTTATCTTCGTTGCTAATTCTCTTCCATTCATCATAAAAAGAAATAATCTTGAATCTCAGTCCTAGATCTTGGTTCTACCAACTCATAATCCTAGGTGGGAATCGATGTGCGTAGTAATTTTAATGTATTTTCCAAGCTGCGTCATAATCAGGTTATTTTCATGATTGTAGAAGCAAATTTTCTGAGATTTCAAGGAGATTTCTCAAGAACTTTCCATGATGAGGTCACCTACTTGAAAAAATCCGTTCACTTTCTTGATTCTGGAACTCGGATCAAAAAATACTTTGATTTAATGAGCTTCCATGATTATGTTTTGGAGAATTGATGAAGAACAAAGGTAGATTTTTCAGATATTGAAAAAAGGCTTGATACTCATTACAAAAATTGATACATGCAGTTTACAGTCAATTCAGGAATAAATTCTGAAGCTCATGAAACAGGCCCGGCATACGAAAGATGCATCATAACCAGTGAAGAACTGACCACACAAGAGATTATTTCAAATCTTCCGACGTATGTACACAATCACAGTCCTTTTCTCCTCCATGCATTAATGAGAGTGAATACCCTGCATTCATATGCGATTTTCTACTCATGCTTTTCATCTCCCAACCTCCTCCACACCTTTTTTCGCTATCACTACTCCAGTGAGTCTCTCTCTCATCTACCTCTTCCCTTATTCATGTATACATCCCTCTCGTCTCCTACTTTAAATATCCAAGCTCCTTTCAGCATTTCTCCTTAATTATCCCGCGCCACTCATAAGGCATAGGCACTTTCAACTCAATCCTTCCTTCGTCGAAGCCTTATTTACCTAATCCCTCCTTTATTCCTCTTCTCCGTCCTTGCAATTCTTCTTAGCACTCTTCATAATTACGTCAGCGTCCCTTCTTTGTTGACTTTGTTCCTCAATACCTTGTATTCCACCTAGCTTTTCTCCGGTTCGTAATTTCCTCAAATCCTACTCTCCTACTCATTCTACCTCTTTATCACTCACAACAATCAGGTCAAGATTCTCTTTCTCCCATCTCTTCTCTCTAATCACATTCGATGTAAATCTCCATGGGTTTAAAATGTTGTTCAAGCTGAGACTCCAGCTACCTCCACTTCACATCACCCTCCAACATACTCCAAGAATTACATTACTTCACATGTTGCGCTACTTGAATGATCTGACGTGGGTTTATCCCCGTTTAGTCGTCAGGTGAAGGGTGAAGTAGGGTATCTAAGAAAAGCAAAGTACTCTGTCAGTCAGGAATAGCAACGTTTCAGGCACAACAATCACTACAGACTACTCGAATAATTCAAGGAATAGTTTATCCTCTTTAAGCAGTGCAACTAAGAAACCTATAGCTCTAGGATAGTATTGTTCAAATTGATTGCAATCAGAGCTACGAATTCTGTTTGTTTAGAATAGTGTTGTCCCAGTCAAATGGAATCAGTATCCACGGAGTATCAGTATCAAGTCCCGAAGAGACTCAAGTGACGGAAGAGTAGAGTGGAACGTTTCAATTTGTACGGCGAAGAGCTAACCAATTTATGGGCTAGCGCCATAAAGACCTCTTCTCTCAAATCCCTTGGAAGTTTACAGTTTACACCCTTCTGAACTGAACTTGAAGATGCGTTTGAACAGCGACAAGGGTGCTTGGTCTTACTGATAAACCATTTTGAATCTCTAAAACGTTCAAACAATACAAACTACAGTAGAATTGCAGCTGCATTCATCAACAGTAGTAACCAGTAAAAGGCAGTAGTCCCAGCAAACTTGGGACAGGAGTTCAAGTTAAGACAGAAGTTTAACACTTCACCCCTTCCGTAGTATCAAGAATTTGATTATGGACTTCACGTTGTGTGCGCTGTGACAAATTTATGATTTCATTAGACAAGATTGGATTGAGTTGATTCTTTATTTGACATTATCATTAATTTATCATTAAAGTTGATAAAATGGAGAAAGTAGCCCTAATGAGTTGAATCTACAATACTCATTCATAAACTAACCTGTATGAGGAGTGAGAAGTATTCCTAACAAACATGTGAAATCTGAAATCAATTTTTAATGATAATCCAAATTTATTGGATTCTAATAGGAGGCTTGAGGCGATACTCTAAAGGTGCGTACAGATATACGCACTGCGAACATGAGCAATTCACTTTTAATCAGCTGACTATATCTGTATTTTTACAGAAACGGTAAGATACAGATATAAAAAGCTTGGCATCAGCTGATTAAAAGTGAATTGCTCATGCTCGCGGCGCGTATATCTGTACGCACCTTAAGAAGATTCTTGAGAACGTTCTTAGCTAATCGGAACGTTCATTGCTATTCAAGCACATCATCCCTAGCTAATTCTTATGAATAAATTCACTTTTTGGTATTCAACAATAATTGTTATTTAAACATGTGTTGCTTTGCCTAGCTGACTAGCTAATTGATCATAGAAACCAATCACACCAAAAATTTAAGTTATCACTATAATCGTCCTGATTACGATTTAGTGATTACTAGTGGTTACTAAATCGTGCTTGGCTGAGAAGGTTCTTAATTATCGTTAATGAATAGTTCTCTGAGAATCGACAAGAGCACATTTCTACTTGGAGCAATCAATAATTGAAGTCTTTTGAAGGTGGAAAGAAAGTGATGTGTTACAATTTCGAGGGGTGTATGGTGTTGGAGGCAATGGGTGATAGAAAATGATAGGATTAGAGAAAATGGATGAGATTTGAAGAGAAGGAAGTTGCAGGTAAGAAAGGAACTAGAGAAATGGGGTGTATCAGAGAGAATAGATGTTGAGAAATTCGAGGGAATGAGTAGAATGTGAGAGGAATTTAATGAGGGAGGGTCGAGGCAAAGTGGAAGTAGAAGAGAACAGTCCGTTTCAGACGACTAATAGCAGAGTGACCGGCTGAATGACGATAGTTATTATCCGAAAGTGAAGTGTTCATTCAAGAATCAATTTTCGTCTCACTGTATTGCTCCCTAACCTGTGATCAGCTGGTAGTTTGATCTCCACCTCCACGAAATATTGCCATCAAATATGATGTACTTAGATGATGAATAGCTTCAGGCGATACCAAAATTTGAGAGGGATGACCAGTTGGATGAATTTTATAACCGTCGAAAAATATTCTACCTGTTCCTAATATATTGGTTCAATACAGGCCCTAAATTTCTGTAGATGCATAATCATCAACAACCATAATCCTATTCAAAACCTTCTATAGTATTTATAAAGGTACACTTCTATTATTCATCTACACACATCCGCAACAAAAATAAATTGTATAGGTTGGAAAAGACGACAAGAATGTAATATGGCTAATATATCAGGAATACCGCTGTGCCTGACCAATCTAGGAGAGTGCATTTTGAGAGAGAGAGGGTCTTATAGCAATATTTTGTGCTCCCTATTCCTGGAGTCTCAACTAGATTCGTTAGCTTATTAAATTTGGTATTTTTTAAGGTCCACAGTGTGATGATATCGAAATATTCTCTACCACCCACAAAACGTTGAAAAATTAAAATTCAACATTGAATAAATAACCTATCTAACAACATCTTCAGGTCAATGTATTCTGAGGAAGCTTAATTTATATTTTTTGTTAATAATTGTACCAACCAGATCACAAAGAGTTTCAACTCAATTCGTGACATGGTATATTCTATTCCAACACTGTAATAAGACTAAACACTTCTCACGAAAAATATGAATCATTGAATACCTTCAACATCGGATTCTATCCTTATTTCAAGAATCAATAATTCAACATTGAATAAATAACCTATTTAACATCTTCGGGTTGAATGTATTCTAAGGAAGACAAATTTATATTATTTTGTTAATAATTGTGTCACACAGAGTTTAAACTCAATTCGTTACATGGTATATTTTTTCTATGCAGTAGAACAACACTGTGATAAGACTGAACACTACTCACGAAAAATATGAATCATTGAATACCCTCAACATCCGATTCTATCCTTATTTATTTATCAATTAGTGGAAAGTGACTGCACTAGTGCTACTCAACAACAAGTAGATATGATATTCGAAATGAGTGAAGCATAAACTCACACTCATGACTTTCACCAATTATACAATTGGCTAGGCTACAAGAGCATTACCCTCACCTGAACACTTTGAAACTGTAAAGATCCATTGTAGGTCAGGTCAGAATACGGTAGGTCAGTATACTATATAGTCGAGAAATCTAGATTGCTTGTCTTATGCTGAACTAATCTAATTTTTCATCATCGTATCACATAATAGTATTCATCGTATGGTATCACATAATATTATTATTATTATTATCATTATTATTATTATTCTGTAACTCTGTTATTTTATATAATTTGTTTTCAATAATTTTGTTATACACACAAACGTCACGATATAAAGTATAATTTATCTCATCCAAACAAATTCATGTTATTGAGTCTTGATGTTGAAAAATCCATCTCCATTGATAAATAATTGTGGGAGAAAATCAATTAGGTAATCAAATAATAATTAAATCAAAAAGAAACATAACCTACTTTTTTGGACCTGTTAATCATTATCAAAATTTGGAAATGGAATAGTTTTGGGCCAAGCCTGTTGTTCCTTCTCAATCATATTCATATGATTTGTGATTGTTTCCACGAATAAATAAATAGGGAAGATTCTATGGTAACATTCAATAATGGAAGAGCGCTGTGACAATATAATTAACTTTTGATAGACTGATTCTGGAACATCATGTAAGGTTCGAATTCCGCCAAGCTAAAGCACAGAATACAAATATAGCATATTATAGAATATTATAGCAAATATAGCAAATCATAGAAGTTTTCTCTGGCTAAAGCATTCAAGATCTTGGTTCAACTCATAACTTACGATCAAATAAAAGTAGGCATCAACTATCAATGGAAATAAAAAAGTATAAACTTTTCATAACAAAATATCACCATGTATTTACGTGAACATCATGATTACAATATTTCCAATCGGAAAAGTAGCCTCATGGAATTGTACCTATTGATCATTGATTCCACTATGGTTAGCTCACACCATGGATATTCTCAGTGTATGAACATACATATAAATATCATACTGTTGTTGCATATTATACATATCTAACAGAAGCAGAAATAACAGTGATATTCTAAAAGCCTCCAATTTTCCCATTTTCAAATGGTAGGGTAACAGAGGTTAAGCTTTGTTACAGAGCCACACATAAACCATTTCAACAGTTTCATTACGAACTCCCTCTGAGCTCCTGTTTAGCAAATTGGAGTTGCAATAGCAGCTCTGAATGTTCAGCTTGACTAGTAACATGGGATAGTTACTCCTCTCTCATCCACCAAAATAAAGTTTCAATAGGTTTCACTTCCATGTATAATAATTTCCATTTTAATTCTCAGCTACAACTGAGACCTGTCGATTGGCTTTCAGTAGTGCGGTGGTGAATTCTAAATTTGATTTTACAGAAGCACTTATCAAGATTTGGTTGTGTAATTTCTCATAGAAAATGTCGTTCATCATGAAAAACTGTTAGTAATCACTGTTAGAGAGATCTCACTGTCAACAGAATAAGAAATAACATTTCTCGGAGTAGTATAGACAGTTTTTTAGTAATTTTTATTATAATCAGTAATTTTAGTATAGCAACTTCAATCACAATTGCAATTTTCCGGAGAACAACGTATGGCTGTGATGGGACAAAAAATTGCAAAACAATATTTGTTTTTCTGCTGAGTAGTGAAAACGTCACGGTCAACAGCTTGGAAAAGGGAAAATTTCGAAAGAGAGGAAAATCATGAAACCATCAGAACCAGAGATTGAAAAGTTGTCATCTAGAAAGATGAATGGCTTGTGTGCACTATGATATCAGAGAGAATGGATCCATGTTCCTGATAGAAAATAGCGTGGAGAAGGTGGTGGGAGAATTCCTGGTGGTAAAAAATTGTTCCGGAGAAAGCCTCATCGGAGGGAAAAAGACTGCATAAGAATAAATGACAGTAGATGAAGAAAAACGGTAATGTCGCTCTCCAATGATTCAGGATCTTATCATTTCTCAATTCAAGATATTGTGAAAATCTCTGATGTACAAATTCGATAAAATATTAAAAGCCCCCAACTAACAATATAGATGTATTTTGTTCTTTCGCTCGTTTATCACTGTCGTTGATGATTCCAATCATTGTCTGTGCTAATAGTTCTATTCCATTTCCAAATCATAAATTTATTTCTCCTATCAGGCAGGATCTAAAGATACGTCATCAATATCATACCAAAGATTGAGTTTTAGAAATAGGTAGTATCAAATTGAATTTAATTAAACCCAATTAATTAAAATTGCAATAAAAAGCTATATTCAATACTGGAAATAATAATAGCAATTCAATAACCTGAACCTGAGAAATATTTTTTGTAGAGTATACAAAATTCATTGAATCAACTGCCATCTACCGGACACATGAAAAACTACGTTCAACTACGTTCAACAACTCTTCCACCAATCACAAGCGACTAGCTTCGTTCTAGCACACGCCCTTCAATCCTATTGGAAGATTGCAATCACCATCGCCCATTTTGTGAGTGTGAGTTGGCAATTCGAACCGAAGGGGAGAGTCTCAGTTTCTCACGTTCATTCAGTGCAGCTTATCATTAATTACGACATAACCAAGAAAATTATGTTTAATTATGTTTCAACTGTAAAAAAGTTGGTTAGATGGTTCAGTTTTTGCTTTCAAAGGGCAATATGCTGGTGTTATTATCTGGAATATATCATAGATATAATTTGGGATAAACTGAAATCTGTGATGAAGTGGATGTGACCAACCAAAAATGATAATACTAAAATTGAGCAAATGTTGAATGTTGTTCAATTAAGCGAAAAAATGCTCCCTCCAATCAGTATATTTTTTTAACAAAACGAATTATGATTTTTTTAACAGCTTAATCTTTGTTAGAATTGGCTCTAGTGGATGGGACACTGATAGTAAACTGCCAAAATAGTTTTGAGAAAGTGGCAAAATGCTGATCATGTAAGTTGAAAAAAATCAACAAAATTTATCTGAACCACGGGATAGAGTGATAAAATAACATCCGTGAGTGGTGTTAGCAATGTGTGAAGCAAAACGTGTTTAAATAGAATAAGGAAAACATAATGAAAACATTTGAATCAGTTTTCAATGGATTGACCTCTTGTCTCATTGGGAAGAACACAAATCAGGCTACTGAATACAGGCAATTGAGTTGCCAAACTTCGAAATTAACATGATTCTTTCAGCCGTTAGAGTCTTAGTTCACCTGAGTTATTTTGTGAACCTGCTTCGAACTTTCACAATGATAATAGAAATACAGTAATATCAACAAATTCAAAAAGATGAGACGACAACAATAAATCAAATTGAATGCTCTTCAGTAATACATTTTCTTAGTAGTATTGATGGTGATGTTCTGAAATCTCTCCATAATAAGAAAACAAGGATATTGTCAGTTTTTTTAGTGAAATTTGACAATATCCTGTTTTCTTATTACAATAAATTTTCTTGTAGAAAACTTTTAATATTAAACTACCAACTGAATATAATCTACTAATACATTATCAGCCAGGGTATCAGCACTCACATCAAGGAGGTAAATTACTTTATACTGTGCTTCAAAGTAAAGTGTATCATATATTTTTCATTTAACATATACAAACCTGGTTAGAAATGTTACGGGTTAGGGGTGTCACATAGGCAACAACTGAGTCTCCTGAATAAGGGCTGCAATAAAATTTGTTTGATGATTCCTCTCATGAAGATCATCCTGTTAATCTTACTGACAGCTATGAAGTATGAGTACAGCGAAATGCTTTCAGAATTCAGAAGTGATGAATGACCGAATTGCACAAGCTAATAATGGAAACTGAAAGATATATGTAGATTCATGAGACAACTTACGTTCATCTGGTGCCGTCACAATCATATTAAAGCAAAACGCATCACACAAACTGGGTATTACTGAATATTTTCAAGAATACGGAAAATGATATCTTCTTTTTATGCGATTTACATCACCACAAAACCGTTTTGTGAATCAAATAGGTATTTTATCACTCGATATTGACGTCTTTCATGATGTTGAATTATGTTAAATATTGCGCTACTTTCATAAAAATAAGCATATTATGTAAAAATCAATAAACTGGCGTGGTATTTCACAAGGGTCTGTAATTTACAGTACCTTAAAACTAATCATAAAATTAATCGAATAAACAGATATTTTTGTATTTGATTAATGTTTTATTCAGAAAATCAATTTCAACTTTCAAATCTATTTAATTTAATATGTTCTTTGGAACTAAATTGTCATCTAATGCGTCATAATGAAATACGATACCTTTCTAGGGTTAACTCACGATGTATATCACATGTTATGGATGAGTTAACATTACGTTTCAGGAGAAACAAAAATATCAATACAGTAAATTTCTGACCAGAAAAATCTCAATGATTTCGCTAATCCGATTCGATACTCCTCATATAAAAGCCTGGAATATTAAATTTGATATTCCTGTGAGACAATACTTTGGTGGACTAAAAAGGCATTATATGATAATCATGAAATTGATAACAGAATTTATTCAAAAACTCATTCCACAATTTAGAAGAGTTATTTTCTATTTTTTAGTCAGCAGGAAAACGTTGGTTTTATTGTATGTGATTCACAACCCACACATTAATAACAAATACGCAAAATGAATAGAATTCTCTACATAACCGAAATACGAGTATTCTCCATCAATGAAGAGGAATTTAATGAACAAAATTCGGAATAAGGAATGAAATTTTTAAAAAAGAACTGAGCATTTTCGGCGAACACTAAAATTGGATGAATCGTATCAAACTATCAATAAATCAATCATTCATAAATTTTCCTCCATCAGAGGGCACCAAAACAATCCAATCTTTCGTTTAAATGTTTTTAGGATATATAATATTTATATCTAAAATCGTTTAGCTATGCACTATCTTTTACTACAGTAAATGGAAATGAAACTACGTAGTTGGATTTGGAAATCATAAAATAACTTTTATGAGTCCTTCGACCACGGAGAGATATTCTCCCACTCACACACTCTCCATCACACTCACATTCTCCAATAGCTCTCTCTCTCTCCCACTTACTATTTCCACTTTACTTTTAAAACTTCCTTCTCTCATCTCTCACTCTGCATCTCTATTCCCAGGTTGAAGAGTGTTTGGGAAGGTTGACTGTTTATGTTGATAATTCGATCTTTCAGTGAAGGGCATGTGGGTTGGTTTCACTTCTAAT
Source organism: Nilaparvata lugens (assembly GCF_014356525.2). Taxonomy (NCBI): domain Eukaryota; kingdom Metazoa; phylum Arthropoda; class Insecta; order Hemiptera; family Delphacidae; genus Nilaparvata; species Nilaparvata lugens. The sequence goes on from NC_052514.1 coordinate 15,012,337, forward strand.
ACAGCACGTGGAATAAGGAAACACTGACGACATTTTGACAAAAACGGTAAACGAAATGTGTTAGAAGAATGATGTGGACCAGAAATGGAAATCTGAAAATAATTTGGATTTTCGTTGATATAATTATTATTTAAAAATAATCATTTTGGATATCGTACAAAAACATTCACATTCTGCAAAAATGATGTATCTAAAAAGATTAATTCTGATTTATGAAATCGCTTATCGGTGTTCAGCAGATGTTAAAACTACCAACTAGCTTTCATAGAGGATTTATCATGGATCGAGTCCCTAGAATCCAAAAGGAGCTGGTGTTAGCGAGTACTTATTTGATCTAATTTTTACAGAAAAGTTATCAAGTGATCTCGCTTGTGTCGCAGCCAGCAATACTTTCTATGATAAATTATTGCTCAAGAGAATTGATCGAAATAAAAACGAAATGTCGAATGACAATGGATCAATGGAATCATCAACATGATGGGGAGCATATCCCAAAAACGACGAAATCGAAGAAACATATAATAATTTATTTATAGATAGAATATATTATATATTTTTCTTCAATTATAAAATCTATTTATGGTTTTTCATAATCCTATAATATAATTCATAGTTCTCGACTTCCAATGTGATCTGTTTCTCAGCAATTGACTTTCAAATTAAATTACATGCTATGAGAAAGGTTAGAGCTCAGAAGGTCTCCAGAGCTTAAACCATCATGATATCACATGAGCTAAAAACACTACTTTCAATTAATTTGAAGGATATAAGAAAGGTCGGTTAGTGCTTCGAAAGTCTCCAGAGAATAGAGCTCCATGATATTCACATGAGCTGAAAACACTCCCTTCAAAAAACTGAAGAATAATTTGATAGTCCTAACGGCGTTATCTACTCTTTTATTTCGGTTGAAGTTGAGTGACACTGAACAAATTCCTCCTGTTCCATTCTCTTCAAATTCCATCTCTCTTCTCTCCTTTATTATCTCTTTCTACGCTCTCTTCCCCTTTCCCCTTCCATCTCCCTAGCAGGATTTGCTCAATTTGTTTCCACCTCACTACAAACGTTGCAAAATGTGCAGCTTACTCGGTCGAGGGTGCATATTAGATGTGAGAGCTGTGAACCGTAATCATCCAGTTAAAACTGATGGCTTTATGGAATCAAGTTTCAGCAGCGGTGCTGAAATTATAACAAGGATGGAAGGATCAACCATATCTTCATAGCCCAGGACCAGGGTTCAGTGCTCTCGTAAATTAATTAAACAGCAACTGGGCGATAAGTATCCCTTTTTTGTGAAAAACCTTCGAATGGTCAAAATTTACAAATTTTTGTGTCAACATAAATAAACGGAACTACAATAGTCCCGTTTTCATCTACGAGGGTCATTTTTTTCAACCTCCGATCACATATCATAAGGCACAGACAAGTGGTAGGAGAATGATTTTCACAACTTGTCATCCCCACCAAACGCCATGTGATCGGAGAGATCGGCCAGATCGTTAATAATATTGTTGTTGAGCTCTAGATCCAAAAAACATGGCCGCCTCACTTGAGTCTGCCACCAAGGGCTAGTCGCGATTCGTTTTTACAAGCAAGATACAATTTTGTTCAACATTAATCTAACGAATTCAAGCAAACGCAGGAGACAATTATTATGTTGAAGAAAATAAACGTGAATGCAAGTAAATTTTGGTGTAAAAATTATTCATCTATATAATCTATTTGTGTATTACTTATGGCCAATGAGGAGATGAAAAAAACCCTTGTAGAATTATTAACAATCAATAAATTATTGTGTTATTTCAAAAACATGATAACGAAAATGGTGTTTGCAAATCACAAATGTCAAATATGAGCAATATTATTCAGAGCGAGTTCAAAAAGTGATTATAAAACTACAGAGTTTATTGGAATCTCCAAAACAAATGTGCTTGACATCAGAAGTTCGCAAAAAGTAGAAAAACTCGAGAGTTTCGGACGCCTGATAAAAATGTCAAGTGGTATCTAGGAAGATAAAAATGCAATTTGCTTGTGCAATTTATGTGTTCATGAGCTTACTGCTCTCGGAACAAATTTGAGAATTGTTTTTGAATGTCAAAGCAGGAATCTTACTAATAAATAAGGAGCCCGTTTTGAAACTCGTAGGAATGACGAGGCAACACTGCAGAGAAAGCATATTTAACGCAAAAATATGACGATTCTTACAAACTTTATAATAATTCTCATCAGCTAATTGAATCATGAAGCACTTGAACCATTACTTGGAATAGATTACAATTTTAACTCATAGTTTTCGCAAAAAAGCGTACAGTCTTCCATCATAATTAAAAGCCACGTTCACTTTGAATCTTGAAAGTGGACTAGAATTGAAATAATATGTTTCTACATTTAATTTCGAGTTGAACATTATTTAAAAATCTGGTGTGGTGCAGTCACACAACTTTCCTTGCCGTTATGAAAATTTATCACCTGACGTTAGTGTTCACGCGCATCACAAGTCTACTATTCAAAGATCTGAGTCAGCTGATGACAGGACAATAACGCTGGAGACACAAGAGGTCTGCTATCTCTTCATAGTGAATGATTTAATAGAATCAACAGTTTGCGATTGAATAATCACATTTTCTCGAATTTCCAGCTTATTTCAATCTTGGGTGAAAATATGACTGAACATATTAATTGAAGAGATTTTCATGCTCAATCTTTTCCACTTGATTTTTTTTGTTTCAGTTGTATCTGAAGCCTGATAATTGGGAATCTAAAATCAAACTTTGAATAGATGAGGCGGAGTTCCTGAATTTTTTACAGATATGGGACTAGTGGCAGTTGATAGAGCTCATCAATGACTATTAGGTATAAATTTGATCAAATTCGTTGGAGCCGTTTTCGAGAGAAAACGTCTTTGACAACATTTTCGCCATTTTAGCCGCCATCTTGAATTGCATTAGATCGAAATTGTTCGTGTCGGATCCTTTTATTGTAAGGACCTTAAGTTCCAAATTTCAAGTCATTCCGTTTATTGGGAGAAGAGATATCGTGTACACAGACGCACATACACTCAAAAACCACAGACTGATACCCAAAAACCACTTTTTTTGGACTCAGGGGACCTTGAAATCTATAGAAATTCAGAAATTGGGATACCTTAATTTTTTCGGGAAGCAATACTCTCCTTACCTATGGTAATATGGCAAGATAAGTAAAAAATGATTCTATGTTAGAACTTGAAAATTTTAGAGGTGAATGAGATTGAATTGACCTGATAATTCTTTCCATTGTGGTGCTTTTATTAGTATTCAGTATGAGTCGGTTACTGTTATAATACAATAATAATCCTTGTTCTTGAACAAACTTTAAATTTCACTCTCACGTTTCGATTCCGGGTTCAATAGTATTCATAGATGTAAAAGTTGATTGAACTAATGAACTCGTTTGATGTCTCTGAAATTGTATTATTTTGCAATTTCCTCCACTTCTCACCTTCTCAGTAATTTATTGCTCTATAAGACCTCACAAAACGCAGTTTTTTTGAGCGTGGGTAATATGAAGGATGCTGAAGAGATCATTACAAGCATTTACCACACATTTCTTGATCCAAATGGTGGAGAGTCGAGATTCTGCCAAAAAATCGTCTCGCTGGACTCCGATTTTCGTCTGCAATTTCTGGGGACCTCGTAAACAAGCCAATCATTATGCGAATTCCAAAAAAGTTGATTTCGCTATCGGCTGTTTTAAGAACCTTGACTTTGATGAAAATACTACACGTCTGAATTTTAAAATACCGGTTTTCGCGAATGGGCTATTATGGGCTCCAGATAATGTACATCCATTGCAACCCGAGTGAATTCCTCTGTCAAAATAATAGTCATTACTTAGTTTTTTTTCTCATTAGATGATCAAGAGGTGATTAACTGGGAAATTCTTACGTCAGGTATTTTTTTGTCAAAAATCAAATGGATTCCATGAAATAATTTGAAGACTCCTCTGGTTGTTTATCATTCTTATTGATTTTGAATTCGATAGAACTATTAAAATTTTCATTTTTATAGAAATTATCCCAATTTTGAAACATTCATTTAATTCTAGAATGCTCAAGTCGTTCTTGACGTCATTCTAGTAGATTCTTGAAGCTGTCTATCTGGAATTTCCAGACAACGTCATCAATTCTTGAGAGAAGTCTTGAGAGAATAGTCTTGAAAGACAAATTCATCAAGTCTTGAGAGAAGTACTTGAGAGAATAGAAGGCTTATTCGGCTTTATTGACTACGTTCACAATATTTTCATGAGTCAATATCCTACTTAGGAATTATGTTTGAGATACAGATGTAAATAAATGAGATATAATGAGTTTGAGGATGATTAAGTTATGTAAGAAAACACAAAACAAGTCTTGAATGCTCCAATAGCGAGAGAGCATTGAACTTTCTTGGCTAGTTGATTCATACTTTGTGGTTGGAGAGAGTGTCTGAAAGTGAATGTTTGGCTCTCAGATGGGATCACACGCTCAATGTAGATCGTAGCATACAGGTTCACACATTCAATGCAGACCATACCACACATGTGAACCTGTGCAGTCGATAAATGGTGAGAAATCATTATTTACATCCATTTTTTATGTTACATGTGACATTCACTGAAGTGAAAACCACTCCACACTCTTCATTCTTTAACACTGCGTTACCATTTTGCACGGCTGTGAAGAAAACACACACACAACTTCTTGGGGTAGTAAATTATAAAAATTGAAAAACTCGCCATTATTTTATATTGAAGACTTTATTGATTTTCTATTCTTTGATGTTCTTAAACAAGGGGATTTTGAAGTATAGACACGAAAAATATGAGTAGAACATGGAAAGACCTAGTTTTAAAATTGGTTTCAGCTAATTCAATGATTTCTGAGTTTCTGAGAAGTATTCTATCAAAATGAGTGACCAACCTTTTGCAATTTTTTTTATTATGACCAATTGTATTATTTTATTATCTTTATTTTTATAATGTGCAATATTGTTGTGATGTACTCTACTTTTCATAATTTCTGATTATGTGTAATTCAATCAATTGGAAGAATAAATGAATTTATTATTATTATTAGAATTTCATTCTATTATTATTATTATTAAATGAATTTTAGAAATTCGATACCCTGATTTATGATGGAATAAAGGCTTCTAATTATTGTGAAATATTTTAAAGATTTTCATCCATGCATCTCTATGTAATAAAATAGCTAGTCACTATTAAGCAGCATCATAAGTAATATATCACGGGAAAACTACTCACTACATATTTCCACACAGTTATATAAATAACGATGACTGCATAGGAAAACTAACGTATAACGGACTTCGAGGATCGTGATTCGAGAATAATTGTGTAAACGTTACCTTTATATGAGGCAGTATAAATTATTACTTGGACCATTGATATCCATTTCATACTCCGGAATTCTGAACTTAACAGCCTATCATTTAACTGCAAGTAGTTACCTGGCATTTTCAACCATGCGGTGAAGCGGTAATAGTAATGGGCACTGCATGAAAATTATAGACCCAACATGAAGATTACACCTTTGAGTAAGAGGGATTAGTGGGCTAGGTCAAGTATACGATAAAAATAACTACGACATATCAAGCTCCACATTCTGCAACTTCCATCTCTCTGGTGGAGCTAGGTTGAAAAATGAATGCATAGTAGAGAGTCACCTGGAATGCAGCAGTAGTTGTAAAGCTTAGTGATTCAGAACAAGTCCATTATCAATCATGATTATTTCTCTTTGTCCAGAACAAGGAAATTAATCATGTGAATACCAATCTTTCAACAGTAGAGTGGCTGGAGCAAAATCATCAATGAATTCAGTCAATAGTATACGCCGTATAGCTTCCATTCAAACTTTATTGAAAATTCCATGAATGTTTGAGCTTTGAATGTTTGCTCTCAGTTTTTGCTTCAATGTCCATTCATTGATGAATTCGATTTGATTATTCGATTAAAGTTTGAGTTTCATCAGAATTATCCATCTATATTGGCAACAATAGGTATAATTTAATCTGATTAAATTAGATAATTTTTCTTCTTGCTGGTGATGCCTAGATTTTATATTTTATTTCAATTTTATTCAATTATATGTATGAGTAATTATGTTTATTCATTCAATTATATTTTTAATGATATGTCATATTATAAAGAGTTTGTAATATGTCTTGAATATTCTAATTGGCAATAAATGAAAATGAAATGAAAAATTGAAATTGATTGCTCTAGTTCAACAACACAAATTATATCAATCACAATAATATACATATACCAGATGATATCGAGGCAAGCAGAAAGTGAATTAGCCTATAACATTGAAATATATAACAATAAAACTTGAATAATCAATGAATCGTAAAGAATATGCGTTTTATCAATAATTTATATTTGAGGAAAAATTTATTATTTTCCACTACTCACGCCAACTATATGAGATTCTCCATTGTATCCGTACCACGCACATTATATAACTTCAAAATTTAATAAATTCTCTGAATAATTGCCATGATTTAATTTCTTCCAAACTTACATTTCCAACTCCGCTAATGGAGCCATTTCCCCTTTCACATCTTTGAAAGAACACTGCTCAAAGATCAAATCATAAATAAATGTTGGAAGTGCATGTTTCATGACAGAATAACGATCAATAAAATGTTTATGGCCAGCGTACGCCACTGATTCCACTTGTGTGGGCGCATTGACAATAATCGCATTAACACCATAACAACAAGAGGAGCGCAAAACACTCTTCAACTCCCTCTGGCACTAAAGTGACATTCACAGCAAACTGTCGGCATTGGCTGAATGGGAAGCATTGATGTAATACACAGTAAGTGTGAGACAATTTTGAGTGAATCTTACCGATGTAGGTCAGGTTCACAGCTCCAGGAACAAGGTCACCAAAATAAATCCTTAAAGCGCATGTTGACACACGTTCAGTAAATTACACGTGGACAACAATATTGCAGATGACGTTGCAGCAATAACGCTGTCAAATAATGTTGACAAAGGCAGTCATGTTTCGTGTTATGTACATGTACATTACAAATAACATGTTAATGACGTTGAAGTGATTCTATTTCCAATTGGGAAACTGGGCTTTGTTGGAGTATGACCTAATCGTTTCATATTGGTTTGGATTATGAACTTGTTCAAGCGTGGAATTGAGAAGGGTTGCAATTGAAATTATTGCAAGTTAGTAGCTTCAAGTGGGAAACGACAATGTTAACGATTCAGTTAATATTCAGTTACAGTTATGATACAACTAATAATGAAACCATTGCTTCCAACTGCAAATATTGCTTGCAAAAGAGTCAAATCACTTGGATAAATATTGATGGTAACACAAGAATACTACTTTCACAAAATACATTGCGGTTAAGTGCCAACGGAAGCGCATTGTGAAATACTTGGGAAAATTTAAGAGTAAGTATGTAAGAATGTAACTTCATTTACCTACTGTACTTCATATTATAGAGGTACATTTTCTTGTTACAGACGTCATTGAATTTGTTCATTGCTTTTCAAAGATAGGCCTGTTCTAAATTTTATTATTGCTAGTTCAATACCGGCAATACCAGAATATTATTCTGAAATATTACAGCAGAACATTATTAATTGTAGCTGAAGAATATTGCCGGCAATAGTGAACATTGCACGCAAGAGAAAGCATTACTTGTGAAACAGCAAAATTTCAAAGTAAATCAAAGCATTTCTTGCAATAAACAACATTGTTAGCAACCAAGAACATTTTATTCTTGCAATAGAAAGAGAAAAACTCATCACAGGCAGATTCATGTTATAATGTGATGGAAATTATGTTATAATGTTATGGAAATTATGTTATAAGTATATTTTATAATTACTTTCGTATAGTTATCTAACTGAAAGAAGTTGGAAGTAGAAGAGATTTACTAGGATGCATTTTGAAGGAAAGGTCAAGGATGTGAAAATTGCTCTTCAAGGAGCATTCTTCACCAACAAAAGGTCAAGGGCAGGAGAAAAGAACAAAATTAATTGTATTTGTGCATCAAAGAGGAAAAGTTCTGGACTCATAAAATGCATCAATACATCACCGTTCCCAGGAAATTGGTGACTTTCGACTAAGTAAATTATGAAGGTGTTATTAAGCATGTCCTTCCAAATAATGTACGCTATTGTTCTTCAATAGATATATCGCAAAAACTTTACCGGAGCTCGAACAAGTTCTTATAAGTGAAAATAATTATCACTTTAAATGTTAGTTTGAGTTATATTCAACACTTGAGCTATAACGAAACTTTTCACTGAAGAGTTATAGGAGGACCGTATATGAAAGCGATAAGCAGTTTCAAGCAAGCGTTATTTGCCTCGAAGCATAGCTGGGATTGCTTTCCCTTATTTTCTGTTGCTAGGCTGTTAGCGAATATTGTTGTTAGCTGTTAGTGAATATTGGCTGAGAATGTTCATTCTGAAATTTATAATTATTCACTGAGAATGTTCATTTTTAAATTTATAATCATTCAATCATCAATAATTATTCAAAGATACAGGACCGTAATAGTCACTTCAGGATTGGGTTGCATAATTATGTACCAATAGTGTGACTATTTTTCAATATAATTGATTTGATAACATATATAATATGAAATATTAAAAAGGATTAAGAGAGGATAATAGTTATTTGTGCAACTAGTGCGCAAAGTGACAGTTTGCTGCACCGAAAGAAACGTTTCCGCACGAGCCGTAGGCGAGGGCGGAATGGTTTCTTGAGTGCAGCAGAGGAACTTTGCTCATATATTTCACATTAAATTTTTCCTACAGTTACCATTGAATATGAGAAGTGGTTGATTATGTGTAAAATGATGGCTTAAATCCATTAAAATGTTTGTCTGTACAGTTTTGTTATTGATAAAAACTTTATTTTATTTTAAACTTGATAATCCAATTGAAAATTAATAATCGATAATTTATTCAAATCGGTAATTGAATTGATTCAATTGATTTGAAAAATTGAATAATTTCGAGTAAATCTTAATTTCTAAATAATTTTTCAACCAATCAATTTATGAATGAAAAAAATATTATTTGAAATAATGAATAATTAATAATATTCAAAATGTATAATTTAATGAGTTCTCCTTTTTAATTATTTGAACATCAGAAAAAATATAGATAGAACAAATTCGCATTCAAAATACACGCCAACAATGTCAACAGCTGATTGGGATGGCTGCAAGATAATACTCAAAGTATGAGTAAGCAAAGTGATACTTTGCGCACTAGAGCGGAAAAAAGATTCTTTGCGTTCTGTAATCTGTGCAGGAATGGTCACTTCTCAAGGTAACTGTAGGAAAAAATATTGTTATTTTTAATTATGTGTTGACATTGATATATTATAAAGATAAAACCGAAATGGCACTCACTCACTGACTGACTGACTGACTGACTGACTCACTCACTCACTCACTCACTCACTCACTCACTCGCATAACTAAAAATCTACCGGACCAAAAACGTTCAAATTTGGTAGGTATGTTCAGTTGGCCCTTTAGAGGCGCACTAAGAAATCTTTTGGCAATATTTTAACTCTAAGGGTTGTTTTTAAGGGTTTAAAGTTCGTCTTTTAGCATGTATATTCTTCTTCTCCCAATCTCTTAATTTATAATTGAAATTTCCATATCATATGTTACTATAGAACTATAATCTAGATAGAGTACCTCTTCGAAACAGTTGTTAACTGGCAACTAAATTAATAAATTTTGTCAGGTTGGCATTAAGTTGAGTTGACTTTGTTATATTGGCACCAAGTTGAAGATTTAAATGCATTTATCGCGGAAAAATTGATTGGGCACTGCTACTTCAATCCTGGGAATATTATATTACTAGCCGTCAGGCTCGCTTCGCTCGCCATATCCGTTTAGCCAGACGTTTAGTCTGGCCCCCGACTAACATATGATAAAAATGCTCAAATGAAAAATGCAGGCGAGCGAAGCGAGCCTGCTGATTTCATTCTTGGTCGATCCAGTCGGGGGTCCAGGGGGCGGAGCCCCCTGGCTAGACGGATATGGCGAGCGAAGCGAGCCTGACGGCTAGTATATTATAAAGAATCCATGTTGATTGGCCAATTCAAAAAAGTTCGTGAAAAAATAATGGAAAATATTACATAATGATTACATAGAGTTTAAGAGTATTATCTAGACTCGTCTCCCTTTTTTCAATTAGCCTTCCAGAGAATAGAAAACAAAGAGTGGTGATTTCGTTCGATTTGGTCACTCCAATGAAACTCCCTGTCATGTGAGGTGAGAGATTCCAACAAGAAGCAATTTCAGCTCAATACAACAAAGCTCAGAAAATATTCTCCACACCTGCATATTCCCCAACGAAGAAAGATACTCAAAATTATTCCAACAGAACAATTCATTCAGTAAAAAATAATTGACATTTTTGAAAACTTACGAGAACTTCCTCATTCAACTTCCGAATGACTAATAAAAATGTGAGAAATTCAGAACATTCAAAGGAGGTCGTTGATTACAACAACCAAAAAATAAGCACCTGCCTTCCGGCAATTTTGCATCTCCTGTTTCCTCCTTTTAAACGTTCTTTCTTTTCGGAAATTTGAAAATAGAACAAAACTGAATGTCAGTCACTTCCAAACGAGTTCTGAAGAATGTTAGATCTTCGGCCGCACCAAGAGAGGTTTAGAGGATTATAAATATTCCGTGAATATTTTTTTCAATAGAGAGATCCAAAGGGTGATAAATATTTCCAGAATATTTGTTTAATATAGTTTGTTAGCTGAACTAATCCTAGAGTGTGGGGCTGTATAGTCGCCTGTGGTGAATAACATCTGCTCTCGATGACCTAGTTTCTAACTATTATCACAATGTGATGTCGTGTGAATATGGGGAGACAGGAGAATTCGATAACTGCGTATCAACCTGCATGCTTCCTAGACACATACTCTATAAAAGACTATGTATAATTTGAGGTCTCTCAAGGTCACATATTTCATTTATCCATGTATATCATGTGTGTTTCTATTGAATGTAGTCTATGTACCAGTGGAGTTCGGAAAAATCTATTTATGAGCAACAGTGACAGAAATATAGTGGGTACATATTCTATCACACACTATATTCAATTTAAGGTCTCTGAAGGTCACATATTTTATTTATCCATGTATTCCATGAATGTTTTTATTCAATGTAGTTCATGTACCAGTGGAGTTCGGGAAAACCTATTTATAAGCAACAATGAAAAAATAAAGTAATTTTCATGTAGATCCTTGATGAAAACTATGTTTTTCTCCAACACAATTTCTGACACGTGTCTATGAAATTTGAAAACAACTAACGTGGAGCGACAAGGTTAAGAGAAAATGCACTAGGAAAACAACCATTTATTGAAAATCTCAGATAAAAGCTTGCCAGCTACAATAAATTCTCATCGAAAATTTAGAGCCCTGGAGCGATTCATCAACTGAAAGCTCTTCTGAAGCCTGAAGCTAAAGTCAAAAACTGGATGAATAATAAATACCTTACTGATAAAAAGAGCTGTAGAGCTCATGTTGTCAAATACAATGTGAGCAATATTGAACCAGAAGTTATTGGTTTCAAAACGTTGCCTTGTTGAATGGTTTGAAACTTCCAGTGAATTCAATGTTTGGATTATCAGAAAAAATATTTAATCCGTATTTGTTTAACAGGAAAGGTTCTGATTCCGTTGCAAACAAACTAATAACAAATATTGAATCCACCAAAGTCATATTTCCCTAAATGCATTCACGGTGCATTTATTTTTCAAAACATTCTTATAATGTCAGAAGCAGCACTGAATAGATAACGTAGGTGGAGTTATAGAATGTGAATCAGTAAATGGAATAATAGAAAAAGCAGGAACAGAATATTGTTTTGAAAAAAAATGGAGCAAAATCATCGGCTTTAAACTTTTTCTGTTGGAAGCTCGTGGTGGAAAGATTGAATTTTTGTGAGTTATACGTTTGAATCATCTTTTTTTCATCATGAAGGATATTCTATTGCAGTCAAATTGATAACAGGGAGAAATGGGAATATGATCCAGAGATCACAGATTTCCTCACACATTTTCCTCATATTTTTCATCATCACATTTCTATACTGTCAGAAGTGATTGGAGAGAGAGGTGAGCAAAAAAATATTCTACTAGGATTGTGTGTGACATTATTTGCTAGGCAGAGGAAGAGAAATCTGAACAATACCACTCTGGTATCTCGAATCCTGGAATGTCAGATGTTGGAATTCGATAGAGATCCAGTTCAATTGTAATTTCGTTGGAGATGAAAGCTCAACATGAGGATTATCCCTTCCATGGCAAACATTTCAATTTCTAGGAAATTTGGTATTTGGTTTGAGTTCCGCGTAATTCCAATGAACCTTTTATTAGTCCATTATCACAAAATATGAAGAAGTATAAGCTATTTAACTACACACCACCTCGGTTTGAACGGAGATAGATCAGTTTTGTTGGTTGAGACCATACCTTTTTGTAATAATTGTAGTTAAGCGATGAACGTAAATGGTGCTTATGGCCCTTATATGCCCTTGACACTAGCTACTTTGGAAGTATTAATATTTCTATTGAGGGCCACAGCATATTGATGCTTCATACAGAACAGCAACATAGTGCAACAATGTAATTTCAACAATGTAATTCAACAACACGTGTAGAATCAAGTGCAGTAAACAAAATGCATAAAAGTTTGATTATTTTTAGCAACAGATACATCGGTTGAATTTTTAAGCTCAGTTCAGCACATCTATTTGAATGACGCATGTTGATGTATGCATATTGATTCAGAACGCTGTTGTTATTAACTTGAATCATTAGATTCTCATTCAATAATCATGACGAATTCAAAAATAAGTAGTCAAATTTGAAATATTAATTTTTACAAGTAATTTTTTATTAACTGATGAACGCTCTCTCTACTAAAGCATTTCAAAATTAATATTATGACGCTTTGTTATGCAACATGAAAACATACAGGAAATGAGAATCGACAATCGGGATCAGTTCTTGTTGCTGGTTCTGTTATCAATTTCATCGAATCAAATCGAAGTTCTCCATCCGATTTGCCCCATCAGTTTCTGTTATTCAGGTGATTCCCATTGTTTGCATGTGAATAAATAATAATAGTCTTTCATGTTCTACTCTGTTTTCTGTTCATTGTGAAGTAGGTCACGTCACCTGTAAAACATTGCGTTAAAATCATTGTTGATTTAGTTGAATTGGAGCTGCTCGTGCGAGGTGATCAGGAGGAAAACATCCCGAAAATCATTACGTATTCATTCAAGTATATTATTCGGAGACTTATATTATTTGTGAATCAGATCAGTAAACTGACTAGTGCAGACGCCATAAACAATATCAGTACTATGTTTCAATATCAGTATCAAATTCGACTCAAGTAACTTTATCATAATATTCAATAATTGAATCAAGAACATGATTGTTGTGGTTATTAAATAAGACATTGCATAAAATGGTACATGATCATTTTATCCCATTCTATTAATTTAATTAATCTCTATTTCTGAAATCATTATATGTATTATTCCTCAGGATATGGTTCACTTCGATAAATACGGATAACTGTGACTGTCTATAATTATTGTCACTCTGATCATTCAACTTCACAAAACAAGAATACTGTCATTATTCTAGCATTCAAGTTCCAGTATTATACAGTTCATAGATCAGTAATACTGGAGAACTAAGATTTGAGCTGTAGATAATATAGTTGTATCACAACAAAAACATAGTCTACAGTGAGTTGTCCTAAAAATATCCAAATAAATGTACCGTACGTAATATACTATCTGAGTTTCACCTTGTGCATTGCAATGACGATAAGAGTTTAAGACTGAACATTGTGAAAAATAATAAATTCGGAAAAGACCATCAGTAGGTAATATCGTAGAGAATTGGAAAATGGAAATCCCTTTAATTCATTCCATTGATTCGAATTCATGCTATTAATTGACTCATCCCCACAAAAGTATTTCACGTTCAGCTCGATGAACTGAAACCAGTTCCTGGATCTTGGAAAATCATTCAATTCATTAATCGCTTTAGTCTATTACTATACTATAAAGTATATGAGAAGTGATAAGAACTAAGAACTATGTTCTAAGAACTAGCTCACGAGTCATACCATAGACTAACTAGACAGTTATATCTGTAGTCATACGCAAATAGTGTTGCTAAATGGAAAATTATTTTTCCCAGCTCGTTTTAAATGAGTATTAACGAGAAAACCATGAAATTAATAATGCAAATTAAAATTATGACCAAGATACACCAACTTTCGTAGCCTACCTATAAACATTCATTAGAAGAGAGAATTTTGCTCCAACAAAAACTTCCAATAAGAATAAAGTCTACTTTACTAGAACTATTATGATTATAAAGTATAAACTGTAGCTTAGGCTTGTTGAATATCCTTTATTAGGCAAAGCTAGGGCTGACAAGACTGTCTTTCTAGGGAAGATTAGTGTTTGTGGGAAAACCAAGAAAGTAATAACATCAACTATGAGGCTGTTTAAAACTTTCCACGGAAATTAAGCAGGGAATTCTGAAGTTTATGGATAATAAATCTGTTCTATAAAGGGTACCTTCTGTATCAGTACTTATTGTGAATTAAGGGAGATTCAAGTTAGTTCATATCCACTGCACAAGAAGTAATAAATTCCATAAATTGCTTCTTTACTTGAGGCCTAAAGATGTAACCAGCGCTTATACGCGTACTTCGCTAATGAGGTTTTACACTTACTAATATACTGCACGTAACAACATGGCTTTAGTGGGATTTACTTTGAAATGACAGAGTTCCTGATGAATAACATTAATATGGTTTATTGAAACAATGCTGATAGTTTGAAATGCATCTTTTAATATCGTAGATTGAGTACAAACTCAGCAAGCGAATCATTCTAACTATAAACCGAAGTATTATTGCTAAAATTTCTACGTGAATATGCCTCATGTGTTCAAGTGAGAGAGAGAAAATGAGGTAAGCCTATGGTAACAACACAAAGTCTTTAGCAGAATGATGAAGTTAATTCTTCCATGAAATGGAAATTGGTTACTGTATTTAAATGAAGCATTGCATAATACATTATGAATTCTGGTACCAGGCAACATACTACGAGATGAATAATTTATTCTCGTGATTACTTCATGATTACTATAGACAATATGGAGGAATAAAACATGCATCACACAAAGCGATCGCTTCTCGTTTTCAAAAGATTAAATTAAATAAATGACGGTTTTGTATTCCAGAAAACACGTTACAGATTCAGCTTGCAATCAACTATATTGTACAATGTACATGAGAAGATTGAATCCTATTTCAAATTTGTCATTGTGGTATCATGAATCAATCGATTATTTAGTTGAGGATTGGATAACATCGAAAATTATTAGAGGAATATTATTCGATGAATTTCAGATTTAATGACACTCAAATTAACTGATGAATTCTAGAGAAACTTGGAAAATTTAACAAGTTATAGAAAAGATTTTCTTAAAAACAAAATTCAAAATTAAATTAATTTTTGAATTGGCATTATGTGCCTCTAATAGAAAATTGAATGATGGAATTCAAAAGGAATTAAAAAATCCATAATATAATAGTTTGATTCAATTGCTATTCTTCCAAATTGCTCTGTTTTCATCTCCAGTTGGTAGCCCAATGTACATAGAATACAGCCCAATACCTAGAGTACCTATTCTAGGTACCTTGTGGTAGCCTACCTCATAATACTGCCCGGCTCACATGAAAATATTCTAAAGTTCAGTAGAGCACCATGTTAGGATGGCCATTCATACAGTAACTGGATATAAATAGTTACTGTAGTTATTCAATGATATAAAGTTTTATAGGCTGCAGCATTAGAGTACATTTAATGGATTTTCTGTTACTAGGGGAAAACGTCCAACCAGCTCTGTGATTTGTGACTACATAACTCGATATTAAATCTAAAATCCGCCTATTTCCACTAGTGCAAAATAGTCATATGGAAACAAGTCTGGTTATGGTAATCAATGGTATGGTAGCCTATGCCTACTTCCAATTTGGAATATTACCGCAATTTCAATAGCGTGACATGGAGTGCAATATGAAAATGAAAACTTATTATACATAGAGTCCTTTTAAAATTCACGTTATTACAAGGGTGAAAACGGTAACTTCAGTTTAGTGTTCAGGAATTTTTATGCACAGTCCACAATTTGCAGGGTCACAGTTGCCTTAAAACTGTAGGGAAATTTCTCAGCATTAATTTGACTACTGTGAACAATCCAACTAAAAGTTGTTTCATATGGAATTGTGTAGAACTCTCATACAAATAATCCCAATAATTTTAGTGTTGAGAATTGAAACAAACCTATTCTAATAAAATGATTTATTTACATAATTTTTCGGACACGTTACTGGAGAGGAATAGAAAACTAAATAAACGATACAATAGTCTATCATGAATTTTTATTAAAAAGTGAAAGTAAAACATGATAATTAATAAAAAAATTAAAAGAAACAATATAAAAATCTTGTGGTACCCTTTATTTTTTTAAACTTTAAAATAGTTTAAAAAATAAAGGGTAGGCTAGGCTACTACAAGATTTTTATATATCTTGTAGTAAATCATCTAGAATGATTTTTAAAAATCTTGTAGTAACCTTTATTTTTTCAAACTTTAAAATAGTTTAAAAAATAAAGGGTACTACAAGATTTTTATATAGTTTTTATTAATTTGTTAAAAGTCGCCCATGTGAGTAAAGTGTTTTTATAACATGATAATGTTTGATTATATCAATGTAGGATGCTTCCCAATGTCGAATTATTAAGAAAGCATTGACAAATTATTTACACGAAAAAAATTATTAAGGCCAATTATACTATAAGGCCCATATACTTTATACTATAAGGCCCATAGTGGGAACCTAAAACTGATAATATTTTCATTTTTCATCATTTCCTTTTCAAATTTAGAAATAGAATCCTATTTCTCACAAAATTTAATATAATCGTGAAGCTAAATTCAGATAGAGCATCATTCGATTTGCAGTACCCTATCCAATTTAGTATTGGGATAATTTAATTAGAAATAAAAATGAAATAAATATAGGACTTGAGCTTACTCTTTACGAGGATATCATGTTCCAGAATAACCACTAACCCGATGTCAATAACCCTAGTAAAGTACTTACAAGTCTGAGAACAGAGTACTTATGAAGCCATAAATTTGCACTAAATAGTATGGTACCTAGACAGTGGACGGTCATACTCTCACACCTGTCACCTCTACACATGTGATAAAGAGGAGCTCTGTGTCTGAAAATAAAGTAGCTCAATCGCTATATGAAGCCTTACATTATATAATGTGATTGGGGTTGATCCTGTATGAAGAGGAAAAAAATAAAGGAAAAAAACAAGTGATCAGATTGGATTTTATTTGACAGGTCAAAAGGCTTAGAATTGTTTTACAAAGTGGATAAAGGTCAATCCCCAGACAAATTCAATTAATGGAGTGATATTTTGATCTTTGATTAAATGAGGCACATTTCTTTATAAAAATTGAATACTCATTTCAGAAAAAACTCATCGCTTGACCACTAAATGAAGAAAATTAGGTCGAATAATATCAGGCATAGTAAAGGCCCATAAAGCTTTAGGTATATAAGGCCATCAGGCCTATGCTCAAAGTTGATCACTAACAATGACAATTTATTCGTTTATTTTGATCGTTCATTAGAATTCTGGAATGCCAGTCGAGAAAACAAGAAGCCTGGAGAAGAAGCATACAGTAGCAAGATGTTTTGAAAAACACACAATAAATGTCTCCACTTTTTCATGAGTCGCCGTTCAAAAACAGTGATAACTCTCCTGTAATGACATCCAACTTTGGCAAGTTAACACTAATAGCACAACAACTACATTGGCGGCACAACTTCAATTAAAAAGATGATGTTCCAGACAGATTTCTTTCTGATTGATGCTCGCTACCTCGCAACCTAACCTTACCTTAACTCACCTAACCTAACCTAAGAAAAAATAGAATGGCTTCCTGGAAGTTGGTTCTTGAAGATGCGTTCGATCAGGACAAGTCCAGGTCGAGTTTTTTCCAGCAAGTTGGCTCGAACAATCACAATGCAGGGGATGTCGCCACATACTGTCATTAGTCAGTAGAATTCCCGTCTTCTGCGCGTTCTTTCAGTTGCGAGAATTAAAAAGAATCGGTGTCTCCATGAGACATTCAAGGACTCTTTCCAACGACAAATCTTTCTTTATAACAACGTAGACTGTCGACGACATACCAACGGAGCCTACTTGAAAAAGTGTTGTCTCTATTTAAGGATTCATTTTTGCATTCTTCAACTTTTGCTACACGTTGGAAGTCTATACTAAAGTATGTCTAGTATTTTCACCACAAAAAATAGATCTCATCATTCATCCACTGGCGACTGAAATACGGTACAGTCTAGAATCACGAAAAAAGACTTCGAGTTCCTACAATTCGTGACTCTTGATTCAGACATGACTAGATCGAGATGAGCTACGCAACTGACGCCAGGAGACTAGCTATATTTTTTAGAATAGCTACTGTTTTTGTGTGAGTGTTTTTTAGAAATCTATACAACAGACGTAATAAAAACGAACTCTCAGTTTGTCTTCCAATTTCTGACATTGATTTATTCATGACAGTTATTTACATTGAGGCATTAATCTTCCTAATAGAAGACCAATCATTTGGAAAGAGATCGGATTTTTTCAACTGACACTGACAAAGTGCGTGATATTGGAGAATGAGAAAATAATATATTGAGCGCCGGTATAAGAACGTGAGAATACACTATTGATTTTAAATACAGAATATACTCCACCGAAAATTGTCCCAATTTGACTGGAATTCACTCCATGATCTTACTTCTTTACTATTTCAAGAGAAACGAATTTGTACCTTTCAATTGCAATTTGAATATTACTCTGGATAAAGTTTTGTCACCAAATTGTCATGACAGTCAAAAAATAGAGCATCATAAAATATGATAAAACAGTTCAGCAGTAATACGTACTTCGTATTAGTATTATATTATCGTACATTTCAAATGTGTTCATTCAATAGATTATTAGTTGGACTTGATAACAACCTTGTAACTGAGGCTTCGAAACATGTAAAGTAGTTCTATGTAGAGAAGTTGAACTGGTTTATCCCTAGAAGGCTATGTTAAGGGAAGTAACCTAAGTGAAGATCATTATACGAAAAATGGATCGTGTTACGCCCTTAGTAGCGGGAGAAGTGACTAGAGAGACATGGTTTCAAATAACGAACGGTACAACATAGAATAGCCAAAATATCGTCTTGGAAGATGTTGGAATTCCTTCTGGCATTCAATTAGGCTTTTACTATCTGGGAATACATGGAAATTTCCCAACCACTACACAGGATATTCGAAATGTAGGCTATGCCATTGGTGGAGGAGCATAAAGCATAAATTCAGTTGGCATAGCTCCTGAAAGAAAATACTTATGTATCTATTCAAAACCTTGAATAACTAACATGTTAGATCAGTTGAGAACGTATGATTAACAGTTGAGAACAACTGATAATCAAAACTTCAGGGACACTGAAGGTGTGTTATTAGAAAAGCTGGAAAAAGTTCAATTATATGCAATTTTTTCCACTACACAATTTGAACTTCTGTGAGTATTCAGCTCTCATCATTTAAAAGTCCTTGAGAAACAATAGCTATTACTCGACACTTAATATATCATCCCATAAACAATGGAAACAATCGAGCATATTATACAATGCATGACAGTGATGATCGTTTATTCTTCTGTCAATTAAGGTACAGCTATTTTGAATTTATTACCCTCATTTCTTGGGTCCTCGATAAAGCTGTGGATAATATAAGAGTTTTTTTTTTAAATGAGACATTCTTATTTTGAAAATAAAATAAATAATAATCCATCATTCTTATATATTCAGGGGTGCCAACCCCCAAAGTCCATAAAATTTGATTTTTAGACATTGCCAAGTAGACATTGAAGTGATTTTTGAGATGTTTTGCATCTGGATTCTACGTGCATATAGGTGCTATATGTTGTGCAAACGAGACTTTTCTTGATAGAATGATGTAAGTAGAATGTTATTTGAAGGAAGCGATGGAACGCACAAGTAAATTACACTGCCTGAGAATGTAGATGATATTACATAATAAAATCGTGAAAATATAATTCATGTAATAATATAATGTAAATAATATAATTCGTGTATAATATAATTCATAGAATCTCGGTAAATTACTTTCATATCGCTTATCTGAACAGAAATACTGCAATTATTATCGGAACAAATTGCTGTAGAAAGTTGCTCACGTAAAAGTATTATCTAATAGAAGAAATTGCAGTGGATAATTCGATAAAATTTGTTACGTGAAGTAACATTAATTTCATGTCTACAAAAAATAGACATTCTAATCATGTTATCAAGTATTGAATAAGCTTACAACTTAATTACATATGAGGGGAATCAGCATGATAAGGGTAAGGAAATAATATATATATTTGGTATTCATAAGACACTTCACACAAACGGAAACGATCACGGAAATTTATAAGAGGCACACTTTTCTTCAATTAGATAGTAGTGTTATTCTAAAGGTGCGTACAGATATACGCGCCGCGAACATGAGCAATTCACTTTTAATCAGCTGACTATATGTGTATTTTTACAGAAACGGTATAAGATATAGATATAAAAAGCTTGGCATCACTTGATTAAAAGTGAATTGCTCATGTTCGTGGCGCGTAAATCTGTACGCACCTTTATGATGAATCATCATGAATATGATTTTTACCCCTAGATTGTCATTAGACTGTCATTAGATTGTCATTCCATGTTATTGATTGGATTTCACATGAAATCTTTGATTGCCATTCCAAATTATCGAACTATACAAGGAAAAAGCGGAAAAATGGCAATTAAACGAACAAATTTCTTATTGATCTGAAAAGAACCGGAGAAATACTTTTTATATTTCCATATGCCTCGAAAAAACCAATATCCTCATACTAACAATTACATCCACTAGTACCGGAAAAAACTGATGGTTTAGATGATATTGATGGTCTATAGCTATGAAAACGTCTTCCTGATTCCTGTATCTGATTGATCCTCATGTTTAAAAATAATCATTCAAATCAATCAACACCTTCAGAAGGTATTGTATAGCTGAAGGAAAAAAACATATGATAGAATGATATACTTTACTGTTGATGATAAATATTATGGTCAATATCATTGGGTAAATTTTACTCGATGTATACGGTAGCCTACTATCGATCTTGAAAAACATCTCGGAGATAATGTATGGTTGAAATTGCATCGTATTGAAATGTGCAGCTATGATTCATACTGTATTGAATCTATTAGATATCCATATCAAACTCAGCTTTATACTCCAATCTGTAATCTACCCTAAAGTAAAAATGATTCAATTAAAGGAACTGAAGACCTATTGATTCTATTACGATTTATTGTTACGTTTCAGATAACTTCAACCGAGTGAGCAAATCTGAACCAAGTTCACGAATGAAACTCCAACAAAGGAAAATCACCCATGATTGCAGTGAAAAGTGCAATAGAACGATGCAGCGATCAAAGGGTTGAAAGTGATGAAGAGTTACAAGACACAAAGTGATAGTTTGAGGGTAATGCTCCCGGCATCTTGAGATATAGGCGCATGAAAAGAGGCCTAAAAAGCACAGACTGACTCTTCGATTGTGACCTGCGCTGTATGCCAGTGCACCAGATCACCAGAAGGGGGGTAACCACTGAGGGGAATCAATTTTAGAAAGGGGAAGCAGGTTGCACTGAGGGAAAAGGGTGGCGTTACAGCAACATGGTTGATCTCCATTTAGAAAGCCTACTGCACTACTCTCGTACGCATTTTGCTGCAGTTAAAATACAAAACTACCCCATCTCAAACAATTGCGTGCGCCTATGCCAATTCCATATTCAGATAACGGCTTTTCCACATCTGGACAGAGAATGCGCTCACATAGCTTATACGGTTTCCTTTGAAATATGTATTCCACCCCTTACTGCAAACATGAGCTGGTTTCATATCTAGATCACAAATTCCTGTGTTAAAAAAGCAACTTGAATGTTGCGCAAAAGCCATTATACTTCTATTATCTCCATATAAAAACACTCTTGATAGTTCAATACCCTGTCGTTTTTCAGCTTGCAATACTTGGAATTTTTCTCCCTTCTATGACATGCACCATACTTGTATTTTGTTAATGTTGCAGACCACGATATGCATGAGCAGTAGTTGTCCATTTTTCGTTTTTGTCCCTTTTCAATTACCATAATTGGATATACAACTGTAATTAGCTTATTGATAAGTACATGCCCTTAAAATGGGTGTATGTGCTTCTCTGAAAAAAATCAACTCGTGGTGACAACATTATTAAATATACTATAATGTTTTTGGAAACGTTATCATGTGATTAAATTCACACTAGTAAATTTGAATTATGAAATTTCTTGTTATTCTGTAAATGGAAAAGCTACATTTGATTACTCAAGTGTAATTTCAAAGTGTATGAAAGTTTTTGCACTTTATTCACTTTAATTATTTTTGACTAATCCATTATTCAATATAATAAAATGTTGCTGACTGACATTCAGTCCACATCTACGATATTAATTACATAATTGAACTGCGTAGGAATTGATTGATTGAGTACTTTATTTATGTAGATTACAATATATACTGGCTTATACACTTATATACAATAGCTTACAATAAAGCAAAATTATACATGATTTTACATAATAAAGACTAAGAAAACAATAATTATTGAACCGTATATTATATGAAAAAAGCAATTTTCAACAACTATAGATAATATTGTTATACGTCTACATAAATTGGCGGAGCTTTGGACATATCAATGTCCATTCTTCGGAAAGAATATTCAAAATATCCTTCCCACTAACTCTCTACCAAAATGCCAGGAATGGCAGATAGGTAAAAGGAGTGATGAAAACTGATGAAAACCCAAAAAGAGACTATAACCCTAGAAATAACAGATGAATGAAATCTCTTCTTCAGTTCTCACTAAAATCATGTTTATAGAACATTCTCTGAAAATCCCAAATGGGGTTTCAAAACACTATTTACTCGTAAAATGTGAACAACACCTAAAAACCAAACACGAGAAAGGTTTCACGTAGTAATTCTCTCAGAGTGCGTGCTCTTCATCTTTATTGAGTGAAGTTTCATGCAATGACCCCTGGATGGGGAATGAGCCTTGGATGGTTCGAGGCCATCCAGAGACAACAATGGCTGGAGGAGAAGTGGAACATGGAGGCGAACATAGTAAACACTCCATCAGAGAGAGCTAGCTGATGCCGTTAGCCTCAGTAATTGAACTAGAGGTCTAATGGAATGTCTAGTGACACAGCAGCCAAACTTTGTTCAATGCCATACAGCTCTCGGTCACTCACTGCTCTATGTACACACAAAATCCCAATCTAAACCCTGATCCATCCAATCTAAACCCTGAATAAATCGTCTGCCATCGAGCCTTCTCATGTAAATTCGATGCAATTATTTAGTTGAATGGTTTTAATCATGGCGAGACAATACCAGCCTACGGTGAGATTCACTCCAACCTATCAGCATCCCTTGCAAATTGCATCAATGCTCCCCATTCAACAAATGCTGACAGTTTGACGTGAATCTGACTGCAGACATTGCAAGAGTTGATGTAACAGTTGGTGATCGGGGAAAGTCGCGTGGATTCAGATATTGGGTAGCAGTTGTTCTGAAAGGATTAACTAGGAGTGGGAGTGATCTGCTTGTAAGTTGATTGAGTTGGGAGTTGAACCAGTAATTTATGTTTTTAAGTAGGAAACTTTGTTAGAGCAGACAGGGATACGAGAGTTTCACATCACAATAATTATTAACTTTATGGGTAGAATGTTTTCATCTTCTCTGGACTGGTAATTACCCTACCAAACTCAAAAAATCAGAATATTCTATTCTTCAACATCTTGTTCACTTTCCGTGCTCTTAGTGTAAATCAAAAATGAAAATCTACCACAGCTAAACTAGCTTTATTTATTACATGGAATTATCAGCACCCTTTTTATTCTATTTGAGAAATGAAAATTGAGTGAGCTAGCCGAAGTATGTAAACTTAAGCGCTATTGAAATAAGTGAGAAACTATAGGCTATTAAGAATATTTACCTAAGTGGAAGTATTAGTATTATAGTATTTTTTAGTATTAGTACTGACAAATTACTAACCTATCGTATTTGAAATTACTGACAACTTTTGAAACCTATTAAATGGGATTATTCCCAAGACACTGATGTAATGTAATAATTAAAAAATGTATCATGCAAAGAAATGTTATAAATAAAAATATACAAATGAGCTTCATAATCTGAGCGTTATATCTTCCTTCAATTAAGTTATCTAAATTCTATTGGTATTAAAAAAATATTTTCCAGAGATGAAACTACAACACTCTCAATTGCTAAGAATTTCGTCGAGACGTTCTTAGAAAAATAGGCTTGGTTAGATTGTAAACAAACGAAAAGCTTATAAGTGAACTAATACGGGATTTTTGTTGATGCTTGTCTTTTTATAATCTTGAAAGCATTATAATATATTCTCCCATCTTAGAAAAACATCAATGATTTGAAAATTTAAATATCAATCAAACTCCAATACAGAGAAATCACGACAGAGTATGCAGTGAAAATGATTTTCACATATCATAGGCCTTGATGGTCATTGACATGAACGAGTTTATCGTGATGACTGATGAATCACCCGCAATGGGTTTACAAGAATCATCGGAGTGATAGCAAGTTTTCAAAGAGAAACAAAAAACAAAGTTAATATCTCCTACTTTATGCTGTATAAATATATCACTGATATAAATTTGAACAAATAACGTTATAAGTAAATTGAATCAGTATTATTATTGTCGATGACGTAACAGATATGAGGAATATCGTAATGATATGGAAATACCATAGTCATAAACTGTTGATATGATAATGCAAATGAAGGCGAAAAGCTCTGGGAAACAGCTTCCGTTACAGAAAAGACTAGAGAGTGGCCGCTTATCAAATAGGTCATAAGAAACTACGTTTTTTTTCAATATCTCACAATAATTGAGCTGCAGCTTGAGAATGAGGCTTTCATGAAAGTAAACATTACAATCTATTAGTATGCCATTTGAATGAAATATTTATTCAGTGTCAAGCTATTGATGAAATTGAAAAAAAACTCAAGAGGTTTATCATGTGCATCCAGTGTGTCAAGTGCAACTTTTTAAAGTGTTGACTGAATTTTTCATGTTTTTAACGAATGGAATCTCCAAAGTAGCACATTTCAAGAAGTTCTTCGAAATTTGTTGAACGAGTTGAGTTGTATGTTACAACTATTATTGTCTCAGGAAAGATTAACATATTGATCATATTAGCGAAAATGAAATTCCCAGTTCACAAAAGTGAAACACCATAATATTAATTAATATTGAAGTGAATTAGACTACTCAATATAGACTTTTATTATATTATGAACAAGAATATATACTTATCAAGTTACCATCTTATTATTCATTATATCATGATAGAGTTTCTATAACGCTATTGTAGAATAGCTTACTCCATACTGCTATTTAGTTGGGCTATTAGATCATCTAATAAAATAACTGTAGAATGACAACTTGCGATCTCTCTGTATTCTGTAGTCTATACAGTAAATGGATAATAATAGTAATAAATTGCGGCATGAAGAATGACTGTTTTGTCTGGTAGCAAAATAGTAAACTATTCACTGATTACTGAAAGTAAAAGGTGCCTTACTTCCGGAGTAATTGACATGTGAATTATTCATTTCTCCCAGTCTAGACCAAGCTTGAGTGGATACTGCGTATAACCTGCCCCTTCCAAGACGTGTCAATACATTGCAGAACTTACGCCTGCAACCAATTTTTCATTGCTATACTTTTCCTTCATTTTTCTCCGCATCAGAAAATTCTATTACAAGCTCTTTTGTTCTCTTTTCTCATTTTATTATTTATCACTCTTTACTACTCTCCACAGACCACTTCACTATATTTAGATTTAATTAATTATTCTCCATTAATTCTATCAATTTTCCCCATTCCGTGAACGACTATTGCGTGATATAGTGATATTATTAATAATTATTACACGTTATAGTTTCATTTCTAGTACTTATTTGAACTTTTACTATCTTTCATACGCCGTGGGAAATGTATTTATCTACTTATAATATTCTCAACTGTGAAATCTTAGTCGGCAGCGTGCCAATAGTACAATGTCACGGAAAACTATACAGTAATACATTTCAGCGGAACTTCACATATCTTGACGGATTTCTAGACTTTCAAAACTTGTGAGAGCTTGTATGAGAGAAAGTTCATTCATAGTGGTGATTATACTAGCGATTATTTTAATAGATTTTTTGAAAAAAAATGAGATTAGTTCAGATTTTTGATCATTCATCTGTCGGAATACATAATAATCTATTGTATATTTGGAATAAATTTCTCAATGTCTACTTTAGTGGAGTAAGTGGAGTTCAGTTTTGAGGGCCCCATACACTAGCGAACTTGGATCGGCGAACTTGGTTCTTGCGAGCCAAGTTCCCCAGTGTATGTGGAAAATTGGCGAACCGCGAACCAAATTCGTGACGAACTTGGTCTTCAATCTGGATTAAAAACTTTGTTCGGTTCGTCCGCCAGGGCGATATATTCTACCTTTATATATGTAATATATTTTCTTCTCATAGCAGCTTCAAACTTTGAAACGCTCATCTCTAGACCCCGAAAGACACTGAAGTAACGAACGGTTGTTTGCTCTCCCCACTACAGTGTGTGGACAAATCCTACACGAACTTGGTTCCCCGAACCAAGTTGGCCGATCCAAGTTCCCTAGTGTATGGAGCCCTCTATAATACTTCTCTATTGAATCATTATTGAATATAGTATTAGTGAGAGAATATAGTCGAAAATATTGCATAACTTCAATTCTTCTATTGTCTATCTAAAAATGATCTAAGATCTTAGAGATGATAATCATCATAACACCCAATATGAACTAGGTATCAGAAGCTTAGAATACAATCATATCTAATGTATTAACGATAGGGCTCAAATAACTCATGAGCAGAAAGTTCAGAATTCAATATTGAATGAGAGAGTTTCAGGAAACATGTTTGAACTCGACAGATGAATTCAGAGTTCATTACTAACAACGATCGAGAAATAAAGTTTTTTATTATACGACTGTTACATTAATGGACAAATCCACATACCTGTTTCACACAGTAAGTATATAGAATGTTATATTCTATACTCACTGGTTTTACAGGCGGAAAATCTAATGAGATGAATAAGATCTGCTACATCCGACTGGTTTTATAGAGTACCTGTGGCGTTCGGAAAAATTCTTATTGATTTCATTGAGAGAAGTTCTTGATAATTAAATCTGCTTGATCAACTTCTATTCTAATTTGTTTCTGGGTGTGTACATGACTACACACTTTAAAAAAATATACTAGCAGAGTCAAGAAAAAAGAGTTAAAGAAAGAGAAGTTGAGAGAGTTGCAAAAATAAAGAGGTACAGAAAAAGAACAGCGGAAGGAGTGAGAAAGAGAATAGAGAAACAAGGAACAGCTGTATCCTGTCAAATTTAAAATTGTAGAAGGCACGGCAACTTGATGCCAGATTATTTTTGAAGGAGTGCAGATAAGAAATGATAAATCGTGTCAAGTTTAAGTCCCGTTCCATTCTCAAATACTGTTTCATTAACGGTACTGAATTCTTTACAGATAATTTTATCAATCTAACAGTCGACAAGAGAACATCTGAAAATGATAATTGAGCGGATAACTTTGATTTCGTTCCGTTATTTCTGAAAGTAGTGAAGATTCAAAAGCGAGAGGGGAGTAGAGATGAGAGATTATAGATTCTTGTCCCAACTATTACAAGAAATATCACACGTGGAGGCTGTTGAACTATGCGTGGGCTGTATCTTGAATGTTTTACAAGATTTCTCTTTCAATTCTGAGATAATGAAGGTTTTTAGTCACAAAACACTATATATTTCATGTGGAACTCAAGAATTTAAAATGATGATAGCATCGAAGAAAGTACATGAACAATCATAAAGTATTGATGGAATTCGCAAAACATTACAGGTATACAATGATGTATAATATTATAATATATCTAATTATTTACTCTAGAGTTAAGCTCTTGCACTTTTAGTTTATAGT
The DNA here is from genome assembly GCF_014356525.2 of Nilaparvata lugens. Lineage (NCBI taxonomy): Eukaryota > Metazoa > Arthropoda > Insecta > Hemiptera > Delphacidae > Nilaparvata > Nilaparvata lugens. Next base: position 15,040,739 of record NC_052514.1, read on the forward strand.
TGGGGGTAATTCAAGTGATCACTTATTCCAGTCACGTTTTACATTTCCTCATAGACTCGAACATACCTCTAACTCCGTGTAAACTGACGTTATCAGCTATCAACTATCTGAGAGCATTTTTGTTTGTTGTTCACTAGAGAAACGATTCTCAAATTTAGAGACCAAGAAAACTATTCAAATTGAGTACAACTTGCCCATATTATAAGATGAACTGATCAATTAACACGATAATCTTGAAGCATGATAATCTAAAATCATGACATCAATGGATTCATTTGAATGGTCCCATCCATCATATCATTTATGAACCAGGATTGTTACAAAGAATTGAATCCAAGAACACCCTACCAAATAAAAATTGCGTGAACTATTCTCCAATTGAACTCTGTATTGTCTTTCTTGAGTTCCATGAAATTTATCTGATCAGGTTCCTTCGTAAAAATCTTGCAATTACTTCTCATCATAGTCATATTTGTTGAATTCAAAATGTTCATTTCCATCAACATTGGATGTCCTATATCACATTAAAAAGTTCAAGATATGATATAATTCAACATGATATGATGAAATGATAAAATAACAAAATTTTCCCGCCATCTATAATAATAGAATAGCATAACATCGAGACCTTTTACTTCATTGATTTTAAAATTCTAACACATTGCACATTCTGATCCCATTAAAAGCTGGAAAAGAAGATGTAAAGCTGATAATAGAATCCAGGACCAGAGCAATAGGTCTACTAAATTTTCTAGTCGAAGATTCTTTGCGTCAATTTGAAATGAGAAGTTCAACAGCAACATTAGTGGTAAAAGTTACAGCAATAACAGTCATAAAAGTTACTTTGCAGACTGGAATGTAGGTGAAGCATTCTGATCATTAGGACATGTGAGACTCTTGCCCTGATTGATAAGGCTTCACTGATACACGAATCTATAATAAAAACAAGATAGTAAGAACCTACATAATATTTGAACGAATTGAGACAAAATTAGGAAATAGGAGAAGGTTTGGGCAATAGCCTGTTTTTTTCTTTTCCGACTATTGTATTGTTTGTTCTTTCCAATAAATAAATAAATGAATTATATAGGTTAAAAATTTCACACTCACGTGTTTCAAGCTTCTTCTAGTATGAATCGAAGTCAGTTGGCAACGTATGATGAAATAATCCACGAGAGAAACAATTTCCCGGCTCTGGAAAATTCATGCACTATAAGATTTCCACACACTTGTCAATAAACACTTTCCACACTTCATCAAAGAATCAATTTAAAAATGATAATAATTGAATTCCACAATACAAGTTGGAGAAGTTTCGGGTTGGGGAACAAAAAGAAAAAGTTGTAGTTTCCACTGGTATAGCTGGAAAATAGGGGAAAACACTGCACTTTTCACATGGAAAGTTTTGGTGGTTTTATGGAACTTTTCAAAGTTTTCCAAAACAGTTTTAAACTGATTATGAGTGTTTAAAATCACACTTCTTGACGCAAGGTGAACAAAAAAAAATTTCACTGATAACTTTGTAAACACGTATCAGAGGGTATCGAACCCGGGACCGTAGAATTCGCTACGAACGTTACGATGGCGTAGTACGTAATGTTGTGATTGTGGATCGTGGATGCTTCGCAAAGAAGAACGTGCGAACCTGCCCACCTAAATTTCCCTTTTTTATCAATGTTTCCCCGCCAAATATCCCCGCCAGCGTAGAAGTTTTTCCCGCCACAACAATAGAGTGTAGAGTAGTGTAGCGTGACGTAAGCTGCGAACAAGAGAGGGGAACCAGTCAATGAATGCGGTGTTCAGTCTCTTATGAATACGAAATGCAAGATAGCGTCTGGAACGAAATTTGAACGTCTTGCTCCAACCATACCATACCTATAGTAAAATAGATTTTAGGCTGTCAGTATTTCTCATAAACAACAACTGAGCTCCCCCGTTCAATCAATGCTGACCGTATGAAATGAATTCTACAACTTTAGGCGACGCGAGTCTTGCTTCAGTTCCCCTCATAAATAAAAAACAACGCTCTCCATTCAATGAATGCTGACAGTTTTAAATGAACCACACAACAGTTGGCGACGCTAGTTTTGCTTCAGTTCTCCTCATAAATATAACTACAATCCCCATTCAACCAATACTGACAGTAGCAAGTGAACTTCGCAACAGTGTGCGATAGGAGTATTGCTTCTGTGCTCCTCATAAACAGCAACAGCCCTTCCCAATTAACCGAAGCTGACAGTTTAACGTGAAATTTGCAACACAGATGGGAGTCTTGCTTCACAGTGTACCAGGTGGCGATCACTGCTTATTCTATATACATAGAGAGGGCAAAACAATATTGAAGGATGCTAAGAGGGGAAGAATGGGGTGATCACCCCTTCTCACTTTGAATATTGTTGGAAAATATTATAATTGGAATCTCCCACAGATGCCCTTGTATGTCAAAATATGATGATTCAATCAAGAATATCAGAATACAATCAAAACATTTTTTTTCATGATATGCGATGCCCAAATTGGCTATTACATAGGACCTTGAATGTCAAAATATGATGATTAATTCACTCAACATACATTCAAAAAGTGTTCTATATAATTATTAGTATGTTCTCCTAATATGATGCTCTCATTGGTTATGTGCCTTTCGCTAAACATTCAGCAGCAGTGGCGCAGTTGTGTGCCAAAGAAGATAATTTTGAATAAAATTTAGAATTTAGAAATAGGCCGACACATCTAGAAAATACCTGAGTCTATACCTAATTCATGCAGGTGAACGGGCTAGAGTCAAGAAAACTTCAATTAATCTTGCCATGCCTGATTTAATAGGTTTATAGTATAGAATAACACTACAATTTGAAATAATTGAAAAATACAAACAGCTTCAATAAACATTGGCAACTAAATTCGAACAACAGAAACAACAATTTCATGTTACTTTGGTGACATTCTTCATCTGATTCGGGGGCGCATTACTATCCCCGATTAGATAGCAATACGTCACAAAACCAAACAAGATCAGTCATAAAATAACCAATCAATTTCAACATAAAATTACTCAAGAAAGAAAAAACCCGTTGAACCCAATTTCGTCGATAGTAACCCATATACCCGTTTCATAATAATTTTGAATCCCCACTTTTTATTGACATTCTCGAATGAACCTTTGTTTCACTACACTGCACTTTCGTTGGTTTGTACGTTGCTTTATCGTCGGGGTTACAGTACCTTGTTTTTGGCGGTGAGCTTTTACCGGTTGAATTTGGCTTGACGGCGACGTCCTCTTACGTCCCTAGACCTGTCGTCTGAACGGGTGTCTTGAAGCGGTTTTACATAAAGTTGCGGAACCAAAGGGGTGGTAGTACAAGAAGTTGGTTTGGGGACACACATGAACCGCTGTAAATAAATGTATTACAGCATTAATTTCTAACTCTTCCTACAATTCATCAAAGCTAAAACAGGAGTTATCTATTGATTACAATTATTAAATTCTCTCATTCTATTTGAATCCTCATTTTATATAGGTTTTTATCTTTAAACTACTGATTCTTTGTATCAGAATTAATGGATCTTTCTTCACAAATAATTCAAAGTTCTGTTATAATTTAATAAATTGGCGTTCAGTTAAAAGCCTTAACGCCATGAGAAAACACAGTCAGAAAAATATAAAATTGTAAAATGTCATAAACTCAATATGAACATAATCTTAAAAATTTCATTCCAATTTAAAGGCTATCTTCCTGACTTTCAGCAATACTCTACGATAATATATCTCCAGAAACAATAACTCAAATGTAACGTAACTGAAAACTTTCTATACTTCTTTAGAAAAAATTTATAAGTATCTTCCATCACTAATAAAATCAAAAGGATTATTCTCAATCAATATTATTAACTTGAAAAATAACAGGCTTTGTTGATAAAATCTTTTGATAGAAGTTTCAATTAATTAATTTCCCTAAATTATATTTTAACCTTAGTTTACGTACCTTAGCGGTTATTTGAAGAACAATTATTCGTACATGAAGAAGAAACACAATTAACCTTTCAGGACATGGCACTACTAGTAAATTTAAACTTTAATAAAAATAAAACTAGCTCCTACATTAACTAATAAAATAAACTTATAAACTTGCCCAAAAAGGGCGAAACATAGTGACTACATCTTTACTCTCGTAGTGCTCCTAGCAAAAGTGTCCTCCGAAACGTAATCTGGTCTCGCGGTTGGGGAATCCCCCCACTACTGTATTTAGAAACAGGTCTCCTATTGGGCGAAAGGAATCAATTTGACCAATCGTCGCGTGGCTTCTAGAGCCTTTGGACCAAATAGTAACTGCAAAATCGGTAGTTTGTTATAATTTCAATGCTTGCTGTTTTCCAGCTTATCGCACTCTATGTCGTGCCAGGAAGGCTAAGTTTTAGAGATAATTCCATAATCTACATTCCTCGACGACTCGGAGCCACAATTTTTAAATATCTATCATGGGAAACTCGAAGTCCTGGCCGTTCATAATAGAGAGAGAAAATAATTTATTTCGCTAACTCACAATAATGGCTCTAGTCTATTGCGTATTAAATTTACTATTATAACTTGGGAAAAGGCCTGAATTAAAGAGAGTGCCCGGCACAGTTACTAGGTAGGCTTCATAAGCATAGTATAAGCATTCAGGAATGAGTATGCTTTCTGCCCTTTTTCCATGCTATGAGCTTGTTCATAATAATTATTAATATTAAAGTTCAAGTATAGGTGCATACTCCAAGAATACATGCGTGAATGAAAAATACGTGCGTGAAAAATAGAAAATTATGTACCTGCAACTATTCCTGAGTTTAGGAAGCAGAGTAGCCTTCAATATTGAAAAATGATTAGAAAGAGAGAATAATAATTATATGGGTTCTTCTATCCTGCACACTCTGATGCATTGAGAAATTATTAAAGTAAATCAGAGACTATTACAGAGAACCTAGGATCAATTTAGATTACTTCTAAAATCATGAGAACTAATTCACTATAGTCCGTACAAAATTACTTCTGACTTGGACAAATATGAGGTGCAGAGAAATGGAGGGAGATAAGATAATTACAGTGATTAATAGAGTCATGGGTAGAAGCGCAGTTGCTAATTTGTCAGTCGTCTGATTGCTTTCAGACATGAAACTTCGCTTCAAAACGGCAACATCGCGCCTCTGCATCCCTCCCGCTGTATTCTTTCTCTGCTGCGCACGTCCATCCCAAGTAAAAAGTAATTTTGCACGGACTATAAACATACGGTGATTCGGGGTATTTTTTCCTTTGTTTATGCGTTTGATACAAGTGCTATTCATAAATTGAATCAATAATCGGGATCAATTCAGTTGGTATGATCATAGATTAATCAACCTAGAACCTATCGATCTCTCTGGTTTGATTATCATATCAACAAAGAGTAAACATTTACAATATTATTCATTGAATTTATTTCCAATCAAGTGTTTAAGTTGCTGATTTTGACCTTGTTTTCATAGATGAGCATATTAATTTATTTGATTTTGATATCATAAGTGAATGCTCAAGTCAGTAGCCTACTCTAGTATTAGGTTGAAGAGAAAAAAGGATTAGTTGAATTTGTGAAGTTTGCATTCTAACGTTGGTTATCAAGGCTACCAGAACCAAACCGAACTAATATCTAACCAACTGTCTTGGGTAAACTAATGGTATATTGGCCAATTAATAGGCCTTTTTAAAGCGCTCAAGCTATTATTCATAGCATGAATGAGATTCTTATACAGTATTGGCTTGAATCATTCTTATAACTCATAAATTTCTCCGGTGTTGAAACAGTGCAACAAAATTATGGTAACTCCTTCAAAACTAATAACAAACATAGTCACTCCAACTTACCAGACTATGATTTGACTTTTCAATACGTATTTATAAAACACAAATTGGAAATGATTTTATGAACTTTTCTTTCGTAATTTATCATTTTTAGAATCTGTTGGACGTTGCGTCGTCACCATAATTTAGAAACAAAGAGAAAACGTGTTTCGATTTAGAACAATCTGAATTGAATCCATGAATTATTCTAGCCCAAAATCCTAGTATAATAACATATTTGCCCAAAATCCAAGTATAATAACATATATAATAACATTTGCTTTTTATTGGAATTGGATAATATGAATTTGCGGTTTTGTGCTTGCCACAAAGTACCGTAATGAGAAGTGTCTCGTCACCAATGATATGATTACTTACTAAAACGGTTTCAATATTAATATGATACATGCTATTCATCACGACAATAATATGACGATTGAAAGTTGAAAAAGTTGATAGTAATGGAATAATGAACTCTAATATAACATGATAGACAACCTTTGGCTTGCGAAATATCACACGATTTTATTATTTGAACGTCTGAATGCAACCGCTGGGGGGGGGCATATCCCCCCCCCAAGGTCATGGACGCACCCTTCTATATTTTAAAGAAATTCTAACCTTTCTTTGAATCCCGAAAACTTGTTTTTGAAACCCCCTCCCTACCTCTAAGAATATCGATGACGCAGTCTGCGTCCTCACCCCCCCCCCGTATTGTGGGCACCCCTAAAGAAACGAAATTTGGTTTGCAATTCAGATTATGGTCTATAATAGTGAGATCAAAGATTGTAAATGAGAATTTACAACAACAAAACTTGTTGGAAAGTCTTGTTCTCAGTTTATAAAAACGAGCCTTTTTATGGTTTCATGGATATTGCTATACTTATAGCACTCAACTCTTATGGGTTGATCCATGATGGGAAGTAATAAACAATAAATACCAGCAACAAAGTTGCAACATCGCAGATGTTTACTTTGTTTTTAATAGATAGATAATGATAGCAATAAAACGGGAAGTCCAACTGTAAAAAGGGTCGTAAATTGGACCAACTTTTGTAGGGTTGAAAACCTGTTGCGTTCGATATAAAACCCTCTCCCAGCGGAAGTGCAACACATCACTTTCTTAAATTTTAAGACTTGATGTTGATATTGATATTCATCAATATCATTATATCATATAATATTCATTATATCAGTTGATGTTCATCTAGATACCAGCTTACTTTCTATACCATTATAATCCTTATTTAAATCTACTCATAGAGACTCTATCAGTATTGGCCTACTGACGTAGAATACGGTGATGTGTAGAATATTTTTTCACATTTAGAGAGACCTGTCGATTCTCCACGGATCCGAAGGTGACAACAATGCCCATCATCCCAACCCAAAGCATATATATTTCTATCACTTTGTATTATGCTCGCATAATGGAAGTTCACAAATTCACCATAGAGGATGATGCTAATGCATCAAGCCTACTTGAATTATTATGATTCTATTGTGAGATACACTTTAACACAATTGACAGAAATTCCTATCAGAGATGCTTTCTGACCATCGATCCTCAAACTCAACCAAAATTGCTAATAGCTAAATGCCTGAATCTCACTATAATATGCTAGAATGAGATAAGGCAACCACCGTACTAATGTGCTTTTGAGAATAATTTATACCGTACCAGGGGTGTCCTCCTCTGAGTTTGAGGAAAAATTGGATTTGGTATTCATTGATACATAGGTTACAATATCATTCTCAACTATAAATTATTGGAAAGGAACAACAGGCTTAAAGCCCAAAACTGTTCCTTTCTCAAATAGATAGAAATTGTCCAAAAAAGGTTATGTTTATTGTTTATACTTCACGATTTACATTGGTATCATCCTCTGATTTAGAATTTGAAACCCCCTCTGTGGGTACCACTTCTTAACTGGTCGGACTTCCAAAAGCGTCGAATGATCTACACCCAAAATAATAGATCAAACAATAGGATCAACAAATAGGCTTACTCACTCACCTACAAGCTCCATGATTTATTATTGAAAAGATGGGCATTAATGTCATTATCATGCAGCTTCATAATAATTGCTGATATTCATAATATTTTTGCTTCTTTATTCATTTGCAGCTCTAATATAATAAAGAATTGCAACAAGCTATCGTGAAATTTTTCTTCAAACTGTCAATATCGATTATGTTATAAAGAGAAGAGTTGGCTTATAGACTACATGTACGGGAACTGAAATAAATTTATGTTTGACGCATTATTCTGTCTGTACTACTGAACTGATTAACTTGGAATTTTGCATGAGGATTCTTCATTTACTGAGGATGGATTTATGCCGATGTTTATCTCTATTAATCCATCTATAAACGGGCAATACGGAACGTTTAGGACCGACTCCAAGAATGTGTTCGCTCGAGAAGAACTAGCTTGGCAAATTTTTTATGGTGATAAACTCCCATTGCAACTACACATTTTGCACCTAGTCCAATTATTTAATATATTTGAAGTTGACAGTTTGACAAGTATTTTAAAACCAACTGATCCTTTTGCGCCGCCTTGTATGAAACCATTTAGGCTACATTTCTTTCAAAAGAGAATAGTGAAATTTGAAAATTATACTTTTTTGAGTGAGCATTAATAATTAATATGAATTAATGAATTATTCATTAAGAATACCATAACTCAATAATATAGTATTAAATTAGGAGGATGATATGAAAGAAATATTATTACACATCGTTTGAGAATATGATTACACAAGTCGTTAATAAATCAATGAACAGCACTACATCTGCATTATTTGCTCATGTTTGAATATGATTAAAGTAGAGTTCTATATACTGCTAGTAAAAACACACTGTTAAGACGTCAGTAAAAAAGAGAAAAAATGAGCAGACGTTGAAATAATCAATTAGGCAAAGACCCGACAAGAAATTGCAACTGAAAGTAGTCAACAAACATTACTTTGTAAGTCTTCCAACAGTTTACGTTTCAACACCATCTTTGATTGCATTCTATTTGGAATTGCATTTAAATGAAAAGGAGAGGAGGAGCACAGTGCACTGCAATTAGATTAGAAACGTTCAAGTACCGGTTTGATCAAAAAGTAAAAAAAAACTTTGTTGAAAATTTCCGAAACCCGTCAAATGATGTGTTGCTCTGTACACCTATAGCAAAAGGGCCTGGCTACAAAAGACTGAAGACGTTTTGAAATGTTGAACCAATCAATAATAATTAATTCCAATCAAGATAATAATTTATTAATTTCACCAACCAATTTGATAGAACAAGATTGGAATGACTAATCGTATTTTTTCGGTATGGAACTCAACAAAACTGATACAACTTGTAGAAGAAGTTCGCTTTTTTCCTTATACTTGATAGCTCTATGCTCTATCGATCACAATATATCTACAATTATATTGAAAATTGATGTTGATAAGGGGCTACTTTTTACAGCGTATTTGCAGTCGCTACAAAATAGATTATGGATATCATTACTTGTGCCAATAAAAAGATACAAAAGGTACTAAGTATAATAGATTTTAATAATTGGGAATGAAATATTTGGTCAGTTAATTATATTTCTACATTGTTGAAAAACGATCTGGCAACGTTGTAGAGCTAGAAAGGGATAGCGCTATCTGGATTGTCAAATAATAACAACACCATTGTTAATCAAATACTGCCATCATAACGGTGACCTTACTATATAGGTATGGTACCGTAAGAATCTTTTGAATTATTTCTTAGTTAAAGATGGGTTTTCGTTTGTGCGTAAATGACGTCGTCGACAACGACAGGGAGAGAATCTCAGATTGGGTGGATTTTAATTTGTGTAAATAACCTTAAAGATAATGCTCAATTATGTTTTAATGGGGGAGGTTGAGTTCATACTTTTTCATAGTTTTAAATGACCATATGTTGATATTATTAGAAATTTTTAAATTCTTGAATAATAAGCATAAATAATGATAAGTTATTCGATCAGCTGTTTTAGCACACTTGAAATTTGGACAATATGAATGTCAACAAAATGCTTCTCGTCCTCGACTGCGGAAAATTACGCACAAACGAAAATGCACCTTTAGATGAAGTGAGAAACTACGGTATATCATATCAAACTATCGTTAAGATTAGGTACTGCTTCAGGCATATAAAAAGACATTGGAAATAATAATGATTCTTGGTTCAATGAATCTTATTCACTTGATATAAAGAACTAAGATAGATCTTGATATAATCATCTCTAGCTCTAAGAAGAGAAATCTCTGATCCTTATGAGAATCTGTCTATAGCCGCTATGATGCCATGACGTGACGTTCTCAAGTAAGCGGGGATTACTCCAGTTCAACGGCGGTATTCATCTGCTTCACAGCCTAGGATTATCCCAAGAAAGCTCAGCTTATCAGCTGATGACATAAAATACGAGGAATGCAGGGGTATGTGTTTGAGGTCGATTACCTAAGAAAGCTTTCTCAAGAAGACCCTTGCAGCTTGTCATGGAAAGTTGTTGTAAGAAACTTCGTCATCAAATACACTACTTGCCATAATACATTTAATATAAAAATTATTTATTATAAAATACATTTGTACTAAAAATGTTTTCGTAGTGAAAACTAAACGAGAAATGAGAGCCTATTAATGACATTTTTGATAGCGGAGACCTGTAGCCTACCGGTACGGTACCTTATATTGATATTATGAAATAGAATTTATGTAAGAACATTCAATAGGCATAATTACTTGTTGTTGTTCTTAATAATTAATTTATTGTTGTTCTTGGAAAGTAGTTTCAGCAATAAATATAATATAGGATTTTCTTTATTAAAAAATCATATTTCTATTGTTAAGACGTTTTTTCTGTTACCGTATTTAATTTATTTTACTCTTGTTTTATTCTTAGCTTGTTATTCATTTAAAATCTAATTTTTGAATGAAGAATGTTGTAATGTTTCAAGGAGACATATAAGGGTTTAACATGTTTTCTCCATGTATGTATTTATGCAAATAAATAAATTTATATATCACATAATTATACACTATACGGTATACTAGCCAAACTTACAATAATTACCCTAATGGTATCAAGTCAGGGTTCAGCCACGATAGTTTATCATAATTTATTAGAGGTGGCTGTTTCAGGAAAAGCTCAATTGTTGTAAAGCAAATTTAGAAAGATCTTCAATTAGTACCGTATTCGTTCAATAATTTTTCTGTTGGAGGTCTCCCTGCTTTTGTCATTTTGTTTTGATTTTTTCAATAGTCATCATGTCTTCTTTTGTCATTTCATCATTCTTCAATCATTCATTTGAATAACTGAAAAATGAATGATGGAATAAGTCAATTAAGCAGCTAAATAATTACCTGCTCTGCTACTTGAATCCTTGAATTACCTGCACGTTGAATCATGGAAATAATATTGTGTATCAAAGAATTGAATGACTGGACAATCGAAGCTGTCGAATTGCGATCACGCAATAAATTTTAACTTTAGAAATGTACTTTTCAACAGTAGAAATGAACCGAACAAACAGTAGCCTAAAGCCAGCTAAAGTAATTGAATCCAACATTTTTTATATTATTAACAAAAATTAAGTCACGCTACTGATAAGTTTTGATTAAACGAGATCGGGTTCGATTGTCCCAAGCTGAGGTTTGTATCTATACTAATTCCAATCCATCCCATACTCATTATCATCTAGAAAATATTCTACCTTCTATTCTATGTATACAATAACAACGAATAAGCTCCAACTTTTACTCACTGCCGTAAGTACCGTATAAGCTACCTATGAGATGAATGAACAAACGCTAGTGGTGATGAATAATACTACCTACGATTAGAAAATCTTCATCTACTTTTTGTGACTTCAATTTAAATGAATGCAAACTAAGATCAAACTATGAAAGCGGTTACACATAATACGAGAATGATAGGTGAATCTACAGAACTATGAGGCTTAATAATATTTTTCTAAAAAATTCAAAAAAAAAAACCAAAAATGGATGAATGGTAATGAATATTATTACCTAAATATTTGATTACAGCATAGATATTCACTTTCAAATAATAAGCACGCCTATAAGCTTTGCTATCGATTCTTCATTTTACAGGAATATATGGCTGAAATCAGAAGAAAGCAGATTAAGAATGAAAACCTGAATTGAACAATATTGTTCGGTGGCAAAATGATGAATTTCATTCGTGTGACAAAAAAAATAGATAAAAACATTTTTGTGTGATTTGTTACTCATGAGACTGAATAAAAATAATGTTTCCAGAGACTTTCTGAAGATATGTCGAATCCCTACTGACGATGAATGCAAAGTTGCAACTTTCAAGTGAAGAGGAAATTCTCCAATCACACTTTCTGATTAGCGATCCTCCAGACTTTTTTATGCCAAAAACAGTTTTGGAACTTAGCTCTGATGACATTGCAACAAACTTGGCGAAGAGAGAGACAAACATTTTTGAAACAATCTTTGCAGAACGTAAATCTATGTAAAAAAAAACATTCCATAATAATATGTTATTGTGATTTGTCACAATGAAGCATTTTCTTGAAATATATTAAGTTCTCTTTTTCAATGAGATAAACTATATTCAGAACTACTTTGGAGTAAATTTATTTGAAATAATTTTCAGAAAATCATATTCTTAGGCTTAGAGCAATTTTGGAATACATTTTACTTCCATGTAGTATACTTCTTACATCTTACTTCTTCTCCAGCTCCTCATCAAGAAGTGAAAGCTCAAAACGAACGAATCTCTAATAGATACTTTTTGTTTTTTTTGGGAAAGAATTAAACTTTTAATAAATTCTTGCTTGGATGTTGGGAATATATATTGATAAAAAATTCTATTCACAACAATTCAAAATGATAGTTTTGATAATCGGCTAATTACGAATTGAATTATAAATAATAGAGAACTCCAATTTTTGGTTAGTTTTTATTCATTGAGAATCGTGAGGCCAACTCACCATTAAATAATTTATATTTAAAATAGTAGAGCATAGATGATAGAGCTTGAATTGTATGTATGTGTACCAGTACACAATGTGTGACAACTGATTCAACAGTAATGCTTCAATTTGATTTCGCGATAATTGCATCAAGTTATATCATGAGCATTTGTACCGATAACCGAATCCAACACCAAGGGAACCGTTTACACCAACCTGTTGAAATAATAACAGAGCCTTGGATTAGGAAAAATAATGAACATTATTAAAAATATATAATATATTTCATTCAAATTTAAAAACTAGGTTTATTATAAAATATGAAATAGACATCAACATTACTTAAAAATTATAAAAATGAATAATAATATATTGTCACAAGTCTCCTTTAAAAATGTAATAATCCTATAAGGCACAGTTTGTTTTGAAATAAAGTAATTCTTCAATGATTCTATTACCGCAGTTGCAACTACTTGTATCACACCTAAGATATTACATGTAAAATATATTATTTGGGTACAGGAATTACCTACTCTAGTCGTTGAAAATACCAAATTCAATAATAATACAGAAATAATCCAGTTCACTTATCAATTTTCCTCCATGACTTACATTTAAAACTAGCTTTTAGTTCCTAACGAGTAAATAGAAAAAATCATTCAATAGGTAGTTTAATTGACTCAGAAATTTAAAATAAGAATATTATTATTATTAGGGTAATATTTTAGCGTCACAAATCATTAAACGTTTAATACAATTATTAGTATTTGAAAAATCATTAAATTACACAACTCAATAATTTGAAATATTATTTTTAGTAACACGAATTTAGAATAGCCTAATTTTGATGCATCACACTGTAAAACTTGATCATGAAGTCCAATAGAACAATTCATGAACAATTCGCCAAACAAATCTTAAGAAACTTTTAAAACCAATGTCAAAATGTTAGAATATTTAGGTCGAATTAATTAAATAACATAAATTATCTTGTTACAATAAACCAGACAGCCATTACAGCAAACAGCTTGCACTACCTCATAATATCATCATTATATTTCAAAAACTAAGAAAAAAATTTATATTTCTCAGTTCTGCATCTCATTTATAGTAAGTAATAATAATTTCAATGAAGATTTGTCAGTTCCGAATCTATTTTTATAAATAGCCTAATAATAATAATTCTTATAAAGATTCTTCAGTTCCAATCCAGTTTTGAATAACAATAATTTTTATAAATTATTGCTAGTTCTTCATCTATTTATGAGTGGCGATAACATTGTTTATCCTTGGTGCGATATTATTTTTCGGCAACGATGACATTCAACAAAACTGTACGATAATGGATATGCAGCGCAACTAGTAATCTCTCATTCTTGTGCTCTTATAAACAATAATTTTCATTAATATTCGCTAGTTCCTTATCCATTTATGAGTGGCACGAACATTGTTTACTCTTGATACGATATTTTTACGATGACATTCAACAAAACTGTACGGTACAATAATAAATATGCAGCGCAGCTAGTAATTTCTATTTCATGTGCTCTTATAAACAATGATTTTCATTAATATTCGCTAGTTCCTTATCCATTTATGAGTGGCACGAACATTGTTTACTCTTGATACGATATTTTCACGATGACATTCAACAAAACTGTACGATATGTAGCGCAACTAGTAATCTCTCTTTCTTTTGATCTTTCATGTAGACAATAAAGAATAACTTTTATAAATATTCGCTAGTTTCTTATCCATTTATGAGTGGCTCAACATTGTTTACCCTTGACGCGATATTTTCACGGTGGCATTCAACAAAACTGTCCGATACTAGATAGGCACACATGGCAACACTTAGTAATCCCTCATTTCTTGTGCTCTTTGAGGTAGGCGTCCTTCAAGAACCGTCGCAATATCTTGCCGGACGGACTCTTGGGGATGGAGTCGGTGAAGACGATGCCCGCCAGCTGCTTGAAGGGAGCCACCCTGTCGCTGATGTAGCCCTTGAGCTCGTCTTCGGTGACGTCATCCTTGCGAATGACGTAGGCCAGTGGCACTTCTCCCGAGCGGGCGTCCGGCACTCCGATGACAGCCACGTCGTTCACCTTCGGATGGGTTCGCAACAACTCTTCCAGTTCGGCTGGTGCAACCTAAAAAAACAAAAATTCAAAATTCACAAACAGAAATTCATAAGTAACATTTTTTTCTGAAATGCTAGTAGCTATTATAGTACATTATATTTTTTTTCGTTAGGGCTACTCTTGAATAGGAATAAAAAATAAAAATCTAAGTACCAAATTCTAAGAACAATTTAAAAGAAGGGTACTTAGATTTCTATTTTTCATTTCTACATTATTAACCAAGCGAAGTGAGGTCTAAAGGTGCGTACAGACTTTCGCTCTGCTCCGCAACCGAACGTCACTCGAGCAGATCGATTGATGATCGACCGGGGAGCGAGAGTGGATCGACCGTGGAACGCGAGAAGAGCTAACATCTTCCGTAACGTTCATGATCGGTGCGACTGCAGAGCGGGGGTGGAGCGACTGCGGTGCGATGGAGGAACGAGGGCGGTACGAGGGCAGGGCGTGCTCGGTGCGGGTAGGAGGCGCGTATATGTGTACACAGCTTAAGATTCAAGTCGACGGTTTTGCATTTCTCTTTATGTTTATATGTTGCGCACTTACAGCGAAACGCAGCAATAGATTTTCATGAAATTTGACAGGTATGTTCCTTTTTGAATTTCTCGTCGACGTATACATAAGGTTTTTTGAGATTTTGCATTTAAAGGATAGCCTAATACAAAAGGAAAAGAAGTCTCCTTCGAACGCCAATATTACCGTAAAAATCAGACTATAGAATTTATTAATCATAAATCAGCTGTCGAGAGGATTATAAATTGCATGCAATGACGCATGCAATTCAATATCTCAATGTAACTTAGTGAAGAAACAGCTGTTGTGTGGACTATTAATTGCATGCAATTGATAACTTGAAGTAGCATAGTATTTTCTCCCGACTTTTCTCTGCTTTCAACTCGGTAAGCTTTTGATGATACTGTAGTAGCATAGTTGTTTACAAAAAATTATCAGCATTCTAATGATAATAATTATAATTAATATTAATAATTATTGTCGATACAACATTTGAAACAGCCATTAGTTATTTACACACCGATATCTCGTCGACACGTCAGGACAGGACATACTCCCTCTGATGAAGGTTAAAGTTTTTAACTGCGCGAGGTCTACTGTTCACAGAACTACTAGTATTATTGTATCATATTTATACATGATGACGAATCATAACCTCTATTTGACTAGTTTTCAATCAAAATTCGGGAATGGAATAGTAATGACTATAACTTTTTGTGTGGTTGAGAAGTTGATATTGTGGTAATTATTCATATTGAATGAAAAAGACTAAGAAATTGTCAAAAACCACAGATTTAGTAGCTATTATATTAGCTAGTTTTTCTTATCTGGCTATTGTATTGTTTGCACTATCCATTAAATAAATAGCATTGTCAGTTGATCATTATTTGAAGGAAATACAAAGTGAATACATGAAGTGAAAAATGGATCTACTGTATGAATATAATGATAGATTAATGGATGCATTAATAACTCTCATTTTATTTCATTGTTCTACCATGCTTATAACACATATTTATTGAAGTAGGTATTTCAACTTTATTTATTCATCACATTGTGTACAAATACTTGACATAAGGAAAGGCACAACAGACTCATGAATTATCATTATGAATAATATTATGAATTTATCATTATTTAAAGAAAAATACGTGTGTTAATAAATGAGTACATAAAGTGATAAGTTGCTGTAATGTATATTAGATTACATTACATTTATTACATTCCTTAATCACAACATCAAATTAATGATTGGGAGAGAATCAACAGGATAAACCCAAAACTGTTCCTCTCCCTAATTTTGATAAAAATAGTCCAAATGAGGTTATGAAAACACTTTTATAAAGATCACAAAAATGTATAGATAGAACGATAGATGAATAAATGGATGTACTCCAAAAATTTCCATAAAAATATGAACAAGCAATCTAACTAATAAAATCTACAAAATATTTGCAAATATAATATATAAGATTTACTACAAATGGTTGTTCATTTAATGTAGATCCTTCTGCATTCCTTTTTGTTAGATGAACCTCTAAATGGAGGTATCTGAGATACACATTATTATTTATCAGTGATTGATGAAAAAATCAAGTCAAATTATTCTATAAGATAGTCCAATAGTTCAAGTGGATCCTTTAAATATAATAAGTTATGATAGATCATAAATTATTATCTTAGAAGTAAGTTTGATTTCTTTTCAAGTTTTAAAATATTAAAATATTTAATACAGTATTATACAGTTATCAGTGATGATTTAGTGAAATATTTTTATCGAATTTGGTTTTCAACTTATCTAAATTCTAAATTCATAGTTTTTATATTTATTTATTAGGTTGGCACAAACAATACAATGATCGAAGAAGAAAAAAAACAGGCTATTGCCCAAAACTTTTTCAAAATATAGGCTACATTTTGGACTCGAAATTGGACAAAACTTATGAAGTGATAAACATAACCTATTTTTGGACAATTTCTATCCAAATTTGGGAAAGAAACAGTTTATTGGGATTTAAATTGTTTTTTCCTACTCATTCTTAGTTGAGAATGATATTATATCTACCAGTGTATAAATAAATAAATACCTGGAAGCCTTTGACTTTGATGAGTTCCTTCAGTCGATCGACAATGTAGAAGAGACCCTCGTCATCGTAATAGCCGATGTCTCCAGTGTGCAGCCAACTATTGATGATCGTCTCATCAGTTGCCTTCTGGTTGTTCAGGTATCCCTGCATTACCTGCAAAATTGCAACAAAATACTTCAATAAAACCCTTTCCTGAGAAGAAAAATTGTGAATTCACTTTTTTATCCAATTATTGTAAATTAGGATGATAATCACCACTTTATATTGATGACAGGAATAAAAGTAATCTGATTTCATATTATTTGAAAATATATACAAAGAAAATAGGGCTCTTCAGATTTCAATGATAGGGCACAAACAGTCAGAATTTCCACATTAGTCTCTAAAAGTCCAGTCACTATATACGTTGGTGCTTGCAATTTATATTGTAGTTCTGATTTTTTGATACATTATTTGGATACACGAGAGAAGTCTAGAACCAATTCCTTCATGCAAAATTTCCTTTTGCTGGATGCGTATTTTTGTGCTCTACTATCTGAGATCAGGTAGAGCGCTCTATTCCAGGTACAATGCTCCTTGTATTGTGAAAAAAACCGAATTTTCAGCTTCAACCATCATCACCAACTACATTGTCCTCACATTGATATTTCGCACAATGACATGAGTTCATGAGATTATGTTCTATGATAATCACCCGTTAGATGCACTTCATTTGAGTATTTCCTAGTGGAGAGGCGTGCATAAGGACACCTCAAGGAACAAAATTTCAAGCACATAGCTTTCGACACAATGCTCGAATTTCATTGTACTACACTTCATTCTTCTCGGCTCGTCAAGGCGGTCCAAAATCATGCATCATAAGTCAAATTCGGTCGACAAATTGAAAATTTATTGTAGTGTACTCAAAGCCCATATTCCAATAAAAAGTTCATCACAGTTAAATTGAGCTCATTATTGGTCAGAATTTCCACTTAGACTAAACTAACCAGTCCCAATTATAAAATGCTCGAAAGAAACAAAGTGGCAGTTTAAGTAACCTAAACACCAAAAAATGATATCTTTCGAAATTATTCACCTGAGGTCCGTAAATGCACAATTCGCCATGCTCGTTGGGCCCCAAAATTTTGCCAGTGCTGGTATCAATTATTTTGGCCTTTGTGATGGAAGTTGGGGAACCAACTGTTGACAGATTTCTGTTGTTGTTCCTTGGCAGCAAGCAGACTGGCGAAGTCTCTGTTAGCCCATAGGCTGCAAATTCAAGAATAACATTTAATTTCTGAACTATTATAGTAGAAATAAATTAACTTACTTCTCATATTTTCAAATTTTCGTTTTTATATCAAAGAGTACCGGTACTTAATTCTTAATCAAACCTAGTCTTTGAAGTGACAAACTAATGAATAACATTGATAAAATCAAGAGTAAGATATTAAAATATTGAGAATGTTAATTGTTCCATGTTCCCATTATTATAATACATTGTCAATTGGGAAAAAGGATAGATGGGATAATTAATTGGCAGGGTCATTAAATTTCATATCAATTCAGGAGTGAATTGCCACAAAAAATCATTTTCTTTTCTAATCACAATGTTTGTGAAATGATAGAATATTGCTTAAACTTTAAAAAAATGTCCAAGTAGTTACCTTATTATTAAATTTGTTGAAAATAGATAGCATTCTAATAGATTTGTTAAAAATGTTTGTTCATTTAATGTAAATCCTTCTGCATTCCTTTTTGTTAGATGAACCTCTAAGTGGAGGTATCTGAGATACACATTATTATTTATCAGTGATTGATGAAAAAAATCAAGTCAAATTATTCTATAAGATAGTCCAATAGTTCAAGTGGATCCTTTAAATATAATAAGTTATGATAGATCATAAATTATTATCTTAGAAGTAAGTTTGATTTCTTTTCAAGTTTTAAATTATTAAATATTTAATAAAGTATTATACAGTTATCAGTGATGATTTAGTGAAATATTTTTATCGAATTTGGTTGTCAACTTATCTAAATTCTAAATTCCTAGTTTTTATATTTATTTACTTATTTATTTATTAGGTTGGCACAAACAATACAATGATCGGAAAAGAAAAAAACAGGCTATTGCCCAAAACTTTTTAAAATATAGGGGCTACATTTTGGACTCGAAATTGGACAAAACTTATGAAGTGATAAACATAACCTATTTTTGGACAATTTCTATCCAAATTTGGGAAAGAAACAGTTTATTGGGATTTAAGTTGTTCTTTTCCTAATCATTCTTAGTTGAGAATGATATTGTATCTACCAATGTATAAATAAATAAATACCTGGAAGCCTTTGACTTTGATGAGTTCCTTCAGTCGATCGACAATGTAGAAGAGACCCTCGTCATCGTAATAGCCGATGTCTCCAGTGTGCAGCCAACCATTGATGATCGTCTCATCAGTTGCCTTCTGGTTGTTCAGGTATCCCTGCATTACCTACAAAATTGCAACAAAATACTTCAATAAAACCCTTTCCTGAGAAGAAAATTTGTGAATTCACTTTTTTATCCAATTATTGTAAATTAGGATGATAATCACCACTTTATATTGATGACAGGAATAAAAGTAATCTGATTTCATATTATTTAAAAATATATACAAAGAAAATAGGGCTCTTCAGATTTCAATGATAGGGCAAAAACAGTCAGAATTTCCACATTAGTCTAATAGTCCAGTCACTATATACGTTGGTGCTTGCAATTTATATTGTAGTTCTGATTTTTTGATACATTATTTGGATACACGAGAGAAGTCCAGAGCCAATTTCTTCAGCAAAATTTCCTTTTGCTGGATGCGTTTTTTTGTGCTCTACTATCTGAAATCAGGTAGAGCGCTCTATTCCAGGTACAATACTCCTTGTATTGCGAAAAACACCTAATTTTCAGCATCATCACCAACTACATTGTCCTCACATTGATATTTCGCACAATGACATAAGTTTATGAGATTATGTTCTATGATAATCACCCGTTAGATGCACTTCATTTCAGTATTTCCTAGTGGAGAGGCGCGCATAAGGAACACCTCAAGGAACAAAATTTCAAGCACATAGCTTTCGACACAATGCTCGAATTTCATTGTACTACACTTCATTCTTCTCGGCTCGTCAAGGCGGTCCAAAATCATGCATCATAAGTCAAATTCGGTCGAAAAATTGAAAATTTATTGTAGAGTGTACTCAATGCCCATATTCCAATACAAAGTTCATCATAGTTGAATTGAGCTCATTATTGGTCAGAATTTCTACTTAGACTAAACTAACCAGTCCCAATTATAAAATGCTCGAAAGAAACAAAGTGGCAGTTCGAGTAACCTTAACACCGAAAAATGATATCTTTCGAAATTATTTACCTGAGGTCCGTAAATGCACAATTCGCCATGCTCGTTGGGCCCCAATATTTTGCCAGTGCTGGTATCAATTATTTTGGCCTTTGTGATGGAAGTTGGGGAACCAACTGTTGACAGATTTCTGTTGTTGTTCCTTGGCAGCAAACAGACTGGCGAAGTCTCTGTTAGCCCATAGGCTGCAAATTCAAGAATAACATTTAATTTCTGAACTATTATAGTAGAAATAAATTAACTTACTTCTCATATTTTAAAAATTTCGTTTTTATTCAACGAGTAATGGTACTTAATTCTTAATCAAACCTAGTCTTTTAAATGTCAAACTAATGAATAACATTGATAAAATCAAGAGTAAGATATTGAAATATTCAAAATGTAAATTGTGCCAGGTTTCCATTATTATAGTATATTGTCAATTGGGAAAAAGGATAGATGAAATAATTAATTGGCAGAGTTTTAATTTCATATCAATTCAGGAGTGAAATGATAGAATTGCTTAAACTTTAAAAAAATGTCCAAGTAGTTACCGTATTATTATTTTTTTTTGAAAATGAAAGCATTTCAATAGATTTGTTAAAAATAACATACTTCTGATGAACTAGTTTAAAATGACTCCTAATACTTTATGCATCAACTTAATTCCAACATTCTAATGACAAGTTTTCTACAAAGTTTCCAAAGACATAATTCAAGCTCCCAATACTTGAAGACTACGGTGTAAATGAATATAATGTGGGACAATTCAAATAAATAATATTTCATATTCATCCAATGAACAATAATTGAACAAAAGGTGATGGTTTCTTGATTCATTCCGAGCTGCGATGTATTAACACACTTTTTCCTATGTATTTCAACACGACATGCAGTTAAATTATTTGTCAAACAAAAATTATGTCGTATTGAAATACATAGAGAAAAGTGTGTTAATTAAACATAGTTGTAGATTCTCTTGACACGTTGATGCAATAAAAAATTAAATTGAAGAATAGGTTATTTTTCAACAGTGGTGTGATTAGCTGTAAATAATTATTTCACAACAAATAATATAAAAGTTATGACATTTACAACGTGCAATTAAGAATAACACAAATCATGCAGAAATCCAGTTAAAGCAAAAGCAAATGTTAAAGAAAAAAGTTCATGCGACACAAATGATAAGCTATTGATTTTTATAAAGCAATGAAAAGCATAATGTGAAAGCAATAGAAGCAAAGTATGAGAAACAAGTTTAGTTGATTAGTACAATGGAGTACAATATAAGTCAAAAGTCTATTTACAAGTCCCCATTCACAATGGAAAATAATCTTCTATGGCTACAAAAAATTAGTTTTCATCTTTTATAGCTTGGCAAATAAAATCCTAAAGTGATGATGTCTGGTGAAGTTAGGGCTATCGGAATTTTATTCATAAATTCTTCATTAGTTCTCATTGAATAAGGTAAATCATTGATTTTATTAAAACCACTTGGAATTTAGTTTTAATTGGAACCTTGCGTAACTTATAATTATTATATAGGACTTTGGATTTCATGACAAGGAAATAGACTACGCCAAACTGAAAAAATGTCATGGATTTCAATAACAGTAGTAGATTCAGTTGAGTCTCATTATTAACTTCAATTAGGCTATTAGTTTTCTTCTTCTCAGCAGCTTACAACAAATTAAATTAAACCTTTACTGAATCTAATCACATAAAAGTAATTAATTATATGAAGACAGGTTTAGGGAATTATTAGTTATAATTGTACTCATTATTCTTAAAAGTTTACAACAAAGAAATAATACTCTTCGAAGTATTTAAAATTGTAAGTCATTCATTCGTTCCTTTATTGATTCAATGATACACAATTATTTTTAAAAATATTATCAGGCCTATTGTTCCAATTCTCAGTGAATTATACGTCAGAAACACATTTTTTAAAGTTACAGCATATTTCAAGTGATGCCTTACAGCATGATGATATAATATTTTGAGTTGTTATTGATCTAGTAAGATCCTAAAAACATACAATACCAATTTCTCGCAACACATTTCAACTACAAACATATAAATTTCAGGTTTCAATTTCAACTACAAACATACTACAACTACAAATTTCAGGCATTTTGAGTTATTATTCTTCTAATCGTTTAGAACAAAGTAGAAAACACTTTTTGATATTCTTCTAGACCCCAGTAGTACACAACAGAGTAGATAACACTTTTTCCAGTCACATTGCATTCGAGGAGTGATTGATTACCTTGCATGAAGATACAAGATTCGGGCATTTTGTGCAAGGTCCTGGTGACATCCGATGCACCAATGGGAGCGGCTCCACTAGCTAGGAAGCGCATGTGCTCCAATTGTTTTTTAGTAACAGCTGGGTGCGCGGTCATGAATAGCATTATAGGTGGTACAATGTACATTATTGTGCTCTGTTAACAATCGAGAACACCTGGTCAACTTTCGATTCGAGAGAAGTTTGAGTTTAGGAAAAGTTTCGAAAACACTGATTCCTATAAATAAATAATATCAGAATGCGGAATGCAATTAGATTTATTCATTTCTTCATATTAACAGGAGTTCGATGTACATTATTATGTTCTGTTAACAATGGAGAACAGACAGATAGTGAAATTTTGGTTCAAGAAATGTTTAGGAAAATTTTGAAAACACTGATTCTTTCTGAACGTGTTTATCAGAATGAGAAATTACATCAGATTTATCTATTTCTTCATAAATTCAAAGTAAAAAGCAGCTCAAACATTAATTGGAAGGCTATAGATATTTAGAATAAGGACAAATTTCTTCATCATGAACAGTGGATTACATTGTTCATTTTTGGGACACATTTCCAAGACAATAAAGTACAATCAGACGATTTTTGCTGAAATGAGTGTGTAACTGAAGAATGTTGAAGTGACACATAACCTAGCTACATTTGGACTGTTGTATAAATTGGAATTGGAACCGTTTTGGGCGTAAGCCTGTGGTACTTTTCTGTAAGTTGTGTGATTCTAAATGATTAAATAAATAAATAAATGAGAGATAGTTTACATTTTTAGAAATAGTAAACAAATTAGTATTTATTTCTTTTGAATCCATTTGCATTCTCTGGTATATATTTTAGCTTCTTGATTGGAGCACTTTGTCCTTTCAACATCCTGGAATACATCTGTACAAGGTTTGATTCAAGAAATATATTTTTGTTCTCATAAAGAAATATATACTTCTTCGTTTGTTTCGATAATATATATATTTTTTTTTTGCTGAGGATAATTAATTATTGTGAATAATGAACTAGAATAACCGATGAGTGGTTAGAAAAATCACTATTAAATGATTGAATAAGTGAACATTATTTACTTCGATTCACTTGTTTCAGACTAGAGCTGGATGGGTTTGAACTGCAGGTGCAAGAGTCTAGAGCACTATTAATAGACGATAAAAATTCAACAAAATTTGAACCCATGTTGAAACCAATATTATTAACACCTAGCTTGAAGATCCCCAATGAGATCACTTCATGCACAATATGAAAATTGAAAACACAAATAAAAATTTTCGTCAATTCTTAGATGTTTTCGACTTTAAACCAAGTGAGCATTCAGTAGAAACTTCAACTTTGAAAGTATATCAGTAAGATTGAGATGTAATTTGAAATGTTTCCCATGAAATCTGATTATGAATGACATTTCAATTGGATCGAGTGTTCATGAACACAGAATAAAAAGCAGTGTGAAAAAGATTAATATTCGAAAACAAGGCATGAGCGGGAGGGCCAGAATAGAAGGAATAGTCAATTACATATTATTTTGTATTGTGCCTTGAATTTTATAGAATGGTTTATTCCAGTTCGCACCACCAAAAATGTCAAGTCATCCACTATGATCTAATCTAAGAAGACGAGAGATTTAATTATTTAAAAGTGTTCATCTTCACTCACTCCCCTATTCTACAAAATTCGTTTTAATTTTAGATTTCATGACAAACTGTACGGTTTTATGATTCGTTGACTCTTGCCTATTGTAGACAATGACATCTTGATGAAGGTTTACTAGGTACGGATGTTTCAGCAGTATTATGAGCTATGGCATAACAGTGTGGGGTGGAAGCACACTGGCCAAAAGAATTTTTCTATTTTTTTTTTGGTACTGCAAATTTTCAGAGAATTCACTGACATTACCATTCATAGAAATCATTGTGGATGAGTTCTTATGATTGTTTATGGTGAAGAATAAAAAAAACTTCATTAGTTTCTGCTAGTTCAATTTTGCTGTTATTATATTCCGTCCTTTTTAATTGTGTGGTATTTTCAATAATGAATTACACTATATTGAACTGATATAATGTTCCAATTAGGAAATATTGTGTATTTATGCATACTCAACAAATAATTGGCTTACCAAACATAGTTTGTCAACAAAATATACAAACTAACATCATTTTTCTGAAATAAGTTACAGTTTATTGAATGTAAACGATTGATTCATCAATCGTATTATAACACCATTTTTCTGAAATAAGTTACAGTTTATTGAATGTAAAAGATTCACCAATCGTATTCGTATTCATCAATTTATTTTTGATAGCAACATTCGATGAAATATTTTAGAAAGTGAATTCCATATTTATCCCGTTCTAAAATCTATATAGGTTGAAAAATTCTAAATGAAAGCTACTGAAGCCACAGATACCAAGTTATGTGCCACTGAAAGCCAAGTGCAAATATTCTCGACAACAAGCTGATGTGTGTTTGTGAAACCGTAATATTGCAATCAGTACCTTGCATAAAATAGGCCGATTTCGGAATTTTTGAGACGAACATATCAATAATTTTAGAACTGCTGAGTGGTGCTGCTCCGCTCCCCGAGAATCTGACACGCTCGAGATGATTTACACTAATCTTATCATTTAGTGCAATAAACTGTGCAATCGGTGGCACAAGCATCAGAAGTGTGCACTGTTCAAACACATATAATCATATTTACATGTTATATTTTACATATATGTAATATTAGTTGAAGATTTATAATAAATTTACAACTGAAAATCTGGAATTCAAGAAATTTGTGCAATAAACATAAAAAGTATTTACTAGAAACTGAACTCTACCTTCACTAATAGGTTGAATTAAACCATCGATATTTCCGTTGATAAGGAGAATAATGGGGATTACATGGAAAGTAAAATATACGTTCCATTCTTATAATATGGGCCTTTATTGAATCTTTTTGCCATTCAATTCATTCCTCCCATCAATTGAGACTACGTATCTACAATATTTGAGATATTTTGAGTCTCACATTTCTCAGAGAACAGGAAGAGATGGGATGATAATAATGTCCAATGTCTTTGTTTTGACTATGTTTGTTCATTCAATCCGTAATGGATATTATTTATTTTAGGCCTGCAATTTATTTGTACAATTAGGGATAATATAGCATTGTAGTGACGACTAAATATCTTTAGTATTTTAAATAATGATAGATGTATTTGCTATTTTTTCTAAAAAATGTATTGGTTCAATTAAGCTGTGAGTTGTATTGAGTAATTTCTCAGTAAAAATGATCAGGATTTTGTTTCAGCACAGTGCTACCAATGCATTACCTTCATAAGTTTACTTTATATAGTAAACTTTATTATACCTGTTAAGGTCGCACTAGAGCCGATTAATAAGCTTTTAGAAGAAGATCCTTCACTAACCTAACAACACACACACATTTTCCTGTTGTTGAGTGTTAAAAACTTCGAATTGCTCCTTTTTCACTCTATCTTCAGCAGAATTATACTGTAACAACGAGTCCAAAGAGAAATAATTTGAACTAAAGCACAGAATAAAACAATCTTCAATCAAAACGTATATGTTTCCTTTGACTAAAGGTACTGTGAATAATGTTTCAAGTTGATATTCAAAATATTTACTTATTGTACTCTGAAATATAGTTTAGAAATGTGTGAGTAGCTCCAGTTATTTAATACCGTAATATGTTAATATTTTATTTCTATTGGGATATGTAACAGAATATTTTTCGCAATTTTCCATGTCTGTGAATGATGACTTTACCAATGTGTTTTCAAAGTTTTTGTTCCTATTGTTATTAGTTGTAATCTTAAATGCGTAATATCAAAACCGAATGTCAAACAATCACACAAGTCAAGCGCACGAGTACACCTGCTACAAGGTTCTATTTAAGTGATCATATCACTTTAAGTATATCATACAAATTTTTAATGATTGAACATTTCATTATTGCATTTACCGCTAGACGGACTGTAATAGAATGATTATGATCTGTCCCAACAGTTTCGCTCATGTCTTAAAGTAGCAATTCAATATAAATAATTATTTGTCTTTGTGTATTGATGTATTTTATTCTGTGGACTGTAGAGGAGTTCAAAAAGAGCCAATACTTATATTGCAACTAATGTAGCTCCTAATGTACCGTACTACTTTTAACTCCTATAATGTATTGTACTAGCATTTTTAATAAGACAAAATTCATGAAACAAAATACGACAAATATTCTTTCAAAAACTACGAATTACTCGAGTGAAGCATCAAAAATACGCCAATTTCCAACAGAAAGGCAAGATACAAAAATGTAGTGCTGAGCGTAAGCGACCTAGTGAACTAGGTAAGAATTTGAAACCATCACCTTGCATGAATAAGCCAGATTTCGGGATTTTCTTGACGAATTTATCAAGAATTCCACAACTTGCTAGTGGAGCCGCTCCACTGAACGCGAACCTCACACTGTCAACATACTCTACAGTGATTTCATCATGTAATGCAACAAAGTGCACCATTGGAGGCACTAGGTACAGTATCGTGCACTGTTAAAACACAAACACTTATATTCACATCAGGGATTCATAATGTCTAAGTTTTATTTTACACTGTCCTTATGTTTGTGCTGCAAGCATTATTGTGCCCTGTTTAAAATGTTACAATCATGTATAATTTTGACGAAATACGCTTAAATCAATCCAATTCAGAATACTTTATCTTGGAATGTGTCATAGGATGTGACTGTGACTGAATTTGGAAGAAAAATAACACAAGGATTGCATTATTATTATTACATCAGTATCATTTATATCGTAAATATATAAATAAAATACTTGCTTACTACAAATCCCGCAAACAAGGGACCTTACGCGGTCCCTAGACGGTCAACAGCTTACACTTTTATGACGTGTTTCTTCCAGTTGTGTGGCCTGGTAGATACTAATATTTAAAAATAATATTGAATGTCTAGGAACCGCTTTAGTAGCATCACGGTGTTCTTCAGCCAAAACAAAAAATTGTTCTTGAAAAGCTCCCGTAGTCAAAAGATTTTGTAAGTTTTTACGTAATATACATTTGTAAATTTTTCATAGGTCCTGAATGGATCAACTTGAATAAGTAAGACTTATTGTGATGACGTATTTGCCAATTAATCCAATAAAACTAGTAAAAATTTGAGTTTTCGTCTGCATTAGTTATTGATACATTTTAAAAGAATATGCTGAAAACGTTAAATTTCATTAGAGTGAGATGTTTAGTAATTTAATAGTCAAAAATACATACAGAGTTCAGAGATTAAATGAATTTCATATTGGAAAGTTTTTGAATTTATTTAAATATTTTGCATTGTGAAATATTTTGACAATCACTGTACTTTTTTCACAAAATGATTTTTATTTGACAAATTTGAAAGAAGTTTAGTGATTTGAATTTGAATTTGTTGAACTGTATTGATGTCACTTTTTCGCGAGAGACTCTGTTTATTGATCCCACAAAACTAATCTAATTTCACCACACAGAAAACAGCGGAGTATTTCAGCAAATTATTTTAGACATTTTTATAAGCAAAACACATTCAGGGTCAATTCACCTTGCAGAAAGATAACTATCTTTTTGCAAAAAATATTACTATGTGATATGAAAATAGTGAACATTTAAATGCACATTCAAGGAAAATTCACCTAGCAAATAAAGCACAATTCCAGTAAACATTGAGAGTAATTACACCTTACAGGAAATAAAGACACAATCTTCTAGCACACATTCTGAGTTATTATCTCATCTGGCAGGACATTTTCACGGCATTCTCTGACGTTTATCAACACCTGTGTTTTGGGAGACTTGCAAACCATATAGATCACACAGTGAACGTAATATTGTACCTTGCATGAAGATAAAAGACTTGGGCATTTTTTGGAAGCACCGTTCAATGTCTGAAGCTCCAGCCGGCGCGGCTCCGCTTGTGATAATGCGCATGTGCTGAACATGCTGCTCTGTTATGCCAGGGTGAGCCGCCAGAAATAGCACTATGGGAGGCACTATATATAATACTGAGCTCTGTCAACAAACGGTGCTTTCGCGTTATACAGGGTTTCAATTTTTAACAAAATTTCAATACAGTGATGAAAATTAATCACCACTCGAAAAGGACCATTGAAAATTATTATAACAGCGTGTTATAATATATTTAAAAAAGTTCAAAATGCTATAACAAATTTTCACATGTTGATAATGGATAAAATACATGGGACAGGAAATGAAACAGTAGCTTTAATAATAGAAACTTATTAATAATATTATGATGAAATGGTGATTTTTTAAAAATGAACATTTTTTGCAAAGGATGATTCCCACATGGGCTTGTGCGTGAGTAATGAGACGGATGATGATGATGATGAGAGATGAGTGGGCCTACAGCTTCAAGTGGGTACCGAACAACAATAACTTTATTTTAAATTAATACATTTTTGAATTGTGAGATTTGAGTAAAATAGGTATGGATGTAGGTAAAAAAATTAATTGATTTCCAAATAAATATAATGAAATCAACATAGATACTTTCCTTTGCTGAATAAAATTATAAGTGAAAAAATCTAGTGGGAACGGAATAGAATGTACCAGAATACACAATGATCATTTTGGAGAAATGAAGTTATGTTGGAAATGAGAGAAGAATACATTTGAAAGTTGAAGAGTAGTACTACTATTATGCTGGGAATCATATTGATGATCGATTCAAGTATGAGTGTCAGAGAACCTAAGAAGAATCTTGGAATAGTAGTCCTACTACTATTACTAGACTTTGTAAGCCTAAATGTTTATGATTTGTAAATAGAACATTATTTGATTTGACTGTTCACATATTATGGTGTTATTCGCGTAAGTTTTCCCCAAACATTTGACAAGCATATATTAGAATCGAACTGTATTATTTTCAAGTTTTGTGACCTTAGATAGCAAAGGATTATGGTAATAAGTAATTGAACAGTTTCAATTTGGAATTGGAACATTTTCAATTTCATAACATGCTATCATTGATATTGTAAGCTGATAACTAGTGGGATTCTATCATTATCATGGACTGACTATGCACAAGTCAGGCATTCTCCAACAATAAATTAAACAGAAATTCTCATTGTTGGTATATTTAACACATGAAATAGGAGGGACACACTAAACAATATTACTAGTTTTATTTTATAGTAATGCACCTGATAGAGAGATTTCTTTCAACTGAGAGAAAGAGAGAGTCGATCAACGACTACCAGGACCAGGAGGAAAAGGATTGACGTCTGGACAAAACATTCATGATAAAACATAAATCCTTTGATTAGCATTAAAGCTTGATTGAGAACTAGAACCGGATAAATCAAATCGCGCTTGAATTATTTTAGGAATTGGAAGCTAAACTGCCCTTTCAAACTATCAAGTATAGAAAAACTTAAAGAAAATACAATAATTGTATAAATTATATTATTTAAGATCATTACATGAACTGTGAAATCTTTGTGAAAATATTAGGAGACTCAAGAACAGCCTTATTTTTAGCATAGTTGTCAACGATCACAGTTTCACATTATCAGAATAATGATTCAAATTTAAATTGAAATATGAAAATGATGAGCCTCAGGAGAGCTTGATTCAACTTGGAGGTGGAGACCTGGGAAAACTGACATACTTTAATACCTGAGCTTCCTTACTCACTGTAGCCTAATTCAAACTGAAGAGTTTCAAAAATTTTATCAAATTTGAGATTATTACTTTTGAGTGTTACTTTTTCCAGTAGAGCCAAAATGTTATTCTTACTTTGCTTAAAGGTGCGTACAGACTTTCGCTCTGCTCCGCAACCGAACGTCACTCGAGCAGAGCGATTGATGATCGACCGGGGAGCAAGAGTGGAACGCGAGAAGGGCTAACATCTCCTGTAATGTTCATGATCGGTGCGAGTGCAGAGCGATGGCGGAACGAGGGCGGAGCGTGCGCGGAGCGAGTTGGAGGCGCGTATATCTGTACGCAGCTTAATATCATCACATGATCTTGTTAATTATATTTTACTGTATACTTCTAAGATTTTGTACTTTTGTTAACTTTATTATTGTTATTATTTTGTGATTGATTAATAAATGTCTGTAAAATTATGTGGCAAAATAAAAATTTCAATTCAAATAAGAGTACCGTCTAAAATTGCATCAACTTCATTTTCTAAATAAGTGAAATGACTTCATATCTTAAATGAATGAAATGACTTCATTTCTCAAATGAGTGAAACGAGTTCGTTCCAATGATTCAAGTGGGAATCAACTTGGCCCATGATATTATGAAGTTGGCAATGGGAAAATAATTGGGAAACATGGTTTGATGAATAATCTTAGGAATCATTCAACCGTGTTAAATGAAATTAATAGTTCAATGATTGGTCACACCATCATTCTATCAGCCGGTTCATTCAGTTATTGATTGTATAAATTAATGAGTTGATAAGAATGAGCCAGCCATTATTAAAAAGAGACTGATTAACGAAAAAATGAACGATTAAGTATTTACTCCAAAACATCATTCGATTATGATAATGGGGAGTGATCTGAAAAGAATCAAGCCCAATTTCCGAAGCCCACTGTGATTGGATTTGGAGGGACAAATAAATAATATTAAACCACATTAGGATAATATTTGAAAATACAGGTTTTATCAAATTGAGACAAAAATTAATTTGAGCATAGATGAGAGAATATTCCAATATTTATGAGGGCTTTCTACAATCTATCTGTATCATGGGTACTTGGTTTAGTAGATGGGAGAAGATTCAATATTCCAAAATTGCCCATAGCACATTTCGTGATTTTTAAAAGGAATGAATGATGACTATAGATCTATTATTAAATTCCAAATTTTAAAAATTCTTTGAAAAACATTTAATTGATACTAAGATACACCAAAAATTTGTTATTAATGTTGGACACCAATGTTCAAGATTGGGTTGAAACACACATTGGCTTGACAATGAATATATTTACAAAATCCCTGTAACTCAATGTAAATTAAATGCAAGACACAGAATAGATCAGGTCAAAATGTGAAGAAAAATCTATCAAAACTACTAAAAGATGCACAAAGGGTTTGGGAGAGAGGGAAGTGGTGCATAGACTACCATTCATCAAATCTAATCACAAACAAAAACCTCCAACACAAGCACACACCAATGCATTTCCACTAACAGGATCAAAAGTCAATGACAAGAAGCAAACTTTCCATTGAGAGGTTAGAAATGAAAAAGCAGGGGGCAACTGATAAGTAGCGAAATAAAATGAATCCATTCGGCTCAGTACATTTGAAACATACCTTGTACGAAAGCGACATCTTTGGGGAAATACTTCATGAACTTAATAGTGTCGGAATCTCCCAACGGAGCTGCGGCCGACTGAGCTATACGCAAACGTTCGAACATCTTATGGTTGAGACCTCTGTGTTGTCCCAGAAATATGATAAGAGGGGGAACGACATACAAAATTGACGTCTGCCAACAGACAGCAACATAAACATCACAAATATTAAAAGAACTGCTCAAATATTCACTAAAAATATTCTAAAATCGTAGGAATTCAGTGAATAATGAATGTAATGGACAGGAATTTTGTAGAAACAATGATTGATTTGACAAATACCTTATAATTTGGGACTCAATGTTTACTGTGCCGTATAACCATGATTTACACCATTATTGTATCAATGGACAATAGATTTATTTCGAAATTGGTGTATGGGTTTATGAAAAGCTGTTCACAGTAATTACAAACTAAAGGCCAAGATTTGAGCTGAGAAGTGAAGTAAGACATTATCCATCAATGTTAGTTATCAATAAGCGTATTTTCACGGGTTCATTTTATAAAAATTAACTTTTGGTGATATTGAAGATATTGAATTTGAGAAATATCGCATTAAAAGTTACGAAATACTTGTTAGAGTATCTCCATTAATTGTAGAGATCTGTTTTTGTTTCGGAATTTGTAATTATTGTAATGGAATAGATGAGAATATTGCACTACTTATAAAGGAAAAGGCTTGAAAGTTTTTGAAGAAACTTAATGAGTATCAAGAAATTATGATAAAATTATAGGACATTTGAAAACTATTACTATTATTACTAGGACACACTTATTTTCTAGTGTGAAATTGAAATAAAATCTTTGATAACCTACTTTGGTTTTAATCGTTTGAATAGCATCCTGGTAGGAAGAAAGCCGAGAAAGCCTTAATTATTTTGGTGAATGAATAAATATAAATATAAATACTGTTACATAGCTTCCATAATTTTCGTCTCTAAGATAATTATATTGAAATCTGACATTATTTGGGATAATTTAATCGAGGAGAAGCGTTTGAAAATAATGAATATATAAATCTATTATCACACATAACTGATTAGCCTGAACATACTAATTTGGAAGTCAGATTCAAAGGTTGTTGATAACGTTTTCTCATCAACATTGTAGTTTCCATTGTTCAAAAACTGGCAATCATCACATTTAATTTTTATTAGTTATTGAATACTCCGATTCAAGAAAGCTCTAAGTTATAGGTGTTACTTTTAAAAAGGAACACTATTTTATGAATAACTAATATCCAATTATATTGCTCTAAATTACATTGATTTATCAATTTTATATGATTATTCATTTTGTGATGTATTTTTGAGGGTTAATCAATAGTTTAAAAATAAATTGAATAGTAATCTTTTGATTTGATTTTTACATTTGATATTACAAATAGAAGGAAAATTGTACTAGTTACTTCCTATTAAATATCAACTTATATCCAGTTTCGTTTATTATGTGAACTACTGAATTAGCTGAGTTTATATCTATCTAGCTCCTCGTTTGAAAAAGTGAAATTGAATGAAATACTGTTTCAATTGAAATAAAGCAGCTCTGTATAAAAAATTGAATGAATGAACCGAACTATCAATATTATAATGCTATTTGAATTGAAGAACGAACTACGAATGTGTGGAATATTATGATGAATTAATACTCACTTTTTGGGTTTCCAGAACTTTGATGAATGAGTTTGGCTCAAATCTAGGTAAGGTGACGAGTTTTCCTCCATGTCTCAGTGATGACATCATAATTATAACGAAGCCGTAAATATGGAAGAAAGGAAGGATAGCTGGTAATACGTCCTGATGAACATTGCCTGTATAGAAAAGAAAATATTAGATAATAAAGTAGTTAAATAGGCCTATAGTGATGTTTATATAAACATATAACAGAAGTGTACTAGTAATTTTCTTCAATAAATTAGAGGAAAACTTTATACAACAGGATGAAAAAGACAAGACAGAAATGAAATACGCTCAACTATAAAGTCATCAACTAATAATTAATAATATGTATCATTCATTGTATGGAGTTGATAGTATTTTGTAATGTCAAGGTTGAATAATTCTGTGATCAGTGAACTCTTAGCCCTAATTCCACTAAATAAGTATATTTTTTCAGAAGTTAGATGAGCAAACCTGACTTTCAGTTAATAAAATCGAAGTATTGAATAACACCCAATAATTGATGTATATTTATATTATTTTATTCCACTGTCTCTAAATTGTTCCAAAGGTTTCAACATTGTTTATCAACAGATTTAAGATGTTGATTGATTTTAGGAGAATAACAGAGAAAACTTGAAGACACCAATTGTTTGGCGAATAAGTATGCAGATATAAGAAAATTGCACTTTTGTGGATGGTACCGTTACTTTTTTAAATTTAATGAAAGAGAATACTGAGAATACATAAGATACTCACCTTCAACAGGCTATGCTATCAATTAGAATATTCATGTATATAACCCTAGACCCTAGGTAATATCATAGAGAAACAATAGCATAATTAGATATCCCATGGTATAGGGCGTCTATGTCGTAACTTTCACTGTTATCTCAAGCTGATAGTCCTCGTAGTTCTTTCCCGTGAAACTTTATGACGCTGGTAGTCTCTCATATTCTGCCGTTCATACACTCTTACCCGGTCAAAACAGTAAAAATCGACAATAATCGACAGTAATCGGCTTGAGATAACAGTAGAAGTTGCGACATAATCGCCCTATCCCATGGGATATCTACTTACGCTATTGTTTCGCTATGGTAATATACATCTTCATGATGTAATTACCTAGGTAATGTCATAGAGAAAGGATAGCATAAGAAAATAACCCATGGTGTAGGGCGTTAATGTACCAATTTTCAATGTTATCTCCAGCCGATAGTCCTAGTAGTTATTTTTTCATTAAGCTATGTGAGGCTGGTAGTCTCCCGTACTGTGCGGTTCTTACACTCTTACCCCAACAAAGCAGTATATAATAGACAGTAGTCGACAGTCATCGGAATCAGTTAACAAAAAATCGGCTTGAAATTAGGAACAAAAACGTTCCATACCAAAGGATATCTTATGCTATTTTTTCTCTATGGTCATATACACCTTTAGTATGAATGAAAATATAAATCTTAGTACCCTTTTGAATTATTTTGTCACGACATGTTTCGGCTACTAATGCCATTTTAAAAATCGGCTTTCTAATCCATTTTAAAAATGACATTAGTAACCGAAATATGTCATGACAAAATAATTTAAAAGGGTACTGAGATTTATATTTTCATTTATATTAAAAATATCCCTAAAGAAAAAAGACCTTAAGTATGCTATATAAAGTGATATACAGGCATTATAAAAGCCTAGTCAATTTTTGAATTTGATTAGAATACATAGAATGAGGTACTCACCTTCAGGCTCCAGGATATGCTCAGTCTCTTTAGCGGCCATTTGCTGCAGATTGACAACCAAATTGAAGTGGCTGAGACACACGCCTTTCGGCAACCCTGTGGTTCCCGACGAATAGGGCAATGCAACCAAGTTCTGCTGCGTGATGTTATGCTTCCTGCACACCGACTCAATGCCAGTCGTGTCCAAATTGTTCTCGACCATTTCTCTGAACGACCACACTCCAGATGGCAGTGGCTGCGCAGCGCCAAGGAAATCGTTGATCGAGATCACACTGATCGGAGACCCGCCGTCAGACTCCAAGTTCGCTTTGGCCTTCAACACTTCGTCCAATTTGTCGGTGAAGGTTATGGCGCAGACTGATTTCGAATTGCGGAACTGGTGCGCTATCTCCTCTGCAAAACAGGAACAAATTCGAATACATGAAAATAGGATTGTTGTATTTTAGTGTTTGGCAGTTTTCCAATAAAAGCCTCGTCAAATCAACATTGTTTAGTAGGATCCCCAATCATTGCTTTATTTTGATCTCATATGAGTGAAAGTTGTTGTCATGAGATGAGAAAGACTGTTTTACCGCACAGATTGGAATAAGCGCCAAGCTCGGGGTTATCGCATTGAAACGGTGCCTAATTCTATTGACAAACTGTTATGAGCTAAAAAGCTACTTCCCAGTGGAACCAACCTAAAACTTTACGTCCACTAGTCTCTCATGAATAATCTCCTAAGTTTTCTTTTCTCTTTATAAATAGTCATTCGTCCCAACCACAAGACCAGGGTTTATGGCTAGTATGAGCATCATTTTCAGTAAAAAAACACATATTTTGTATTTCACTGTGCGATTTCTACATTACTTTTCCACTTCAATTAACTACAATCAGCTTCACTCTAAAATTCAATTTATAAGTATTGTTCTGAATCTATATTATGAATAAAACTATGAAATAAATATAGGGGTTCTGGTGCCATATCACAAGGTGTCAAATTATCTACATGCTGAGCTCAAAACTTTGTGAACTCAATCAAAAACTAATTAAAGATTATGATTGAAACTAACATATTTAACCAATATTTATTCCTATTCAAGAGTGGAACTTTCATTGAATTGTTAAGCCGTGTCCACACTGAACAAATGTTCGACAAACATGTTTGTTGAAAAAGTTTGGGCAAATCTTATTATGTTTGACAAACAATGTTTGGCCGTGGCCAGTGTGGACTCTTCACCAAACAAAATATTTGTGAGTGGGGAGAACAGGTTTCAAGTTTTACAGCTGTTTTACAGCTGTCAACGCTGAAAATTTTTGGAAAAACAGTAATTTTTTTGTTTGACAAACAATGATTGTCCAAACTTGTTAAAATGTTTGTCCCTGAGCTCCTCAACAAACAAGTTTGCCGAACAAGTATGTCGAACATTTGTTCAGTGTGGACACGGCTTTAGATTTTCAAATTATTATCTAGTATATTCCTTATCAAAAAATCTGGTGTGGTACACTCACACAACTTTCCTTGCTCATTGAACTGCAAGCCTCATTCTTAAACGAGAATAATTTTGGGGAATCATAATGAGAATTGGCGGCTACATAAATATTGTGAAATTTGATAATTTTTTTAAAGTCGTCAAAACAGCTTTTCTACTGATAAAATATCTCGACTATGTGTTCTTCTGAATAAACTGCTCTACCTACCTCATGCACGAGAAAGAGGTTAGAAAGTTCATTTCTCAAGGATGGGGTGGACCCCCTGGTTGTTTCTCAGGAAGGAGACTCATGCCAGTTCATAGAGCTGATAAATAACTATTACTGGGTATGAATTTGAAGAAAATCGTTAGAGCCTTTTTCAAGAAAACCGTGAAAAACATGTTTTTTTTAGTCATCATCCGCCATTTTTTTTTTATTGAATTTCTTATTGTCCGATCCTCATGGTATAAGGACCTTAAGTTTGAAATTTCAAGTCAATCGGTTAATTAGGAATGGAGTTATCGTGTTCACAGACATACACACACAATCATGTTTTTGGACACAGGGGACCTTGAAACGTTTAGAAAACTTGAAATTAGGGTACCTTAATTTTTTTGGAAAGCAATACTTTCCTTACCTATGGTAATAGGTCGAGGAAAGTAAAAAGGTAAGCAAAGAATAATATTATCTACAACAGAAAATTCTTCATAATGTTCTTGTTAATTGGCGTTGATGCAAACTTTTGTAGAAGTTCCCATCTTCAAATTAAGCTTGTCATTGATGCTCAATTTATGAGTTAAATAGTAAGATTCACTCCAAGCCTTATAGAAGAATAACTTGAATGCTTGCCATTGAAGTGAAATGCTGACAGTGTTGGATTACTGACCAGGCGTGTAGGCCGGATTGACAGTAGACACAGTGAGCCCCGCCTCAATGGCCCCCAGAGCTGCAATGGGGTAGTCGGGTGTATTGGGCAGAATGATGGCCACCACCTCACCTGGCTTCAGGCCAGACTTCAACAGCGCCGCAGCAAACTTCTTGCACAGCTCTCTCAGCTTTGAAAACGTGTACGAGCGGCCTGTCAACCCACACTCCTGAAACATTGTTTACATTCACGTCATTTATTTATTCATCTGATGTTATAAAAATAAATAAGAGTTAGTAACGGTCGCACAAAAGCCGGTTAAATTTTAATCACAATTAATTTCACGAGAAGCAGAGGTCTCAGATGTTTCTTTTCGAAAAGAAGGCTTCTCTGATTGGTTCTCGTGAAATGAATCATGATTAAAATTTAACCTGGGTTTTTGTGCAACCGGGCCTTAGGCTACATTATTTATCTTCGTTCAATCTACTGTTATACAGCGTACTATTTACTTATTATATTGATTATCTTCATTAATTAGGGTACAGTATCTATGCTAGGCAGAGCAGTTGTACTCAGATGTGAACTGTATATCCTAAGAATTTATTTAGGATACATCAAGATACCAATCAATATTATTTCTCATAAAAATTAAAAGATTTATTACTACTACAGGGTGAAACAGAATAACGGGAACTTTTAAAAACGGCATAGAACATTAGTGGAAAGCACAAACATAACAACATAAAGTAAAACTAGACTAACATATTAAGATTATATAATAATTATACACATGACACAGAATAACGGGAACATTTGAAAACGTCATAAAACATCAGTGGAAAGTGCAAAAATTATTTTATTCAAACTAATGTAAAGTTCAAGTCTTGTCATTTGGGAATTATTAATAACATCTATCACTTTTTGACAATCACTTCTTCAAGATGGCTTCCTCCTAAACAAATACATTCTTGAAATTTGTGTTGACGATTCCTCATTCATCGCTGCAACATCTGAATTTCCTGGTCCCATATCTATCCACCTGCGAATTTCAGTTTGCTATATCAACTCAAACGTTTCCACAACTAGACCAATAACTGTGGTTGAATCATAACAGACGATTCAAAACTAAATTAACAATATCCCAGCTGAAATGTTGCAGCAATCGTTCAGGAATCTCAACACAGATTTCAAAAGTGTATTCGTGCAGGAGGAAGCCATCTTGAAGAAATAATTGTCAAAAAGTGATAGATGTTATTAATAATTCTCAAATAGCAAGTCTTGAACTTTACATTAAATTGAATGAAATAATTTTTGCCCTTCCCACTGATGTTTTATGACGTTTTCAAATGTTCCCGTTATTCTGTGTCATCCTGTATATAATTATTATATAATCTTATTATGTTAGACTAGTTTTACTTAATGTTATGTTTTTGCTGCAAGCATTATTGTGCCCTGTTGAAAATGTTACAATTGGGTATTATTTTGTCGAAATAGAATTCAATTCAATTTACCTATTGCATTATTTATAGCTTTTCATGCAAATACTGTTCAACTGTTCATTATGAAACATGTTTTCAATGAGGGCGGGGTTTTCATCAGTGTTTTTGCTTTCCAGTGAAAAAGTATGAAGTGGAGTCAGCCCTTTATTTAGAACTATTTTGAAACATTGATGAAACTGAGTAATAATAGCGGGCACTCTTTATAATTTTATATGCATTAATGTTATATTAATGTTCTATTTTATTTACAAAGTAAATTTCAAGTGTTTGTTCAGGAAACAAGTTTTGTAGCTGACAATGGAAATGATAATGAATGCCATAAAATCTATAATATAATAACGGAAAGAATTGGCTTATAAACGAAGGGGATAGGAAAATTATGTTTGACGCATCATCACGTCTGAACTAGTCTACTCAACTGATTAACTTGAAACTCTGCTTATAGATTCTCAATTTACCTAAGATGGTTATTTCAATTCTTCAAGATTTCAGTAGGTCAAGTTCTCAGTTTGTCAAGTTTTTAATTGGACCTCTGCGGATCACGGGTTACCTGCTAGTATAACATAAGAAGATATCCCATGGTAAAAATTGTTTATATTCCAAATTTCACTGTTCAAAACTATTATTGTCGATTAATGTTGACTATTGCCGATTATTAGCCTACTGGTTTGACTGGGTGAAATTTGGAAGAGTGTATGAACGGCACAGTGAGAGAGACTACCAGCGTCACATAGCTTTACGAGAAAGAACTAAGTGGACACTCGGCTTGAACAAACAGTGAAATTTGGGACAAAAACGCCCCATACCATGGGACTTCTTCTGCTATCTGTTAAGATGGTAGATTACTTACAATGGCGATTTTATCAGCCCATTTCTCATAGTTTTCCCAAACAAATTCATGCAGCAGAGCGTCAGGAATAGGAACATCTTCGTAGGGAGAAGTGACGATATTTGTTGATTTGTAGCGAACTCCAGATCCATTGAAACTACTTTCTAGTGAGTGATTGAGCTTTTGAAGCGAAGCAAGCAGCTTAGCGTTTCGTAGCCTGAAATTCCTGTTCAGGGTCAGTTTTGAAAGGGTGGACAAATTCCTCGCGACATCTGGACTTGTCCTACATAAAGAGCTGACCACATGGAGTGCTTTTCGCGATAACATTTCCTGCAACAAGAAAAAAAACTATTTTTAACGTATGTAACACTATTGAATAAAAAGCTTATAAACACCTAATTTCATTTCATTAATTTATTGAATAAACCACTATAATCATAATATATATAGGCTGAGCCTGTACTATCTCTCTCCAAAAATTTTGATACAATATTAATGTTGTCCAAAAGTTAAGGTTATGTAATCAGACACTGCTTCGTCACTTGATTTTCGGTCTAGGAATGATTTGAAAATTTTAAATTTTGAAGGTTGACATAATACTCTAAATAAATTGAATGCGTACTTGTGAAAGTTTATAATAAATTGAGGTTTCAATATTGATGCCAGAATAAATCAACTAATGAATTTGAATGGATATGAACAATT
Organism: Nilaparvata lugens; assembly: GCF_014356525.2. NCBI lineage: Eukaryota > Metazoa > Arthropoda > Insecta > Hemiptera > Delphacidae > Nilaparvata > Nilaparvata lugens. The sequence goes on from NC_052514.1 coordinate 15,082,076, forward strand.
TTAATGCGAATGCTGAACTTTATTATTGGAATGGAAACAAAACAAGGGATGTCTGGTTAAAGTACGCTTAGCAAGTTTTTTTACTTATTTATTTATTTATTTCATTGACAATCATAAATCATAATTATAATATATAATATTATGATTGGGAGAAGACAACAGGCATAGCCCAAAACTGTCTTCTCCCAAATTTTTACAAATAAAAGTTTCAAAAAGAATGAGGTTAAGATTTCACTTTTCACTTCAAAAAGTCTGATTTCCACTTCAAAACTAATAACTAAACTAAAAATTTCAAATTTTGATGATTAAAAACTAATTGAAAGCAAAAACATTTCACTCAAACATCTACAAATTGGAAATTTTTTCGTAATTTTGCAAAATGTTGAGCCAGAAAAGAAACACAACTTCACTATTAGCACAGTGAATAATGCTATGATCCATTTTAGTACAGAATTCCTAGATAGATAAAGAATACAACATATTATATTGAATGATCATACAAAAATAATGAATACCATATTACTGATAAGTACTATCAGTATTTCTACGAGAAATACTAGAGTTACAGAAATACTAGATGATTTTTAGATAGAAGAATAAAAAAGCATACATAGCAAACAAAAAAAAACCTCAAAAGACGAGAAATTAATTACAGTATTTTATGAGTAAAATTTTAGGAAAAACTAAACAGAAAAATGAGAAGCAATCACAAACAATAACAATATGAAAACATTTATTAGACATTAATACCAAACTAAATTAGATATAAATAGGAGAAGATTTATAAAATAGAGTTACAGTAACCTTTGAAATTAATAGAATAAGAATACAAATTATAATTATTTTAAATTAATTTTAAAGGGTACTATAATATAAATACAAGAAAGTAGCCTTGAATTCATACATTTCAAGAAGATAGGAGAAGATAATAATGTATGTGAAAATCATCAAACCATTTTTGGCGAGAGAGGAATATTTTTACACTGTGACATATGACAATGTGAACTTCTATCAAGAATAATATTTTTTATCATGGTTGATTACAACATTGAATAATACAACGTGACGTACAAAATGGAAATAGCAATGATAAAACGTCATACTGTAATTGATTGAATAATTTTTCACGCATTCGAATTATTATGTGAGTTTCACGCACAATTGTTTTTTGTTTGTTTCCATTAAAAAAATCTTTCCAAAAACGAGTGATAACCGTTTGTTTGTAATCTTAATGCGACTTCCAGCACCATTGATTAAACTTGGAGAAAACAAGAAACCAGTTTGTTAAAAATAGCAGACTAGTTTCCTCTAATAATCTTGATTTAGATATCCTTGTCAGTGTGGCAAGAGCCGCTTATTCAAAGTAATTTGTCTCCGACAAATCTAAAAAAATAGGAAATTGATTGGGTTGACCAAAAGTCATTCAGTCTAACTTGGAATTGTTTCCAGGTTATCGCTCTAGAAAGACCAGAACCGGAATAAAATATAAGGCAATAAAACAAAATGGATTGTTCATCATTACTATCCAATAACACATGCATGATCTTTTGACCCATGCTTATTCATGATCATCAAGCTTTAAATTATGTATCATCATTTTAGATAATCGGTTATAATTATGATAAAAGAAAATTGTTACATTATGAACTTTACTGAAATACTTTCATAAATGTATTGTTTCATGAAAAAGTGTTGTAGTAAAGATGAGTTTATGGTAGAAATATAAGTTAAAAAAGCTATAGGCTATCAACTTTAATAATTTTAGGTTTATTACTTCAAACATTTATCAGTAATTATTACTTGAAGAAAACGTAGTTTTTTTTCTGAAAATGATAACATTAGTCATTAGACTATGTTATGCATAGTGTTAACTTATCATTGAGTCATATATTTTCATCTTTGTTAGTAATAAAATTAAATTCTTAGTATACATGATTGAACGATTTCTATATAAAGAAACTGTATAAAGAAAACAAATTGAATTATTTCTTAACATCAACTGAAAAACTGATCAAATAACATTTTTGTTTCTCCTATAATCAGTCACAGTCCATTATTATAGTTAGCAGACTATTTATCCACTTAACAACTTGATTAATATTGAAAGAAAGATGGATAAACAAATTTAGATAAGATTATTTATTGAATTGTTGATATAGCTTTATCAAAATCAAAACTTGAAGATTGAAAACGCCTAGATTCAATTCAGGAATGCTGTTGAACAAAACAATTATTTTTTCTGTTCTAAACATGAAATTCAATCAATAAAATCTCAGAAAACAAGATATTAATGGGGAATTTTTGGAAGGAATAGTATTCTAATTTAAAAGCAAACAAGCTGTAGCTTAATAACATTTACAGATTAGATAAAAGGAGGCATTTACAATACTAGCTCAGAAAAGACGAGAGATTTCAAACAGTTCAAATAAGAATTTCGAATTTTTTATCTCACAGACTTGCAGTTGAATTTTCATTTTATTTCCTAAATTCTGAGTGTACGATCGATTTGAAGGGAAAATTAATATAATCAATGATTCAAACATTGTACAAACATCTATTCAAATAATAAATCGATTTTGTTTACTATTTTTAAATTTCTCTACTGCAGCGCCGAAAATGTCATCATTTAATGAAATAACTTTCACCTCTTCAACTAACAGAGTTGAAACTATGATCAGACGAACAGTGAGAATTATTATAATAATAGTTCTCCAATTCCCAATTAATAAAATAATAAGGTTTGAGTAAATGGTGAACTATTTGATATGAAAAAATAAGTATTTCAAGCCTGATAAAAACAGAATCTGGGCCACAACTTCATGTTATATCAGAACGAACGTTAAATTTTATTTTTTTCAGCAACTGGTAATACTCTGTAATATGAAGCATCAATGTAGTTACTCTATAAAAGTTATTAATATTAGAAATTACTGTTCTAGGCTCAACTGTCAAGCACTTTTTATAAATTGGATCACAATGGCAAAAAAAGATAGAGAGAGACTCTTCATCAAGAATTGACGAGTTATAATAAAAACCTCATGCTCCAACAGAAATTCAGTTGTCCATCTAAAAATGCCAGTTTCAAAGCACTTAATGCATCGCATGTCTATCATGCGTCTTCCTGAACTGATGACTGTAATTTTCCCATTCGCTTTTGTACACGAACCATTGTGAAAAAGCAAAGAGCTATAATTTCGCTGTCAAATGGTACATTGGAGTGATAGTGCAAAAATAATTATATTTTAAGTGGAAAGTGAAAAAAACGACAATCGTTGATTGGTCTCTTGAAATACTAAACTGACTATTCATTTTAACAAAGGTAAAATTGTAGTTACCTCGTTACCTGCAAAACAATAGGCCTACATTTACATCATTTGACAGTGAATGTAAGGAATCATTTGTAAGTGTTTTGTAAGGAATAACTGAATATCAGAGTGCAATATTATATTGAGAGTGCATTCCTGTTTTCATTTTATTTAAATAAATGAGACCCAGATCAAAAATACTTGTCTAACGCTATTCAAGCGTACCGTAATTCATTTCAATAGATTTAAAACGTATTGTAAAGTAAAGCTAGAGATAAGAATAGATTTGAATAAAATTTGGGATAATTTGAACAGATGTGGGAAAAACACAAACAATTTCAAGGTCATTAATGAATATTGGGAGTGAATTTACCATTGAAAATATATGATAAGTGAAGGATTGGTGAACACTATTATGTGCAAGGTCTATAATAATACAGGTCATGACACAGTCCCGTGATGCATTGCAAAATCGACATTATGTGGGGTCTTTATGGCGGTACATTTGAAATATTCCAATCTGCTCACAAATATTCAAATTTATCATTATAGATTGAACAACATGATGTGTTATTTTGTTATATTGTTCAAGGATTATTGCTTGGCTTTGAATTGTAAAATAAATTCTTCCAACAGAATAATAACATTTAGATTCCAACTAGGAACTGAATTGTTGATTTTTAGATTGGGAACTTCAAACTCTTTTTGAGGTTTGCCTTTTGCCCAAATGCCTTATGAATCATAACAAGTTACAAGAATAAGAACAATTTTTAATAATAAAAAAAATGAATTATTGAACCATTTATTATTGAAATTCCATTATTAAAGAAAACCTGAATTTACATATTATCTGAACCAGAATATTGTTTTTAAAAAGCATAATGCATGATTTTGTTATGAGCAGATTGGAATACTTCAAATGTACCGCCATAAAGACCCCACATAATATGGCCGCTCCATAACGAACACGAGTGTCATGACCTGTATTTATAGACCTTGATTATGTGAAGCACTCATATTTTTATTTGTTAGATGTATGATCGTAGTAAGTTATTGCATAATTTTCTGTAAATCTGATTTGATAGCAATAAGACAAAAATGAGAAAATCCTTATGTAAGAAAATGAATACATAAGGATGAGATTGAACAAAAAAATCGTTTTTGGCTAAATTACAAGTATAGTGGGATTGACTACAAACTGTCCGGATTACTTATGAATAACACAAATGCTCCCCCATTCACATAACGCTGACATTTCAAAGTGATCATCACTGAAGTATTTTTCTAAATGGGTACTATTTTTCTAATGGAATCAAAATGAGAGTTATAAAAAAATGTTAAATGCAGAATGTTCAAGAATATACAAATGGTATGGATAGATCCTTCATATTTAGATCATTCGGTTTAAATTCTTCAATTTATTATAGTTTGAAATGTTTCAATAGTGATTCACACATTCAGCTGAACGTGACATGAACAATTAATTAACCATAATATGAATACCGAGATTGCATTATTCCAGAACTAAAGTTATACTATTACTCAAGTTATAAATTTTATTACTCAGAAAGGAGAGCGAATATAAAATAAGCGAGATTTATCACATATTGAAGATTTAATCACTTCCTATGAGCACGAATAATGGTTCACTTTATTTTTATCGCTCATTCTATGTAATCTCACCAACGTCCAACACCTCAATGATTACTCATCAATTATTATTAGATTTGAATTAATGTAATGTTGTAAGTTGTCACATAAGTAATGAGTAAAAACAACTTATCTCATAATAGAACACTTTTCATTTATAAATAGAGTCACTAATGATAACTGTGATAGCACGATTTTGCATAGGCAAATGTTCCTTGATTGAAAATATAACTGCTGAGACGTGCATAATATTATTTATGCTATGATCTATAAATGAATTCACCGCAAAATGGATGATTACTTGATAAAGAATGAAGTTTTTACTCAAGATTGAAAATTTTGGAAAATTATCTTAAGATACAAAAAACCTATAAATGAAAATATGTATCAATGTATGAATATTTTTGAGAATAACTCATCTAAGTGAATCTGTATACATATATATTGTTTAGAATGTAGTAATAGATATCATTGATTCTCTTTAATGGAATAAAGATTTCTGACTTGACTTGTGTATGTTGAACTAGTTTTCAATAGTATTAAAACATTTGTTTGAATAACATAGCTACTTGACTGAATCACAGTTACTTTCAAAATCGGTAAGTTACTGACAACTAAAGAAAATATGTTATCTGAAACACACTTTGCAGCATTCATAATTTACTACAGTTCAACTTATCGCTTAATTAGTGATATTAGTATTCAACGAACAGCAAAAGAGTTAAGTACTGCTCTGCATTCAACTGAATATTAATTATTCACTCAGCGTGCACAATCTGGCAACAACGCCAGTATTTTGTACACAACACTTCAGACAAGCTGTACTTATGAAGTTATATTATCTCAAAAGCAAAATATACAAGATCACTGTAGTTTAGTGCAGAGTAGAGGTTAACAACCTCTGGTTCTTCAAATGTACAGGGGAGAAATCTAGCGATTAATTTTTTCAAACAGTTGCAATGCAATTTTCAAATAATTATCTACTTGCTTCTCATGAAATTGAGCAAAAATACTGAAGTATGAGAATAAAAAATACAAAAACAGAACTCGTCTAGTTATAGACTTGATTATCTTGCGGGTTTTCGGATTGGGAGGAATAATGGTATATAAGTATAGTTGTATCTTCAACAGCACTTGGATGAAATCCAAAACTACAGTTCCATGTATGGAGCTCTTGACAAACCGGTTTTATTATTGATAAAAACAAATCCCCAGAGGAATCTCCAGAAGTGCATACGATGTAGGATGTTGGGCTGGAATCTGAGGATTTAACATACGGTAGTAGGCCTACAGAAGGGGTGAAAATGGGTAGAAAAAACTGAAAAAAAACATGAGACTTGAAAATAAAAAGCACTACTGAATAAGTATAGAAAGAAGAAAGAATAGAGATGATGGGGAAAATAGAGATAGTTTTCATCTGAAGATCACTAATTACTTCAGGGGGAAGAGATTTGTCCGGGTCCGGAAGAGATAAGTTGCGCCCTGGGCACCCTGCAAATTTTCCGTCCTTTTTTCTAGTCTATTGAATAATTAATATGAAAAATAGTTAAAATGTAAATCATATCAACGGATAATTGAATTGTAACTCTGATTCATAAGTCTGGAAGATAATAATCATATCACAAAGCAATTGACTCACAAGTCACAACCTGAACACCATAATAATGAATCACATAAAAACCGCACTGAAACGCGAATTTGAACACCACAAATAAACTGTAGTTCTATGAATTGAAATCCAAAAAAAAAACAGTACTGTAACTGACATTATATTTGTGCTGAATACCAGTTAATATAAGTTTTCTGAAAATAATGGAGGACTGAGTTTATATCATGAAAAAACTAATGTTTTATTTTATTTAAATCATCTATTTTATTTATTTTATTTATTATTTTTACATTAAAGCACTGACCGAGAGAGGAAAACTAAGGATACTCCTTGTACTTAGTCTCTCCCAAATTAAGATAATATTTTAAAAGTCCGAAATAGGGTTATGATTTCACTCTTCTAAAAATTAGTTCATTTTTACTAAAGAACAACAAAACTGAAAATTTTGAATTTTGACGAATGAAAACCTGGATAAAACACACAAAAATTACACTCGAATTACCATTAATTGAAAAATTTAGAGCCAGAAATAGTAAGAAAGGTTAAAAAATCATTGAACATGATAAATAAAGATTTATCACAATATGATAAGAAACCAAAAGCTTTCTGTTCAAATCTGTTTCATATTGTCAAAGTCTTGTCAATACAGGATTAAAAAATGAGACAAATTCGAAAATAATTAATCTATTCAAGAATAAACCAGAACTATTTAATCATCAATTGAAAATAATGATGTGAAAATCCATTCAATTCTTCATTATTTTATGACAATAATAAATTATTCATTGGAGGAGGAACAGCAAAATTGACTAGGTAATAGTCCAAGGTTTGTTCCCATCACTCATCTCTATCATTTTTGTTCATATGTATGATATTTTATCGCCTCCTAAATTAGTATAACTGTTATTTAAGAGGTAACTTATTCTAGGAAAAAACTATTCAAATTTCTAAAACGATATATAGACTGTAAAGAAACCTTATAGAATATTATTGAAGATAGGTTGAGCCTGAAAGAACGTTTCAAGGAGTGAATTACAAACAAATGAATCCCAATTAATTATGAATGAAGTACCAATTGGTTTGTTAATTTGTTGAATTTACTCACCGATAACTATTTGAAACCGTGTATGGCCCAAGTTCACAAGTTATGAATTATAGATTTGATTGGAAGTGAACAGCAGAATCTTACAGCAGCTCATGCAGTGATTTCCCACACAATCTTGACTTGACGTGAACTTTGGCCGGGAGGTGGCAAACTTAATCAAACTGAAACGCGCCACCACAAGTTGATTAGCATTCACAATCTAAACTAGCCGAGGGCCAAACTCCCAAACTAACTGCTGTGCTGTGCTGCCTAAACCAACTTGTTTTGCATTGGTGAGGTTGTCACAGTGCTAGTGCTGATAGGAATGCTCCTACAATGATACTAAACAATCCATTGCTAGAGAAATTATTGATAAAATATAATTTGGAATTCAAATTAATATTGGAAATAGCGACTATGAGATCATATTTTCAATTATTTTTTATACCAAAATTTTATTTAAATGTCGACACATAGGTAGAATCTTATAGTCATCATCAGAATCTTATGGGCATCATCTAACAATAAAATTAAATAAGCCTATATTAATAATAATTGTATTAATACAGAGATTAGCAGTGGAGTAATCTTCAATGATTAGCCTATATTGTCATAGGGATTTCAAAGAAATGAATTTCGTCTACTGTATTTGGCAAGGTATTTGTCTATGAAGTCTAATTTTACTACCATAGGTAGTATTTTTCAATTGTAGGTTGTAGCGTACCTGACACTCTACTAAGTTTATCAGATGATCTAAAAATGAAGGTATGGTCACAATTCACAATTATTTATTAATGTATACAAATACAGTATTTATCAGTTAGTTAGAACACTGATTATAGCATCAACATGAGAGACGAACCTTATATGGATAATTTTATTAATTGAAACAAAAGTGATGTCCTTATTATGCTGGTTTTCTTTTTGATATGATGTATCGAGAGAATTTTTGAATTATCAATTGTAGGTCTTTTATGACTATATTTTAGAATGAAGATGGATATTTTGGAGCGAGCCAAATTTACTTGTTTGAAGTGAAATGTTATATTGTTTGAATACGAGTTATTCGAGGACAATATTTACCTAGCTTGGAGAGAGACATACTCACAATTTGCCAAGGGCTGAATTCAGCAATTTTTGAAATAAGCCTATATTGTAGACTAATTTAACTTCACTTCATTATCACAATTTATTATGTATCATTTAAACAGACACGACAAGCAACAAAACGCGTCTTGTATCTCAAACGTTCCTGTAGATAAAAGTAGTGCGCACATCCCTATTTTTCACAGCCACAAGCCACCACTAAATTAATCTCTTCTCCTACAACCTCCCCCCCCCACAAAACGGTGAGACTGTTTATCTATTTGTTTTTGGTGCTGGCAGACCGGTTTAATTGGATCAAAGTGTCATCTATTATCAGAATGAGACTTCGATTGATAACAACAGAAGAGGAAGGCTCTCTTACCACACCCATCATTTATTAAATAGTAAAGAATCATGCTATAAAATCATTTAAAATCATTCTATAGAATATATTAAGTTATAGCATATATTGGCTACATTGAAAACAGTAATGTTTCGTAGAGTTATTTGTTTATTTCCCGGAATTCTTCTATTTCTTGACTCTATTAGTGAGAATCTTAATACTTTTTCTCCTTCTTATATAATAAATCGGCACCTTTTTACTGATATCATTTGAGGATCCGCCGATCACTGCTCCTGTATGATAAATATTCAATTTTCTTTATTTTTCTTTCCTCAATTTTTTCATTTCATTTTTTTTTTAAAGATTAAAAAGTAACATGTTATCGCTAAGAAATCTTCAATATGTTTTGTTTTATATTATTACTTTTATTTCATTTAAATTTACTTTTTTCATTGATCTTTTACTTTTCTTTGATATGGATTTAAAACTATAATTTACAGTACCATATGTTTTAGTATTATGATATTAATGTGTTTTATTTAGTTATCAAGTTAGTAAAATGTAGTTACTTCTGTACTGGAAAATCATGCAGGCCATTGCCGGCCATTTAATAATTTATAATCAATTATTGATAAAACGCAATAGATCTAGATCCAGTAAGTAACCTG